>NC_133548.1:7595757-7898787 GCF_048773025.1 Camelus bactrianus
TCTTTTTCCACGCCCTTTTCTGGGACCCATTCTGATCATGTCCACCCACAAGGGCTCAAGTCATTCCCAGAGGCCCTGCCTGAGCACTGACCCTTACTCTCAGGCCTGTCCATCCCTCTAGAAGACCAGAGAGTCAGGAAACACAGATTCCTGCTCCCTCCCCTTATTCAAGCCCTCCCCACCTGCTGCATGGCTTCACTATATGCTCTAGTACTAGCTTTCTCAAGAGCAGACAGGTCAAGAGAATCAAGACCAGCCCATCAGACAGGACCCCTGGCTTCTGCCCCCAGCCTTTCCTCCCACCAGGCCAGATCTCTGCCTTTGGGGTACCTCCCTCTTCCTATAAAAGCTGAGGGAATATGACCAGCCAGAGTGAGCCTCTCAGCTCCATTCCTGAGAATTTGGAGCATACCCCATCTGACTCAGACTCTCCCCCTCACCCTCACCTTAGTACCATTGGTACCTCTTTGGACTTGGAGAAGAAAGCTCGTTTAACTTCTTCAGTACTGGCACCAGGATGCACCCCCAACAGTTCATAGTAGTTACTGGGGCCAGAGCTGTGGAAAGAGGTCCCAACCTGCAGGGACTAAGGAAAACACGGAGGATACCCCTTCCCTGCCCCTCCCATCCCCCCGGGCCACACCCTTAAACTCAGCAACAAGGTGTTGAGGGGGCTGAGGCAGGGTGCCAAGGGAGATCTATCTCTAAATTATCACTCTCTTTTTGGGTGTTCTGGATATGGGGCAGATCAGAATTTCTCAAAGTGTAGGCTTTAGACTACTTGTGTCAGAAACACCTGAGAGGGGGAGGAATAAATTAGGAGTTTAAGATTAACAGATACACACTACTATATATAAAATAGATAAACAACAAGGATATACTGTATAGCACAGGGACCTATATTCAATATCTTGTAATAATCTATAATGGAAAGGGATCCGAAAAGTATATATATATGTGAAACTGAATCACTTTGCTGTACACCTGAAAGTAACACAACATTCTAAATCAACTATGCTTCAATTAAAAAATTTTTTAAAAGACCACCTGAAAAGCGTATTTTAAAAAAGATTCCTGAGCCCCACTTCATTCCTGCAAATCAGTCTCCATAGCAGGGCCCAGCAATCTGCATTTTTGTAAGCCACGCCCCCCCACCCCGACCCCCGCAGTGGTTATACACAGAGATGCTTGACAACCACCAGTGTTATTATGGAAAGCGCATTGGGTTTGGCTTGGGCTCAGATTCCAGATCTTCCACTTAACTTGTATGACCTTAGGGGTCGTCCCCTTAATCTCTGATGCTCAGCAGCGAAGGTGACGGTAACCTGACACAGAGCATCAGATCACAACTATCTCAGCACCTGGGGAAGGGCCTAGAATTGGGCAGGCCCTCAACAAAAACCCACTTAATTACCGGGCCCGGCCCCGGGCGCCCGACTCACCGCTGCCGGGCTGCAGTTGCGAAGAACCGGGTGGGAGGACTGCGGGGCCACAGCCGGCACAGGCGCAGGGGCAGCATGGCGGCAGGCGGACAGCTGGTGAAAGGAGGCCACAAAAAGGAGTGAGATGGGAACAGGATGGGACCAGACTTCAAGCACTCGGGGAGGTGCGTGGGCAGAGGGAAAGGGCCTGGCCTCGATTACTTGCGAAGGAAAACAAGCAGGTCCGGGGAACCCAGGAGCGGGTGGGGCCTCCTTGCTCAAGACCAGACGCCAATATCCTAGCCCTTTCCTCGGCTCTGAGCCGGGCGTCCGGCGCCCTTCTCCATACTCGTCTTGGTGTCTGGACAGCCAGCCCCGGACGCAGATACCCCCGTCACACCCGGGGAGCTGGGGAGGCGGGGGCAGGAGGAGCCACACCAAGCCCCGCCCCTACTGCTCTCAAGGACTCCGCGCCTGCCGCCATTTCCTGTGCCTAGTCAGGCCCCGCCTCCATGCTTTCATTGGTTTAGACGCCCCAGGCCACGCCCATGGTGCGGATCTGCGACGAAGCCCCGCCCCCGCAATCTATTGGCCTTTGACACCTCCGGCCCACCCAAAGAGGTCCAGACCCACCGACTACCAGGTAAGGCAGCGGTACCGATCCTGACCCTCAGTGAGGCTTTCGGCCCGCCGCCGTTGCTCCTCCCTCGGACGTGGCTGTTACTCCACTCTGCAGCGCAGCGTATTTCATTTCACAAAGCAATTTCTACCCCGCAGTCGGTTTGGAACCTCACTACATCCTGGCAAGGGGGAATGGCCCTCATCTCAGCTTGCAGAGGGGAAAACTGAGGCTGGGCGTTTTTCCTCCGCCCCCGGTCTTTTGTCCTGTCTCTCTCACCCACCCTGGGCTCTCCCAGCCGCCCATCTCTATCTCGTGTAAACAGCAGATGCCAACGGAATCCAAGAATAAAGTCCTTTATTGTCTTCCGAGCTGTGGTGATAGGGCTGGGGAATCTAGGGCGACTCAGGTGGAACCTCCCTGGACCCGGTTGTAGAGGAAGATGGCGCCTTTGGCCGAGGGACAGAGCTCAGTCCACATTTCCATCTCCTGCAACCTGGGCACACTCTGTGGGGAGACAGTGAGATCCACACATTACGACCTCAGGTTTCTTGAGGTGGCTGTTCTTGAGTTCACAAGTGTTCCACAGTTCCCGGGCCTCAGAGCCCTCTGGGGAGACATGTTAAGGGGGCTGAAAAGGTCCCTGGCCCTCCCCCTTGAGCTGAGGGCATCCTCAATGAAGCCTTGTGACTCTGGAGGAAAGCCCTAAGAGATTTGGGACCCCCTCTGACCCAGCCCAGGAAGATAGACATGCATCACCAGGCCTCCACAAGGCTCCTTAACCAAATGAGACACACTTTGCCACCTCAAACCTGTGTCTCTACAAAGATGATTCCTGTGGATTCGTGGGCCTCAGGTCCCCCATTCATGTAGTGCTTCCTCACCTGCTCAGAAGTCAGGCTGCACCTGGACAAGGACATGAGAGTGGCCTGGTGAATGCCTAGCCCCTAGAGAGCCCCTGTGGGGCCCTAGCCCCTCAACCACCCACCTACCCCAGGACCCAGGACAATGTTCCCCAGAGCTCACTCACTGGACGTAGAACTCGGCACTGGCACGGCCGGCACTAGTCTCATTGCTGGCAATGCCCAATAACAGTGGCTGGCTCAGGGTGAGCAGTGGCAGGTTCACCTGGAGCCAGGGGTACCACCTGTCAATGCCCACTGCCTACATCTCTTCCCCTCTCAATGAAGAACAGCATGTTACCCCTGTACAGCATCTTACAGTTTGTAGTTCAAGTGCCCAGAATCACAGAATGTCAGATCTCAGGCATGTTCATTTTACATGGGAAAACCAAAACCCCTGAGACATTGAACAATTCGCCAAGGTCACCCAAGGGAAGTGGATTTAGTAACCCGGACTCTCATTTATTCCTCTTTTCAACAAACCTGGGGGTAGTAGGCAAGACATCTATTATTGCTCACATTGTAAAGAGGGAGACCTTGAGGCACACAGAAATGAGGGCAAGAGCGGGGAGGGTATAGCTCAGTGGTAGAGCACGTGCCTAGCATGCACAAGGTCATGGGTTCAATCCCCAGTACCTCCATCAAATAAAATAATAATAATAACAATAATAATAATAAAATAAGTAAATAAACCTAATTACCTCCCCTCCCAAAAGCAAACAAACAAAAGAAATGAGGGCTACAGACCCACTTCAAGTGTGCTGAGCTGCAAAGCCAAGCTCTTTGCTCAAAGCCAGATGCCTGCAGATCCTTCCGCCAGCCCAGATCTGTGGAATTCTGGCATGTTCTATGCCCTCCCTCGTCTACCACCCTGTCAGGGTCGCCCCTCACTCACCTCATCACAGATCTCCTGGAGGACACTGGAAAAGAGCTCATGCACCACCAGCTCCCCAGGGAGGTCCTTGTGCAGGGGGCTGTCACCTGGGCACAGGGCCTGTGAGAGGTCAGGCTCAGCCCCTGCTCTCCTCTTCCAGCCCTCCTATCCCCCATATTCACTGGTTGGGCACAGAGTAAGAGTCTTGGTGATCCCCTGACCCACGCCTTCCTTTTCCAGACAACCAGAGATCCAGCTAAGTCCTCTACCCTGCCTTCCCCAATTCCCTAGCTTCCCACAGGTCTGGGGCAGCATTCAGTGGGGAGGCTGCCCTGAGCAGAGATTTTTGGAGAAGAACCAAGCCAACTCCTCCTTTAATGGATGAGGAAAACCAAGCCGAGCTGTCTGGGTTTTTGTACCTTTGTGCCAAACCTGGCATCTCACCTGAGGCTCAGGATGCCCACCAGGAACATCCACCAGCCCAGGTGCCTCAGCCACCTGCCCAGAGCGGCGCAGGAAGACAAGGAAGTCGTCAGCGGTGACCAGTGCGGCGCCTACCCCTAGGGGGTCCGCTAGGTAGGCTTGCTTATCCCCCCAATCGGTGGCCCCCTGCTGTCGCAGCCAGGCAGCTGAACTGGCCCAGTTGGTGCCCAGGAAGTCTCGATAAGAAGTAAGGCCCAGGCGCAGGAGCAGCTGTGGCCCTGATGAGCCAGTGGGCACCAGTGTGGCGGAGTGCAGGCGGAACTTCGGGGCGTCAAAGAGCCAGGGCTGGGCCTGAAGCCGGCTCTCCCAGACAGCAGTGATGGCCTTGTCTCCTCCTGGCAATGGGCGACGGTCGTAGGCTGGGCCCAGCTCAGCCCGTACCTGCTCCTTAGGCAGCCCCCGGGGAGGGCACTGCAGCAGCAGGGACACCTCAGGGTCCATGGTCTGTACAGGACAGTTCTGGGGAAGGACACAGCCAGGCCTGTCACCCGAGGGGACCTACAGCCACCCTTGGGCACAGCAGCTGGCCCCCTCTGCCTGAGACCTCCTGAGGGTACCCCCAGCCCTTCTGTACCCCACTGACCGCTCCCGGGGCAGTAAAGGGTCTTATCATCCCAGCAAGAGCTCCGAGGCTCCTGCTGCCAGACATCCCTGAGACTGATTCACGGGCATCCCTACCACCCAGAGGTCCTGAATCCAGCCACCCTCTAAAGTCCATGCCTCCTAAAACCATGGGAACCTCCTCCAACCTCCGACGGCCCCGTACCCCTCCCGGAGTCCGGAAGCTCCAGCTTCCAGCCGGCACTTACCCGCCCACTCTCTCCTCAGGCTCCTCCCCTTTCCCCCGCAGCGGAAGTGCCCGCCCCCTTCTTCCTCGGCTTTTCATTGGCCGGTTCCGGCGCTCCGGCCCGGCGGAGGGTGTCAGCCGTCCGCACCCGGCGTTGGTAGTCCTGCTCTTCCCTCCTCCTTCCGTCTCTAACTACTTTGGCCAGCCTTCACGCTTCCGCCTCGTTAGCCGGGACGCTGATTCCGCCTCCCTGGGCCTGCCTTCCGGAGCCTGGAGCTCGGGGGCTCGGCTTCCCTGGGCCTTCGGCCCCGTGGCTGACACAGTGTGATCTTGGGCAAGTCTTGCCTGCTGGGCCTCAGTTTACCTCTCCGCACCAGGGAGTTGTGGGTGGGAAGTGAATTTATTGACCTGAATATCCAGCTGTCACATTCGGAGGCTTTGTGACTTTCTGGGCAGAGTGGGGGTATGGGAAGGTCCTTAACAGTCCTCACATGTCACTGCTCCCCACAGGTCTTGGCCATGAACTCCTCTGGAGGAAGGAGGCAGGAAGCAGCAGGGCCCAGGAGAAGGGCTCACAAACCCCGTGAACAGGTGTGCTTTTCCCACCCTCACTCCAGCTCCCGTGGTAGGAGGATTGGAGAGGGGAACTCAGCCCTGGGATGGGAGTGGGGCCTGATGGGTCGTACTATTCCCTGGAGCACAGGGCCTCCTCTCCCTCTGGTCTCCATCTGCAGGGGGTCACTCAGAGTTCAGGGTGAGAAGTAGGGCAGGATCACCATGGGGACTAGGGGCCACCTCTGGGCTCTTTCAGGACCGAGATGTACAATTATCCAAGGCTCTGTCCTACACCCTGCGCCACGGGGCCTTGAAACTGGGGCTTCCCATGGGAGCTGGTAAGTGAGCATCGTGAAGGCTGGGCCTAGGAGTGATTGGAACCCAGGGAGAGTGTGAGCCTATCTGTGACTGCCTTCCCCTGTAGCTCCCACCATGGCCCTATGGGGATGGCACCCAAGGCACATCCCTTCCATGTACAGGGAAGACCTAGACCCATAGCCCAGTATCACATCCAGTGCAGACTGGGAGAGGAGCCTCTATCTGGGCCGAGCTTGATGATACCTCCCGCTCAGTGGCCCAATGAACACTTATCCCAAGAGTGGGCACTGGGGTCTGTTGGGGCAACTGATGTTTACTGAGTGTCCACTCTGGGCCGGGCACTGTGCTTTATCTTGGTGACCCTCGAGACAGATCCTATTCCCATGCCAGTTGAGAAAATTGAGGCCCAGAAAGGGGAGACTTTCTAAAGGTCACATAGGCTCTATTCTTGTTGCCTGTGGCTCCCACTGTTAATTCTGGCCCAGGCCAGAGCAAGTTCGGCTCCTGACCACCCTGCCCACCTGCAGATGGCTTTGTGCCCCTGGGTGCCCTCCTGCAGCTGCCCCAGTTCTGCAGCTTCTCAGCTGAAGATGTACAGCGCGTGGTGGACACCAATGGGAAGCAGCGGTTCGCCCTGCAGCCAGGGGACCTCGGCATTGGCCTTCTCATCCGGGCCAATCAGGGCCACTCCCTGCAGGTGGGGGCTAAGGGGACAAGTGGGAGAACCAGGCAGGATCTCTGCTGGTGAGGGGTTCTCACTGCTGCCAATTCCCCCACCCATCCCAGGTACCTGAGTTGGAGCTGATGCCCCTGGAGACCCCACAGGCCCTGCCCTTGATGCTCGTCCATGGCACATTCTGGCGGCACTGGCCATCCATCCTGATCAAGGGCCTGTCCTGCCGGGGAAGGGCACACATACACCTGGCCCCGGGACTGCCTGGGGACCCTGGTGTCATCAGTGGTCAGTGCCCACCCCACCAACTACTCCCACCCAATCTGTCCTCCCAGATCCCCCTCCAAGTGTCATCACCTCCCTTGTCTAGGGCCACTCCAGACCCTGTATGCAGGAGCACCTCCTCTTCCCTGCACTGAGCCAGGGACCCCAGCCTGCCTAAGTTTGATAACCGCAACCCACACGCCCCAGGCCCCAGCTCCATTGTCTCCATAGGCATGCGGCCAAACTGTGAAGTGGCTGTGTTCATCAATGGGCCCCTGGCCCTGGCAGGTAAGTCTGGATACAGTAGGGACCGCCCCAGACCTTCAGAGAGGTCATAAGTCACGTCTCTGTCTCTGTCTGAAGATGGAATCCCCTTTTTCCGCTCTGCCAATGGGGTGATTCTGACTCCAGGAAATACTGATGGCATCCTGCTTCCCAAGTACTTCAAGGAGGCCCTGCAGCTACGCCCTACCCGTAAGAAGCACCACCCCACCCCTCTTCTTTGTGCCTGAAGTCTGTGTTCTCTGCCTCACATCTTCCCCACTTCCCAGCCCCAGGCTGACTTAGGTCTCCCTTCTTCTAACCAGCTCTTATCTGTATCTCAGGAAAGCCCCTCTCCTTGGCTGGTAATGAAGAGACAGAATGTCAGAGTGGCCCCAAGCACAGTTCCAGAGGAAGAAGGGTGACCCAACAATAAAATATTTATTTTTTTTAAAAATAAAAAAATGTAACAAGAAAGAAACTCTAATCTTAAACCATGAGTCATCATCCTGTAGCTGCAACTGGTCTTCCTTGTGTGCTCAGGAAGTACAGCTAGGTCAAGGGTGTTGGTCTTGGCCTTTCAGACAAGGGAAGGGCGGGTGCTGGACAAGCTCAGGGCCCACCTTTCCTAGCCTGGGGAGGGCAGAATCTGGCCCGGCCAGGTCCTTGGTCTGCACAAAGCCAGTGACAGTGGGTGAATGTGCCAGCTCAGTGCATATCTGGAGAGGGTGGGGGCACTGAGTCCTAGTGGGTGTAGGTTTAGAAGCGGTCGTGGCAGGTGGTGAGCAGGGTGGGGGCAATAAGACAGGCCTCAGAAGGCCTCGTGGCCTCCTGTGAGCTGCAGGAAGAGGTCCTCGTCCAGCTCCTCTCCGCGGGCCCGCTCCCGCGTTGACAAGAAAATGTAGCCCCCAATGTACTCATGCACAATGCGGCAGCTGGCAGACACGCAGCTGAAAGCCACGTTGATGTGCTCGTCAAACTCGATGGCCACCTGCAGGGTGGTCAGTCAGAGGGCTGGTGGGGGGTGGGCTAAGGCAGCAGCCCCTGCCCTGGCTGGGTTTGGCCAGCCCCCTGTCCCTCCCTCCGCCCTCACTCCGGGCCCACCTGCCGGATGTCCCAGTTGACATTCCACTGGCGCATGTTGCTGAAGCGCCAGGTCTTGACCACATCGCCCACGGCCAAGTCAATGCGGATCAGTCGGTTGTTGGCAATGCCCAGGATCTCATCTTTCCTGCTGCCCTTGAACCTGGTGCCCAAGGGGAGAGAGTGTGAGGCAGGGCCCCACCCTGCATGGCCCCAGATCCTGCCCAGACAGCCTGGTGCAGCGCAGGAGCAAGCTTGCAAGTAAGTCATTTAAGTTCTCTGGGCCTCAAGTTCCTCATCTGGAAAATGGGAGTTCATTGAAATAATCACTGTGATAGCATTTAGCAGCGACAGGCAAATAGTCCATGCCTTTTAAATAGTGACTTTTTTTGATATCAGCATCGTCTATTTGCTCCTATCTTTGCAGGCTTGGAAAACAGGCCATCAAAGGGGGCAGTCCCTGTCATAGCAGCCACCCATGGCCCTGTCCCTCAGACCAGCTACCCAAGGTCCAAAGAGGGTCTGGGATGGGTGCTGGGTCTCCTGTTCTCCTGGCCTGATCTCTCTTGTTTGCTGTGCAGGTACAGGATGGAGGGGGCTGCACACAGAGTGTCCTCAGTAAGGTCTTCCAACAGAGGACAGGAAGGAAGGCCTCAGGGTGACACCTCCCAGGTGGCAGGGGAGGGCAGAGCGGGCTGGGGTGGGGCTTGTACCTGACCACGACATAAGAGATGCCAAAGTCGGGCAGGGACTGCCAGGCCTGGATGAAGCGCAGCTGGGCCTCTGACAGCGAGAGTTGGGCCACGTTCTGGTGGGCTTCCAGGATCCGTGGGGTGAGCTGCGGGACCACGCTGGTGAGGGGCTGCCAAAGTCCCTGAGACCCCCTGCCTGTCCACATCAGGGAGACAGGGTGTACGGAGCCTAGGGCAGGGGCGGTGTCAGGGTGGGGCCACCTGAGGGCACGCTCTCACCATTCAGCAAATGTGAGCTGAGCCCTGTCCTGAGGTGGACATGGGCAGCTGGACCATGACCCATCCCAGAGGATGGGGACCAGCACGCTCAGTCTCAGGGACATGGATGGGAGAAGGAACCAGTGAGCCCTTGCATTTCTAGAGAAGGGCTCTGTGGAGATCCAGGGGCCAAGGGTGGCCAGGTAAACCCTGTGGTCATTCCCATCACCCACTCCCTCTGGCACCTGCTTGGCCTTGAACTTCCGCTGGAAGCGGGGGGCGACAAGGCCATAGGGGTTGAGGCCTTCAGTGGCGGCATCAGGGCCCTGGGGGTGGTTGCTCGAGCCCCCGCCGCCTGTCCGCTGCAGGCTAAGGAAGGCCAGAATGGCCTGCACCTCGCTGGAGTAGCTGCTGTCTGCCATGGTGCGGCCCTTGGAGGCCAGTCGGCAGCCGGCCATCCAGCGGGCATACTGCTGCTCCTGGGGTGGGAGAGATGAGGAGCAGGGTGAGAGGCCAGCCAGGCTCTGGCCCAGCCCTGGCCCCGGCTCAGCCCTGGCCCTGTTCCCACTCCAGCCTCAGCCCGGCCCTCACGCACATCCTGGCACCGCAGGTAGATCTCACTCATGCCCTCAGGGGAGGGCACCAGGAGTTTGATGCAGAACTTCTGGCCTGAGACGTTGACATCGGGGACCACCTCACATCCTGGAGGGAGAAGGAAGACTAGGAGGCCAAGGAAGGGAGCCCTGATGAGAGATCCCCAGGTGAATGGCAGCCACGCACAGCAGCCTCAGGACAGAGGGCATCCTCCCAGGCACCCAGGAGGAAACAAGTGACAGCATTCACCTGACCAGCCCACAGGTGGTCCTGTAGGCCCCAGCCAGCCCCTGCCCTTGCCCCTCTCTTGGCCAGGCCGCCCTCACTCACCCTTGAGGTTGAGTTGCTGAATGGGGTCCCCTGGGGACTCGTCCTGGCTCTTGTAGTAGGACAGTGTGGTCTCCTTGAACACCACCCAGTGCTGGCGGTACCCCTTCAGGGTCAGCTTCCGGGGCCTGAGGGTAGGGCAGGAGGTTCAGGACAGGCTGTCTCCCTTCCTCCTGGACTCTCTCCACACTGGGTCCCTTTAGCAGGGCTGCCAACTCTCAGCCCAAACTCACCGGAAGATCCGGAGATGGTCCTTGAGTTCTGGGATGGTGGTGAGGCTGTCCTGGGGAGGAGAGGAGTCAGGGGGAACCTGGTCCCTGCAGTTGACCCTGACCCCAACTTCTGACCAGAGCCCCTCCTCACCAGCACATCTGTGGGCGCCGAGCCCTCCAGCTTCACCTCCAGGTTGCTCAGGGCTGCATCTAGGTCGTCCAGCCCTGGGTCTGTGCTGGCTGGCTCGTCTACCTCCCCGCTCTGGGACAGCTTGTTGATGTGGTACTGGGAGGGGCACACGGCCAGGAAGGGCTTAGTAGGCCACCCATCAGCCCAACAGTGCCCTCAGCTGGGCTTTCTGGAGATGGGTCCCCTCCCCTGGAAGACCCTCCCTGCCCTGGGCCTGGCCTGCACCCAGCTGCCCCGGGCCCCCAGGCCTGCCTGGCACCTGCAGGGCTGCAAACACCATCATCTCCTCCTCCGTGCAGTCAATCTCCTCCAGCAACAGGTCCCACCGAGCCTGCTCGTACAGCTGGGTCAGCCGCACTGGGTCTATCTGGAGTGGTGGGAGGAGGAGGCTGAGTTGGTTGGGTGCCAACTGCCCTGAGCACCCTGTGCACCCAGCTCCTGCGCGCTTCAGCCCTCAGCTCTGCCCTCTGTGCCAGCTCACTGAGTGGCCCCACACAGGCAGCAGACCCCAATCCCAGCCTCCTAGCTGCCGGCCCCATCTGCCCAGGTAGGTGGCAGCTTCGTCCCTCTAAAACTTTTTGTACAGATACTTACTCTGTCTACTGTGTGCCCTGCATGCTGCTGAAGGGACAAGGGGGGCTGAGTAAACCAATCAATAAATAAGTGAAGTGATTCAAGAGTGCAATCAAAGCTATAGAGGAAATAGATTCCAGTGGGGGAGGGTATAGCTCAGTGGTAGAGTGAGTGCTTAACATGCATGAGGTCCTGGGTTCAATCCCCAGTACCTCCATTAAAAATAAATAAATAAACCTAACTACCTCCCCCGACAAAAAAAGGAAATAGATTCCAAAGGGTGGCTCACTCATGCCCTCAGGTAAGAACCCCACAAGTTTGATCGTGATGAGAGAGAATGGAACTGGGGTGCAGGGGTGCTACACTATATGAGGAAGCTTTCAGGGAAGGCTTCCCTGAGGAGGAGACATGCTTGTACTGAGACCTGAGGGATGACAACAGGCCACTGAAGGGAAGAGTGATAGGAAGACTATTCCAGAGAGAAGGAACAAGGAGCTCAAAAGGGGATCCCAGTTACCCACAGAAGATCAGGCCCACACTCCTTCTGAAACCCACCAGAACTGACAGCATAAAAAGGGTAAACCGAAAAGGACAAGAGAGAGAGGACTACAGCAGGTGAGAGACGCCAACAAAATTTTGGAAGATGGGTAGTGAAAACATGGATGGGAACTGAGTTGCAGGGAGGAAGAGCTAGGATCTCACGCCCTTTTCCCTGTCTTGTTCTATGGTGAAGGCACTAAAGAGTTTTGAAAATATCAGAGAACAAACAGCAAAAAGAACTAAGATCTGAGCAAAAGATCCAGTTCACAAAGCGGACAGTCTCCAGTCTGGGATCCTCTGGCTGAGAGGTGAGGGTGGGCTGAAATGAGGACCAGAGAAAGTCTCTAAATGGAGCAGTTTTTTCCCACTCCCTGCACCTAAGTGGCAACCAGCTGGCACCTGGTAGAAGCCAGAGGTTTGCTCTCTGGAGATGCTGAGCCAGAGGTACCCCTGCATTTGGTACTCTAGGTGCAGCTGGGTTGGGGTTCACTGTCCTGAAAACAAAGGAATTAAGAAAAAGTTGGTGTTTTGAAAGGTGAGACACCCCCAGCCCTTCCCTACTTGTCACCAAAGACATTGATAGCAAGCCTTCTATACCCAGTGAGGAGATCAGAGATTTCACTGCTGAGAAGCCAAACAGAAAACCCCCACAAAGAGTAGTATCCCTGCCCCATCCCCCCCAGGAGGCCCCCAAAATGCCAAGCCCTCTTCATCCACTCAGAGTTTCCAATTGGCTTTGTAGAGCCTTACTTCTAAATATGAAAGGACAGGCAGGGATTACCCACATTGAAAGAAAGCTGCTAGCTAGCATGAACTACAGAGACCAAGTCAAATGGGGGGGAAAGAGCTGGGAGGAAATAAAGTAGGGAGCAGGAAAAACTTCAAACACTGGTCAAAATCCTTACAGAGACAAACTACCACATTCATAAAACAAGAACACAATGTTGTTTTTTAAAGGAACGTAATTATAAAGTTAAAGGAATTAAGACAGCATGGCACTGACAAAGAGAGACAAATTGATCGATGGAATCAAAGAAACAGTTGGAGAGAGACCTACACATGTTCACCTGACTTAGGACAAAGGTGATCTTGCCATCACTGGGGAAAGGATGCTCTTTTCAATAAATGGAACTGGGTCAGTTGGATACCCATATGGTAAAAAGATGTATTTTTACCCCTACTTTATGCCACATACAAATATCAATTCCAGATGGATTGCAGATCTAAATATGAAAGTTAAAACAATAAAGCCTTTAGAGAAAAATAGAACTACAGATTGTATTAACATTAGGAACTTCTGCTTATCCAACATAAACTATTAAGAGAATGAAAAGGCAAAGCACAGAGCGGGGAAAATATTCATGATATATTTATCTGACAAAGTACTCATGTGCAGAATATATAAAGAACTACTAAGGAACAATATGAAAAAGACAAGCAACTCAGTATAAAAATTGGCAAAACAGTTGAACAGAAACTTCACAAAAGAGGATACCCAAATGACTAATAGCCATATGAAAAATTTCTCAACATGGCTAGTCATCAGAGAAATGTAAATTAGAGCCACATAAAAAGCACATCAGTGATTGTCTGGGGTTGGGTGTGGGAGGAGAAATGACTGCAAATGGGCACTAGAGAACTTCCTAGGGTGATGGAAATGTTCTAAAACTGGGTTGTGGTGATGGTTGCACAACTGTATAAACTTACTAAAAATAAGCTGAATGCCTACAGTGGGTGATTTTTATGGTATGTAGTTATAGCTCAGTAAAGCTGCTTGAAAAAACAAACAAAATACCATATGAGATACCATTACACACCTACCAGAATGGCTACAATGGAAAATACAGGGAATACCACATGCTGGTGAAGTTACAGAACAACTGAAACTCTCATACACTACTGATGGGGCTGTAAATTGGGACTGCCACTTTGGAAACTGTTTGACAATTATCTGCTACAACTAAACCAATGCCTGCCCTGTTACCCAGCAGTTCCACCTCTGGGTATACACCCTACAGAAATGTGTGCATATCTTCACTAAAAGGCGTATACTGGAATGTTCATAGCATTTGTATTCATAACAGGCCAATATGGAAATTGCACAATGCCCATCAACAGTAGAATGGAAAATTAATTGTGGTATGTTGATGTCATGGAATATTACACACCAATAAGAAAGAATATGCTACCTCTATATGCAACATGGATGAATCATACAAGCATAATGCTGAGTGATAGAAGCCAGACACAAAAGAGTATAGACCGTGTGATATCATAGATTTAAAATACAGGCAAAACTAATCTATGGCATTAGAAGGAACATTAGTGATTCCCCCTGTGGGAGATATTGCCTGGGTATGAGGGAGGATTCTGAAAGCTCCTGAAGTTCTTTTGCTTGATGTGTTGGTTATATTTGTGAATATTTCTAAATGTATGTTACACACACACACACGCACTAAAAAGGAAAACTCAGAAAATAAAGCCTCTTAGAATTTAAAAAGTCAGTTGCAGAAATTGAAAATTCAATAGATCATTTGAAAGGTAATTTAAGGAACTCTCCAGAAAGTAGAACAAAAAGACAAGCATAAAAAAAGGAAGAAAAGATAAATGTCTAATTTTTAAAATATGTATATTTACAATTGTTTTATTTTATTTTTTAAATTTAATTTATTTTTTATTTTTACTTTTTCCCCTTAATGGAGGCACTGGAGATTGAACCCAGGACCTTGTGCATGCCAAGCACTCTCTACTACTGAGCTATACCCCCTACCCGGCAATATCTAATTTAAAAAATTAACCCAGAAGGTCTAATATCTACTAAGTTCCAGGAAAAAAAAGAAAAGAAAAGAAAAATGGAGGGGAGGGAATTATTAAAGACATTGTATAGAACATATTTCCAGAACTGGAGGACCCAGGTTTTTTATTTGAAAGGGCTTGGAAAGTATGCAGGCCCATCACTGAAGAAAGACTCATGCCAGGACATACTATTGAGAGCTTTTAAAACATCAAGAGGTAAGAAGAAGATTCTTAAAAACCTATAGTGCCTCCCCTCCCCTCCAAGAAAAACTAAAAGAGCCACACATGGAAGAACTGAAAATAAAAATGGCATCAGACTCCTCAGCAGCAACACTGGAAACTGAAGGACAATGAGAAGGTGGCTTCAAAATTTGGCAGGAAACTGTTTCAAACCTAGAATTCTATTCCTATCACACAAGTGAGGGGAATAGCCACCTTTCCAAACATGCAGGATTTCAAATCATTTAGGGGAAGCTATTACTATTTTACCATTTTAGGGGAAGCTGTTGAAATATATACTCCATCAAGATGAGGGAGTCAGTCAAGAAAAAGGAACACAAGAGAGCTAGGAACCAAAAGTCTAATATAGGAGTTCCTAGGAAATAGTGAAGGGAAGTTCAAGGACAATGGCCAAGTGCTGGGTCTAGACTGCCACCATTCCATGGTTCTGGCCAGAAAATAACACTGACTGATATCCTAAAGTAATCAACTATTTTGAAAGGAGTATTGTGGTTGGGTTGCAATGCTGGAGGGGCTTGGTTATGGAACATCCCACCTCATCACCATGAAGACTCCCCATGGCAAGCCACAGATTCAGAGAATGTCCAGCTAGCCTTTGGGGTCTCTTTTCTAATTATACACAGACAATTACCAGAAAATAAACTTTAAAAAATATAACAATGATGAACTCCAAGAAAAATTTGACCAAGAAGGAAGTATAGTTATTCTGTGGCTTAGCTAAGAATGCTAGTTATGTGTTACTATTTATAGCCACAATCATGTTGTTTTAACCAAAAGCCATAATACAACTCAACTGGAAAGATGCAAAGAGATGTGTGTGTTGTGGGGGAGGGAGGGAGCACATAAGACAGCTAAATCTTCATCTTCATACAAAGTGAATGTGTAATGTGTGAAATGGAAATATCAAGGAAGAGACATATATAAGCTTGTCATACAGATATAAACACTAGAATAAAAAGCTACAGAGTTAAAATCTACAGTCTCTAGGGATGAGAAATCCAGGATAAGGAGAGGTGAGAAGGGAACTGCTTTTTGTTGTTGTTTTTATTCTATTGGGACCATTCAACTCTTTAAGCCATCATATATTACTTTGATTAAAAATAAAATTTAGACACAACATTGTAAAATGACTATAACGCAATAAAAATGTTTAAAATAAAATAAAATTAAATTTAATACAAACTACTATATATAAAATAAACAACAAGGTCCTATTGTATAGCACAAGGAACTATATTCAATATCTTGGACTAAACTTTAATGAAAAAGAATATGTATAGATAAGTATGTAACTGAATCACTAAGCTATACACCAGAAACTAATTGTAAATCAACTAGACATCAATTAAAAAATACATAAATAAAATAAAATTTATAAAACAAGGAAAACAACAACAACCAAACAGTTTTTAGATATTGCACAACAGTCAGGTACATATAGCTCAGTGGTAGAGCACATGCTTAGCATACGTGAGGTTCTGGGTTCAATCCCCAGTACCTCCATAAAAAAGAAAAAAAGATATTGGACAACAGACCACAGAGAGAGAAAGAAGAGAAATAAAGAAGTGCATCCTGAGATTGCCTAGCTTACTTTCTGGAGTGAGTGTGCTCCCCGTAGTAGGGAGGAGGACCTCAAACAGAGCCCAGCAGGTAAGAAGATGCAGTTGAGAATTTGGGGAGTCCAAGGCAGCTAGAGTTCACATGACAGAGTGCTGGAGAAGAGAGAGCTGCACAGAGAGAGAGCTCTGGATGGAGATCACAGAGGGCTCCTCTTAGGTCTTTAGCTGAGTACTGATCAGCCTATGTGTGTAAGGAAACTACTCAAGGCTGGTGGAAGAAAACACTGCAGAGGAGCTGGTAGAACATTAATCAGAGCTCACGTTGGGTGGGAATATTTCACATTCCCAAACATAGGTTAGAGAAACCTCACAATATGTCATGTCAGAAGACTCAGGAGGCTATTGTCTCAGTAATGAAGTAAATTAGCCCTAGACTAAAAGATGCTTTTGTCCGGTCTAATTCATTATTATTGAATTATTATAAATTACAATTATTAATTAATGTTCAAAGCAAGTTTGAGAAGGATCAAAGTGTTTCCAATTGTCTTAATTTCATCTGTAAACAAGGTTTAAAAAGATTTAAGGGACTACCAAAAAAAAAAATCAAGCACCCAAGAACATAAAGTTTATAGTATGGTGTCTGGTATCAAATAAAAAATTACCACGAGGCATGAAAATAAGCAGAAAAATACAACCCATAATGAACAGATAAATAGTCAATAGAAATAGATCCAGAAATGACACAGATAGTAGAATTAATGGACAAAAACACTAAAAAAAAGTATTTAAAATATATCCTGTATGTTCAAGAAGGCAGAGGAAAGCATGGGCCTGTTAAGGAGAGATGGAAAATATTAAAAAGGTCACAACTGAACTTCTAGGCAGGGGATTGATGGCAGATTAGACATGGGAGAAGAAAAGATTAGTAAACTTGAAAATAAAGCAATAGAACTATCCAAAATGAAACACAGAAAAATAAGATGAGAAAAAAAAAAAAAAACTGAACAGAGCATCCATTAGCTGTGGGTAATTTTAAGAAGCCTAATACTCATGTAACCGGAATCCCGTAAGGGACGAGGAGGTGCAGAAAAAATATCTGAAAAAATAAAGGCCAAAAATTTTCCAAATTTGATGAAAACTATTAACTCAGATTCAAGAGGCTCAATGAACTCCAAGCATGAGAAACCTGAAGCAAACTGAGGCACATGGTCATCAAGTTGTTCAAAACCAGTGATAAAGAGAAAGCCATAAAAGCAGTCAGAAAAAAAAGACATGTCACATACAGATGAGCACAGAGACAGCAGGTCGGCTGCTGGAAGCAGTGTGAGCCTCGAGACCAGGAGGCATCAGCATCAAGGCACTGTAAGGAAAAAGAACCATCAACCAGGAACTCTGCACCGAGTAAAAATATCTTTCAAAATCAAAGGCAAAGAGGGGGAAGAGCATAGCTCAAGAGGTAGAATGAGGTCCTGGGTTCAATCCCCAGTACCTCCTCTAAAAATAAACAAACCTAATTACCTACCCCTACCAAAAAATTCTTTAAAAAAAAGAAAACACATTTTAAAATGGATGACAAATAAATAATAAATAAAAATTTAAAAATCAAAAGCATAGAAATTTTTTTGAAAAAATATTCAATGAAAAAAACAAAGGCAAAATAATGGCTTATACAGATATACATACAAAGCCTGAAAGAATTCATCACCATTCTTGTCGAGATCAACTCTACAAGAAATATTAAAGGAAGTCCTTCAGGCAGACAGAAAGTGATTCCCGCTGGAAATCCAGCTCTGTATTTTGAGAATAAAGAGCACAGAAGGGCGAGGGTAGAGCTAAGGGGCAGAGCACATGCTTAACATGCAAGAGGTCTTGGGTTCAATCCCCAGTGCCTCCATCAAGAAAAAAAAATTTTTTTTTTAAAGAGCACAGGGAATGGTGAGCTTGTGGGCGGGTAGAAAAGACTTTTTTCATACGTTTAAGATGTATTTTTAGGACAATTGGCTATGAGAACTGTTCTGTATCCTGGCTGCGTCACATCAAGGTCCTGGTTGTGCTACTGATTGGGGAAGCTGGGTAAGGAGTCCCCCGGGTGTCTGGGATCTCCGTGTATTAGTTCTGAGGACTGTCTGGGAACCCGTGGTTATCGGTTATCGCAAAACAAAAGTTTCATAAAAAAATAATGGACTAGTTAAAGTGAAAATGATCATGATGATGACTTAACAATTCTACTTCTCGGTTTACACCCAGGAAAAGTGAAAATATTTGTTCACTCAAAAACTTGTACGTGGATATTCGTGGCAGCATTATTCATAACAGCCAACAAGTAGGGGGGGATAACAAATGTCTATTAATGAATGGATAAATAAAATATGGCATATACATACAATGAAATATTATTTTGCAATAAGAAGGAACGAAACACTGACACATGGATGAACATTGAAAATGTTCAGGGGCGGTGGGTATAGCTCAGTGGTAGATCAAATGCTCCTAGGTTCAATCCCCAGTACCTTTATTAAAAAAAAAAAACATTATGCTAAGTGAAAGAAGCCAGCCACAAAAGGCCACGTAGTGTATGATTCCATATTCCATATACATGAAATGTCCAAACAACAAGGACCTACTGTCTAGCACAGGGAACTGTATTCAGTATCGTAACAACCTATAATGGACAAGAATCTGAAAAAAAATACATATATATACATGTATAACGAAATCACTTTGCTATGCACCTGAAACACTGTACATCAACTATACTTCAATAAAAAATAAAAATAAAAACAAAAAGAAATGTCCAGAATAGATAAATCTATAGAGACAGAAAGGAGATTAATCAATGCCAGGGGCTGAGGGGTGGGGCATAAATGGGGAGTGACTGTTAATTGGTGTGAGATTTCTTCTGAGGATGCTGAAAGTGTTCTAAAACTGATTGTGGTGATGGTTGCACAACTCTGTGAAAACACTAAAAGCCATTGAGCTGTATGCTTTAAATGGGCAAATTTTATGGTGATGAATCATTGCTCAACACAGCCATCATCATAGTAATAACAGCAACAAGAACGACAGTGTACTGTGGGCTGTGACGTCAGTAGAAGCAGAGTGTGTGAGGCCAGGAGGTGAAGCGGAGCATCTCTCCTGTTGTAAGCTTCTTACACTGCAGTGAAGCAGTGGATTACTTGGTGGCAATAGTTTATGTGTCCTATAACACCTAAAGCAACTACCAAAAGTTTTAAAAATCAGCATAGCTAATACGCTAATATAAAGGAGACAAACAGACTCATGCAAACTCCTCAATCCAAAAGAAGGCAGGGAAGATGGGAGAAAGGAACAACAGTCTGCAGGAGGAAGGGACAGGGATGTGGGGGCAGCAGAAAGGGGGCGGGGTGGGTGGGAGGGAGTGGGTGGGGCGGGGCCGTTCCAGGGCCAGATGGGCCTGGTCCTGCAGGCACTGGCATGGCTGCTGGGCCATAGGCAGCCACTGGAGCCATTTAAGCAGGAATGACAGGACCTGATGCACCACTTGCAAGTGTTCATTCCAGATGCTGCGTGGAGGTTGGGGAGGCCAAGAGAGGAGAGGGGTCCATTAGGAGGGGCTGCAGTAACCCACAAGAGAGAGGCAGCCGCTGGACGGGTGAAGAGACAGAAGGGAGTGAATGGTTCAGGATTTTAGTTCAAGGAAGACACAACAGGGCACAATAAGGGGTGAGGTGAGAGCAAAAGGGAAGGCTCCAGAATGGGGTGAGAGCGAGGCTTTTACAATGAGTCCATAGTGGGAGGATGTGCTGGGCAGACCCGAATCAAGAGCTCTGTTTCAGGAAGGAGCCTGGGGTGCCTGTTAGGTACCAGAGCAGAGACGGCCAGGTGGACACAGGAGTCTAGAGCTCAGGGGAGAGATGTCTGGGCCAGAGGTGATAAATCTGAGAGCTATAAAGAGCACCAAGATATTTAAATCCATGAGAAGAGACTCCTGGGAGAAAGGAAGGAGAGAAGGGGGCTGTAAATGGAGCCCTGGGGCTCACAACACTCAGAGGCCTTGGACACAGAAGAGCCAAGGAGCCCAGGCGGAGCAGCTACAGACCCCCAAGTGCATGGCGACCCCAAGTGGCCAAGTAAGACAGATGTGGAGGGGAATTGAGCAGGGAACAGGTAGCATGGAGGGCACCATCCCCTCGGCAGGGTGGGGATGGAAGACGCAGGGATAGATTTGGCTGAGGAGAGGGAGGGAGTCGAGGGGCACCCACACAGAAGGCTTCCGGGGAGTAAGGACACTGGATTCCAGGGTTTAGACATTTTGCAGCGAAGTGGCGCAGAGAAGCGGGGCCACAGGTGGAGGGAGCACCTGGAGGTTTTTGAGACGGATGCATGGAGCCTATTGGTTGCTGGGTGGGGACGATAGGCAGGGAGGGAGAGAGGCACACTGCTGCCTGCCAGCAAAGCCTCGTCCCTCACCTGCCTCTAGTTTCTGCAGGTCCCAGGGCCACCCCTCCAGGAAGCCTTCCCTGAGCCAGGTGCCTGAGCAGACTTCCCAGGGGTACCTGCCACTGTCTACACTGAGCTGTGGTCATTACCTCCCTGACAGCCATTAATAAACAGGCGTTGGCATCAGGTGTTGGTGGAGTTAGTAAACGGGTGTGGGTGGACACATGGACAGATGGACGGGACCCTGTGAGTGGCTACCATTCCCAGAGCCCAGACACCCATGTCCCACTGACCCAGACCCCTTCTCTGCAACCCAGCCCACCTTGGGATCCAGGTCAAAGAAGCTGTAGTACTTGAAGCGCAGCCAGAGCGTATCCCCAGCCTTGATGCCCTGCTGCATGAGGCACCTCGATGAGTCCAGCCACCTGGGCCGCAGGGAGGCAGGGGCGGGGTCAGGGCGGAGCCAGGGCAGAGCCAGGTGCGGTGGGACAGGGTGGGGGCTGGGCAGGGGGCTGGGGGCAAGTACAGGCTTATGGGAGTGGCCTGGGGACAGGAGTGGATCTGGGGCGAGCAGGACTCAGGGGATGGTGTGGGCTCTGGGAGCCCAGACCCCAGACCCCAGACCCAAGGGGATGTGGCCTGGGTGCAGACCCAGCACGTGGGGCACCTGCTGTGGCGATGGGTCTTGTCCAAGAGGGAGCTGGGCCGGGGCAGGCGCTGGAGCAGGAGGGGGTCCGGCGGTGGCTGCGGCCGGCTCAGCATGTGGTAGCAGGCCTCAGTCTGGGCACTGTCTGAGAAGTGGGCTGGCATCCCCCGGAACAACGCAGGTGCTATGCCTGGAGTGCGGGTCCGGGGTCAAACAGGCCCGGCCCCCAGCCCCAGGCCTCCTGAGCCTGCCCCTGTGCCTCAACCCTGGGCCTCCCAGTCTGTGCTCACCCCCGGCCAGGACGACCTTGGTCAAATCATACACCTCCTCCTCCGGCTCCTTTTCCTTCTTCTTCTTCTCCTTCTTCTCGGGAGCCCGGAGCAGAGACATCTCCTCTGGGTGCCGGATACCTGGGGAGAGCTGGGGCCTCAGCCAGGCCTAGGGTCCTGCCCTAGGACCTCCTCCCACCCCACTCACCGGCAGTTTGGGGCAGTTCCCCGCCCTGTAGGCAGGATGGGGAGCAGTTCAGCAAGGACAAGGTGACAATAGCTGGGCCTGTAAAGGGAGGGGACCTCACCCTGGCAGGACCCTTGCAGGGGGCAGAGTGGGAACCAGCGGGGGACTCACTGAGGAGCCGGCAGATGGCAGCCACGGCCTGGAAGAGGGGTTGGGAGAAGCTGGCTTTGAGGCGCAGGGCCCGGCGATTGGGCAGCCTCAGGATGACTGGCCGGTGCTGAGGCCCGAAGAAGAGGCGGGCATCGGCCAGGATCCCGTATTTGTCCAGCGTCCAGTGGGTCTGCAGCAGCCATTGTCTCTTCTGTTCCCACCAGATGGCGTGATCTGACCAGTCCTGCTTGCGCTCTGAGGGGTCACAGGCAGGGGGGTGCACATCAGCCTCGGAGGCCCTGGCCCCCAGCACTGAGCACAAGCCTGGGATTCAGAGGTGCTGACTGCCCCTCCCCTACCCAGGCCAAAGGCAGGGCCAGGCTGGGTCAGCTTGGGGTCTAGGATTGAGGTCATTGCAGAACCATTTTTGCTGGCTAACCCTGCTTGTCCACCTGGGCTCAGTCACTACTACTGAAGGGAGTAACACCCTGGGGGACCCCCCACCTCAGAGTCCGGACGCCCCAGTCTTAGGGCCCCCACTCCACACACTCCAGCCCATGGGGCTCCGCTGTACAGCACCTCCCACAATTCCTGGCTTCATGGCCTCTCTCTGGCATTCCTGGGAGCTTGGGAGACAGCAGGCAGTCCATAAATATATAATGCTTACTAGCTCCGTGACCTCGGCCAGGGCCTGAACCTCTCTGAGCCTCAGTTTCCCAGTTTCTGAGATGTAGGTAGCAATGGACACTGATCAGTGCCTGCCCCATGGTAAGTGCCTGGCGTCTGTGACATAGACATGGGGCCGCATGAAAACATTCAGTTAGAAATGTGAACACCTCACAGTCCTGCGGTTACGGATGGAGGATAAGGATATGCGCTCTCCTCTCCGTCCTCCACCCCCCGCAACCCCCAGCCACAAGCCTGAACTGGTGCCAGGTGAGCATAAAGACACAGGATAGGCAGAGCCCTCTAGTGTCAAAGCCCTTCCTGGGGAGGGGTCCCACCACAGCTCCACTCCCTCCCGCGGCCCTCCCTCCTCCTCCTGCCCTGATGTCAGCAGTGCAGCTGAATGGAGAGAGGGTCTGTCTGAGCCTCCCTGCTGCACCCTCACTCTGTTCTTGGCTTTCTGGCACCCACCTTCCTTCTCCTCCCAATCCTTTGCCCTTGTTTTGTCTCGTTGGCCCCTCTGCTCCATCCTTCCCCATTTGGTTCAGTTGGAGGAGCCTCTTCTCCCTCCTTGGCCACGGCCTCTTCCTGGGGGGGGGGGGGTCTCACCTAGTCTACAGTTTCATCTTCCTGCTGTGAGCCCCAGCCCAAAATCCCCAAGCCACTGGTTAAGAGGCACGTCCATTGGCTTTGATCATTCCAGAAATCTTTGTTCACCAGCTCATGTGCCCAGCTCTGGGACTATAAATGCAATGACTCACAGTCCCAGCTCCCAAGGTGCTCCTTTTTACCTAGCTCTGCCTGACACTGGACAGAAGCACCCCCTCTCCTCACAACCTCTGGGGGCTGCGTGACAACAGCTCTCCTGCAAGGCCCAGCATCGTCCCTTTTGCTTTTAGGCACTGCATTTAATCCATGCCAATCCCACCTCCAAAAGCTACCTCCTGTTCATCCTCCAGCCCACCCCAACCCGAGGGACCTGCCTTGGGTATCTCACTGGAAACCCTCCAGCCACTTCTCTCCACCTCCAGGATGGAGTCCGCAATGCCTTATGGCTGTCACCCCAGCCTTGTTTCTTCTCAGAAAACACTGACAAATTCACAACGCTCCTGTGCCCCAACATCCCACCTTGCTCCTCCCTGCTGCAGACCCCTCCCAGGATGCATATTAAGTGGCCTCTCTTGGGAAGTCCCCTGTCTTGGACTGTGAGGCCCATCTTCTGGCTCCAGGTCCCCATGCTGGCTGCTCCTGGCACACACACCCACCCCCAAGACAACACTCGGCCCTATGCCAGCTGCTGAAGGGTGGGTCTCACCTGCCTGGCTGCTCTTTAGGCCAGGGGCTGGCATGGGCCAGCCTGGCTGAGCATCAGTAGACATCTGATGTACTATGGAGTAAGTGAGAGTCGGAGGAGTGGGGACAGTGTCCCCGGGGCAGGGGACAGGAGCTGGAGGGACTGAACCCTAGGGGCCCAGCAGCAAGTGGAGGAGTGGGGTCCTACTGGCTCCTTGTTCAGGCCTCTTGCTTTGCCGTGGGCCATGCCCTGGGCCCAACCGGGTCTTCTCTTGGGGCACTTGGTCTTTACCCTCTCTGCCCTGCTTGGCCCAGGCCTGCCTGAGTCTCGGTCTGCCGCCCAGTCCCCTGAAGGACCCTCTCTCCCTACTTCTGCTTTCATAGCCTCCTTGGGCCTTGCCTTCTGGAAGCTCCCTTCACCACTTCAGCCTTGTGGCCGGGCTGCCCTGGGGCCCCCTCCTGTCCGTACACCTACTGACCTCCCTCCTGGGCTGCACGTGGTGGGTTGGCTGGGTCGGAAGAAGCCCTCCCATCCCCACCCACAGGACCCAGGACCCAGCTGTCTGGGACTATCATGGCCTGACATCCGCCTCTGGCTATCTGAGCGGGCCTGCTGCCCTCCCAGGAAGGGGCAGCCCCCACCCCCAGCAGGGAGAGGTGATGAGAAGCCCCCATGTCACTGGCCCCGCTCCCCTCCAGGGCTGATACCACAGGCAGCTCTGCTGTAACTTCCTGTGGGGGCAGGGCCTTCCCACTCGGGCTGGGCCTGTCACCAGCCTGCTGAGGGCTTCCGCCCCGGGAGAGAGTGTGGGAACAGGCCCCCAAGTCTCCAGGAGACCCCTCTGGTCCCCCCTCAGACCTCTAGAGTGGGACCTCTGCCTCATCGAAGGCAAGGTCTCTCCTGCCCCAGAAGTGGGTGAACGGGGGACAGTGGTTGGGTCTGCTCCTTGGGGTCTTAGCAGAACCAGCTGGTGTGGGAGGAAGGGAGGGAAGACAGTGGGAGGGAGGGGAAGTTAAGCTGGGGAAATGTCTTTTTTGGAACCAAATGATTAAGCTGGTGCCTGAGTCACTGTGACTCGGTTATCAAGCGCGGAGCAGCAGGGCTGGCCCGGAAGTGCCAAGAGACCCGGTGGGCAGCAGGGGCAGCAGGCACTCACTGATCTCCTCCACGATCTTCAGGAGCACCCCACCGATGTGCGACTCCCCTGTGACCCGGAGGGTGACCGACTCGGCCTCGGGGTCCTGCTCTCCTACAAAGACCCGCAGCTCCCAGGATGAGTCAATGTAGTCCCCCATGGCTGTCTTCATCCCTGCCATGGCTGCGGCAGCTCTGCGGAGAGGGTAGCAAGAGGCAGGGTGGTTAGGAGGGCAGGCTGGGGCCTGGTAGGCTGCCTCGGGTGCCTGGGACAGGCAGAAGGGCAGAGAGCAAGCCCGCAGGCCAGGATGCCATGTCAGCGGCAAGACATGGGGAGCTGAATTTTTCCAGGCAAACCTCAGACCCTGTTGCCATCATGGATGGTTGAGTTGAAGGGACCCTTGGAGGCCATGTTGCCCAGCCGGCTCCCTTCTCACAGAGGGGAAGATGGAGGCCCGGTAAGAGTAAGAAGGGGCTCACTCAAGATCACACAGCTTGATCCCAGAGCTGGGCACGACCTCCGTCTACTGGCCCAGCCCACAGCCCACCCCAAGCCCACACTGGCAGCTGCCCACCCTGGAAATGGCGGTGAACCCAGGTCAGAGAGTAGTTCCAATCAGGCCCAAAGCTCAGCTCCATCATCCCAAACTGGCCAAAGTCTCCCCAGGGCAGTGGACAGTCCAGGCTGCTGCACGGAGAGAGGCATGCTGGGCAGGGGGCCTGCAGGAGGGCAAGGAAGAGAGGGGCCCTTGGGCCTCCAGCTGCTGGCCTGCTTACCTGGCCTGCGAGGGGCTGGGGCTGCAGGTGGGGGATCGGGGTGTCAGCCACTCCTGGCCTCGGCCTGCACACCTGCAGACCGCTGCGTGCTTCCTTCCCCTTCGCTTTCTCTTTGGAGCTTCCTTCAGAGGGCAGCCCTTAGGCCTTATCACGAGCAGGGCGGGCTCAGCCCCTCCCCAGGGCGGGCTGGAGCTGGGTGCAGGAAGCAACTTCTGGTAGGGCGGCAGGGTAGCAGCAGCGAGGGTTCCAGTGGGGCCCTGCCTCTGCTCCCAGTGAGCACAGAGGTAAGTGGGTCTTGTGGACCCAAGACCACAAAATGTGTCCCCCCTTTAGAGGGAAGCCCGATTCAAACTAGCCACCAATTTGTGTTCCCTTATAGGAAACCATCTCCCATCTACAACCTGTCCAGAGGTGGGGGGCTCTTCAGGTGGCAAGCATCATCGGGGGCCAAGAGGGAGTGCAGTGGAATTGAAAGGATCAGATCTGGGTTATTTACGATCTCAGCAGGTCAAGTCAGCTCAAGCCCAGAATGTCCTTTATTACCACAAAGAGGTCCTTGAAGGCCCAGAGGGAAACAACTTTCTTAAGTCTTTTCTGTCCCTAATAATAAGGCTTCTATTTCCAAACTTGTCAAGCTTAGAGCTGCCAGGGTAACAGTGGCACAGAAATTGGCCCTTGATGTTTCACAACCTGCCTGCTCTGTGCCTTCAGGTCTCTTCAAGACTTGCCACCGCCACGCTGTCCCTCCACCTCCCCAGGCCAGTGCCTACGAGGCTCACTCCTGTTAAGTTCCTATGCAAATGTGACTCACAAGTGTGACTTGGAGGGCATCTGGTGGCCCAACATCTTCCTGTCCATCACCTGCATCGAGATGTAAACTTCAGGAGAGAAAGGCCTTATATTCACCACTGGTTCCCAGGAGAAATTCAGCCTTCCTAGACAGTCAGTTTGGGGATGGATGGAACAAAGCCTGAAGAGATGGTAGCACCAAAGGTGCAGCAGAATCCCTGTGGAGGCCAGGTTTTCTAACTGGGCCACCCAGGCCAGGGAGGAGGCCTGCCTGGGGGTTCCCAGGGGAAGGCCAGCTTATGCAAAGTCAAGGTGGCAGGAAGTACAGCCAACTGCTGGCCTCAGCAACTTCCTAGCCCAAAGGCTGCACTCAGGGACCAAATGAGGAAGTTTTACTACAGCTGAGAAGACCCCAGTCCAAAAGGGTTTTAGAAAGTTTATTGCAACCATAGGAAAGTGTCATTAAAACCTATTTTAAGCTCGGTTGAAAGTGGTGAGTTAAGAACTAAAACTAACTATACATACAGTTAGCAGGAAGATTCGATCTTTCCAAAAGGAAGGTTGAGAATCTCTTGCAATAGAAATTGTTTTCGATGTTTGCTGAGATCCAGTGTTCTCTGGATCTAACTAGTTTTTTTCTGGCTTTGAGATTAGTGTGGAGAACTGACAGCATGGGAATCACCTCCGGAGCTGGTGCCACTCCGGGGAGGGCGGGAGCCTCCAGGCTCCCTTTCAGTGTTCACTGAGTGACAGCACCACCTAGTGGCCACCTCCGTGCGGCTGTGGAATCCAGCCAAGCTCACACTGCCCCACCCCACTCCTTAGGAAGTAAAGGAGGCTCTGGTTCCCAGGAGTGCATTTACACCTCTCCCTATCCAGACTGTGACCTCTGCAGGACAACTTTAAATCTTTTGGCAAAAAAATTACTCAGGGACATAGCAACGTATAACCACGCCTGACTGGCTTGTTTTATTGGAGGAGAGGACGTGGAGTTAACAATGTGAAGACAGTTGGGACCTGAGGTTGGGAAGAACACCCCCTCCCTCCCCTACCCATACATGCCCACCGCCCCAAATAAAAAACCAACTATGGGGGAGCAGCTGAGACAGCGACTGGGGGGCAGGGGCGGGAGACATGGAACTCAGGGCAGCAGAAGAGACCATGCGTGTGCTGGGAAGGCCCAGAGGCAGCGGCTGCACAAGTAACGCAAGTACAAGTCTCTGAATCGTCCACATAGGTCTGTATAAATATATAGATAAGTTGTTAGCTTTCTCCCCTTCTCTCCCTCCTGCTCGTGCTGCTTGCCGCGGTCCCAGCTCCTCTTTCCACATGAGGGTGAAGGGAAGGGGGATGATGAGCAAGTCATCACCGAATTGCGATCAGACCCACATCCATCAGCTTCTGGATCTTTTGTGCTATTACAGGATTCTTCAAGTGTCTGACAAAGAAGAGGCAGAGTTATGTGAAATGAGATTTAACCTAAAAAAACTCTTAACTTGCTTGCAGAGCAATCCCCAGTGCAAACCCCCTGGACGCCACCAACAAACTGGTGGTGGTGAAGGAGGCGTCCTGGCAAAGACTGCCTCAGAACCGCACAGGCCTTCTCTGCCTATGGTCAGAAGTGGACCAGTCCCACTGTGCAGCAGTCCATGGACACAGCTTTAAGCTGAGACCTTTCTCCCAGCAAAACTGTTCTTTCCAACTAAGCACTTAAGCCATCATGACTAACACACAAAAGAAGCCCTTCCAGCTCACCACCAATTGTCAACCTTCTAAGTAAGAATTACACAACAAACATCTCACCCAGACCGATCACACTGCTGCCAGCATTGTGCATTCTCACTGCTCCTGTTCACCTTCTCCCTCCAATGCCACCCTTCTAACTCGACTTACTCGCTGAGCGCCTGGGGGTCCTTCTGCATCTGTTCCAGGATGAGCCGCATGGCCGGGTCACTCATTATCTGCTGCACCTCGGGGTCGGCCATGGCCCGCCTTTTCACATCTTCCGGGCTGTCGTGTCGGTTGTACTGGGCCATCATGCAGCGCTGGTAACCATCTGCAGCCTCCTGCATTCCAGTAAAGCCATACGGGGAGGGAGTTAGCACCACCTGGCTTGGCTCACTGCTGCAGCAGGTCCAAGACAGCAGAGGTAATTGAGGGAGAGAGACAGACACGTAGAGAAACAGGCGGGATGGAAGAGTCAGTGAATGAACACTGAAAAAGTCTGAAGAAGAAAGGGAGGCAAGGGAAAGCTCACCAAAGGCCAGAAGCAGCCCCACCTTACAGTTGGAGTCCAGGTCAAGTGCCTTCTGGTAGACGTCCATGGCTTTCGTGTAGTCTTTCATCGCTTCCAAGGCGGCCGCTTTCCGTGTATAGCCCTTGACTGCAGACGGAAGGGAGAGGTGAGGCGTCATCCAGAACACACCTCCTCATCTCAACACTGACAGCCCTCACATCGAAGGCTAGCTCCTACACACTACAGGCCCCAAAGACACAGGCCACAAGCACGCTCTCTCCCCTCAATCCTCTGGCCAGTAAGGGGATAGAGAAGCAGCACAGAAAGTTACTTACTGAAGGTCGGTTCTAGCTGGATGCACTCCTCACAGTCCTAGGAAGGAAAGACAGAAAAGAACTAGGCTCATTCCTTTAGATGAGTTACTTTAGGGCAGACTGATCATTTGGAATTACAAATCTAACTGTTCACCCAGAGCCATTACAGAACATTCTACTTTTGTTCCCAGTGCTTCTGTTAATCCTGGCATTTGGGTAATTTGACAGCAGGCCTAGCAAAAGGAGAGTAGAGAGGCTCAGTAAGCAGAGCCACAAGGGCTGACAAGCCCAGCTTAAGCTCCATCTCACGTAAAACAAGGGGCCCAGATTCTTCAAGAGGCTGATGTTATGGGATAAAAACCCAAAAGGTGGGGGAATTTCTAGTGTGAGAAACTAGGGGCTACTAATACTGTGACTGGATGGGAAGAGGTACTTCAGGAGACGTATGCTCAAGAATTTAGAGACCAAGTGCCAAAACACATCATTTCCTTTCACAAATGGTTCAGTAAAAATGTGTCACTGCTTATGGCTGCATAAAGGTGAAAACACACGGGTATTCTGTATACCTTTAAAATATAAAATTATGAGGAAAAATGCTAAACAGAGTAGTGCGTGCACCTAGGCTTAACTCCAACTCTTCCACCAAGAAGCTCTAAGGCCAGAAGCGATTCTACTCATTCCTTCTTCCCACGTGCGGACTCGGAAAGCACTGCTCCACCTCTCAGGTGCCTGGCAATGTTATTCTCTGCTTTGCAAACCAACTTGCTTTTGACATTGCCCTTGTACAGTTCCACCAGCAGCAATGATGTCTCTACGACACACACAGACCCAGAATAGCGGCAGCAAACAAAAACCATCACAAACTCAGGTACTGGTGTCTCTAGATAGATCACATTCTATCTTGTTCCCACAAGATGGTCCAGGCTTGTCTCCTAGAGAACAGTTTAAAAATCGCCAAGAGGCACAGAGCAGCTCATGTTCAAGAGAGCAATGCTGAGTAACCCCTCCAGTGTTGAACATGACTGTATCTGACCGTACTTGACATGACTGAGAACAGCAGACCTAGCCACCTGCAGTAAGGATGGTAAAGCTGCTGTGGAAAATAAGGCAGTTCCTCAAAAAACAAAACAAAAAACAAAAAACCACCAAAAAACCCCCGCACAGAACTATAGTATTTCTACTGTAGCCTATAATACCTGAAAGAATTGAAACCAGGGACTCAGACAGATAATCTGTACACCCCTGTTCATAGCAGCATTACTCAGAATAGCCAAAAGCTGGAAAGAACCCAGTCTATGGACAGATGGATGGATAAACAAAAGACGGTCTATCCATACAATGGAATATCATTCAGCTGTAAAAAAGGAAATGCTGACATGTGCTACATGAATCTTGAAGACATTATGCTAAGTGCCATAAACTAAACACAAAAGGTAAGAAATTGTATGATTCTACCTATAGAAGGTCCCTAGAATGATCAAATTCATAGAATGTAGAACAGTGACTGTCAGGGGCTGGGGGAGGGGATAGGGAGTTAGTTTAGAAGATGCAGAGTTTCCATTTGGGAAGATGGTTGCACAACAATGTGGATGTACTTTATGTCACTCAACTGTACATTTAAAAAAAGACAGAACAACAACAAAGATGTAAGGTAGGACAAAGGGAAGGAAAAAGATCCACTTTCCCACCCTGTGTTCTTACAAATCTCACACGTGCACCATCAAAGTAAGAACGACAAGCTGATGTTGATGAAAACATGAAAAGAGAAAGCACACTTTCCTCATCTACAGATTACAGTAACGGCTGCTCTGCAGAATATTCCCAGAGCCTCACCTTGAGTGCCAGCTGGAACTCAAGGAGTTTGGTGTAGCAAGCAGCTCGATTGCTGTACAATTTGGCATCTTTTGGGTTCCGTTTGATGGCTTCTGTATAATGCTTCATGGCCTGGGGATAGTCCCCTGGATAAGGAAAATAGAAACTTAAAAAAAAAAAAAGGCAAAAGAAGCCACCCTCTTCCCCCAAAGTGTTATCAATCCCACAGTCAGCCAAGGCCCCGAATGCACATTCAACTGCTCTCATCCCAAGTTCCACCATCTGAGCTGGAAGTACCTTTCTGAAAACACTCATTGCCTTTGTTCTTCTCCTCCAAGGCCAAGTCAGGGTTGATGTAGGCCAGCCGCTCTTGTTCCTTCAGGATTTTCTCTGCCTAAAAAAAGGTTAATTCTTGGAATAGTCATTCAGACTCTCATAAACATTAGGCTAAAAGGCCTGATCAGAATTTTAATTTTCAGAGAGTATTGCTGTATAAAGTAAATAAACTACAAAGAGAACAGAACACAGGGAATACAGCCTGTATTTTTTAATAACTTTAAATAGAGTATAATCTATAAGTTTTGAAATACGGTGCTATACACCTGAAACTAGTAAATATTGTAAATCAACTACGCCTCAATTCAAAAAATATAATTTTATACTCATTAGCAATGTATACTGTAAAACAGAATGAGTGATATTGACATACACTTGGTATAAAGATATGCACTACATGAAAATGATGTGTTAATAGCTCGATTTTCTTTTTTAATGTTTTAGACTTTATTTAATAATATTTTTAAAAATTGAAGTATAGTTGATGTACAATATTACATATTACAGGTATACAATACAGTGATCCAAAAATTTTAAAGGTTATATTCCATTTATAGTTATTATAAAATATTGGCTATACTCCCCATGTTGTACAATACATCCTTGTAGCTTATTTTATACTTCATAGTTTGTATCTTTTAATCCTCCACCTCCATCTTGCCCCCCTTCTCTATCCCCACTGGTAACCACTAGGTTGATGCTTTACATCTGTGAGTCTGTTTCTTTTCTGTTATATTCACTAGTTTGTTGTATTTTTTTAGATTCCATATGTAAGTGATACCTTATAGTAATTGTCTTTCTCTACCTCATTTATTTCACCTAATTAGTTCAATTTTCTGACCAATCTTTTTGTGAATAAAATACCCTCCTACATAATTTGGTTGTATAAAGTAAGAAAAATCTTAAGTTACAATAAGACCTGTAATACTGTTAGCGCACTGACCCTCAACATTAGATGCTGAAACCTTGGCCGACCACAACGGACAGCAGAAAAATAGGGTTATTCCCTACACGTTGTCCTCACTGACAGGGGCAGCATGACCAAAGATAATACTTTAAAAATTTAATATTTAAAAAACTTTAAGGTTTATTATTAAATACTAACGACTACAATAAATAAAAGAAATAACAAAATATCCCTTAATCTCTACTCACCTGTTGGCACTTTTTGAGCACATCTGGGGTTCGGTGCTCTGCCAGAGACTTGTTGTAGAAATGGATGGCATCCTTGTACTTTTCTTCTTTGAAATAGGAGTTGCCAATTCGAGCATAAGCTCTGACAGAGACAAGAGAGAAAAGAATTTGCTAAGGGCAGACAACAGACAAGGCCAGCCGCTGAAGAGAAAAAAACATCTGCAACTAGACTCAAGGCCCGCGAGCTGGCTCGGGCCCCACGCCCCTCCAACACCTTATGTCTTGGCTCCTGCAGCCTCCTTTCCAGCCCACAGCTAAGAGCAGGTTCTGCAGCCAGCAGCCCTCCTCCCCATGCAGATACGGCACCCTCCACGCCACTCAAGGTATTCCAGAAGGTCAAGCGTACTTGGCAATCTGTCGGTAGTCTTCTCGGTTTTCTCGCCCCACTTCAATGGCCTTCTCACAAAGCTCACGGCATTTACCATAGTCGCCCATTTCGAAGTAAACAGCTGCCAGGCAGGATGGTCAAGAAAGAAGAGTCAGCCCTGGCCTCTCCTCCAGCACCACCTAACAACTCCTGTGCCCGCCTCCCGGCCTCACCTGCTTGGTTGGTCATGTAAGTCATGTTGGTGGGGTCCAAGTCCTTGGCTCTGTCATAGTGTTTCAAGGCTGTGTCAAAGTCTTTCTTCTTGTAGGCATCATTCCCTAACTCTTTTTCTTTCAGTGCCTAGATGAGGTGTGGAAGAAATGAGTGCTGGGCCAATCTAACCCAGATGGCCAAGAGAGCCAGGGCCCGTCACAAGTCCGCACAGCACACACAACAAGGCCGCAGGAGCAGCTCTCCACATTCACAGCCCTCCCTCATCAAGCAGCTACAGGTTTCAAACAGTGAAGTACCAGCTGTCAGGATGAAAAGTTAAAGAGTTTCATCTCTGTTTCCTCCAAAACCCCTCCCTTCCCACCTACTCTTCTGGATCTTTGTCAGACAGTAAGGGCTTCTTCAGGGGAGAGGAAGTCCCTTCAGCAGGAAGCAACTTTAGGGAGGACAAGACTATTTTGTGCTAGGTTTCATTCTGAGCGGCTGAGCAAGTTCCATTTCTGTCACATGGCCGTCTCGGGGTCTGAGTGGCTGCAGACACCAGCGGCGATGAGAGGGTTAGAAGGGGCTACACGCGTGGCAGGAGTCTTCAGCAGAGCTCACTACCACCCACACTGGAGGGCCTTTTTCCAGCGCTGAGACACCATGGAACAGCCAACGCTCACCCATTTAAAGGTACTAAATTTGGTAACAATCTGCTGTTCCCATTTATAAAACGGGAAATAAAATCATTTAGGCACATGCCTCCTGCTCTGGAAGACAGTGTTGCTAAGTGGACAATTTTTAATTACACACCAGTCCAACCAGGAAACAGAAGCCTAAGGACTGAGAGACAGCATCCTTCTGGATCATGGCAAAGACAAGGACCACTCACAACTTTACTAGATGGTCCAGCTGACACCCATGCTGCCGGAACCACAGTTGCCGTGGGACTGTGGACAGGTAGCTCCTGCTGCCTAAAGACTCTGAGACACAATTCCTGTCAAATTGCTTGTCACATGGGCCTTTTAATATATTAACCATTCTAATTAATAAGCTTAGCACATACCAAACGCTCAAAAAAATAATTATAGCCTTCTGAGGTCTACAGATGTCCCCACCTGACATACATATTTCCAGTTGACTAGGCTGTTTCTAAGTGTATGATACTAAATAATTACTTAAAACAAAAAAAGCAAGAGACCTGCTTCTTATTCTCTGGAAGATCTTCTTCCATTGGCTCCGGCTTGGTCTCCTTTTTGGGAGGAGGTGGTGGTGGAGGTGTGGCAACTTCCTCCTCCTCATCCATACTGCCCAGATCAACCCCCAGGAGGACACTGAGAGTAGTCATGATTCGGGGATCTTGCAGTTTCCTATATTGGTAAAAAGGGAGAAAGAAAAAAGCATTTATTCTTCTCTACAATTAATTTGGGGGTGGTGGTAATTAGGCTTTTATTTACTTATTTTTTAACAGAGGTACTGGGGATTGAACCCAGGACCTCATGAATGCTAAGCATGTGCTCTATCACTGAGCTGTACCCTTACCCCCTCCACAATTGATCTTAAACCCCAAAGTATTGCTGAAGTCCAGATTACTGTATATAAAAGCTTCTCGTCCATGAATACATTGCAAGATTCTGCACTATCCAAAGTTACAACTGCAGAATACTCAGTCCTTTGAAAATCCATCTGAAGTGAGGTAACAGATCAGATTTATTTCTTGAGGCCAGTAGGTAGAGAGGAATGAGTTATAGGTACATTCTGTCTGATCTCAGGAGCCAAAAAGAGATTCAGATAGTCAGATACCAATATAAGATTTACAGACACATCTTTAAATCTGACATCCTTTCAACCTTGAGTTTTGGCCCCAATATACCAACAGGGATAGTGGAGCTTGTGTGTCCAGAAAGGATAGTTCACACTTGCCGGAGAGCAGGGTGAGGGTTAGAACAAACATTCCAGATTACTTGATATATTCTCCTCCTGACCCTTTCTGGAAATACAAAAACAAAAAACCAAAAAACCAATAAACCAACAAACTCCTACTGTTCTTTGGAGAAAAAGCAAAAGCAGAAACCCTGCCATCTGGATGAGGGAATCCTCTGCCACAGGGCCCCAGGAAGCACACACAATGTTCCTGTCCATTTGCTGCCTTGACTTACGTGCCCAGGTCGGACGGCTTGTTTCGCAGTTGCTCTATCAGCTCCCGGTAGGTAGGGTCAGCGAGCAGAGTCTTTGTCCTGGGATCACTCTCCAACTTCTGATACAGATTAGGCATGTTGAAAGGGTTCATGAATTTCCTCTCTGTTCCAAACAAAGAAAAGCACATCACTGGGAAGTCAGTTATTGTGCCCCAGTAGCATACTAGACCAACACTGGAGGGAGCCTCAAGTTTGATCCCATTTAAAGAATAATTTTAAAAAGAGAGAGAAAGAAAAGGAAACGACAGTGTACATGGAGCCTACCTGCCAACCGGGTCTCCATATTCTGTAAACCCTCTTTGAGCTGAGGGTTGTTTGCTTCATGTTTTAAACCCTCCTCATAGGTTCTCTTGGCTTCTTCAAATCGGTTTAAGAACTCAAGAGCTGCTGCTTTTCGCGAATAGCCCTAAAACCAGCAAAAAAAGATGTAACACAAATTAAAGGACACCTAGAGGTAAATTCTGAACTCGAACTCAAAAGAACCCACTTTATACTTCATGGGACAAAATGAGTATTCCCACGAAGGTCAAAGAAAGAACAGGAAGAGGAGCAGGATACACCACCAGTACTATCCACTCCACACAATGCAGCCACATAGCTAAGACACACACTCTCCCCACCCTGGTTCAGCTTGTGATCCTAAGTGTTGTTAGTTTCTCTGGCAACATTCTTTCATAGTAGTACCAAAAGAAAGACATGTCTGAACACCTGATGGTACCCCAGATTTGATGAAATACACCATCACTCTGAGAAACATTCCCAAACTAGGGGGAGAGGACCAATCAACTGTGAGTCTCTTGGGATGGCAGGCCAGGAGGGCTGGTGTTTAAGAACTGCCCCCAAAGGAGTTTCTGGGCACCTGAATAGCCCCAGCTCACACACAGCCTACCTTGCCCCAGTCAGGCTTCAGGTCAACGGTTTTACAGGCATCCTCGTAGGCCTTCTGGTAGTCTCCTTTCTTGGCATAGGCAGCTGAGCGATTACTGTAGAGCACATGGTTCTGAGGGTCTAACTTAATGGCTTCTGAGTAGCACTGTAACGCGTCGTCGATGTTGCCAGCACTCAGGGCTTTGTTGCCCTTCTCTTTTAGCTCGTTCACCTGAGGAGAACAGCCACCCATATAGTTCCCCCCCCACACACAATATACTTCAATCCCGACTTCTTAGGTGATACTCATTTTTTTCTGTTGCTATCGACAAGCAGGTTACTCTACAGATTAATGTTAATTAATTTACATTTCTCACACCTTTGGGAACCAGCAAGGAAAAAATAAAACAAGGAAGCATCAGTCTGACACTTTGCTTTTTGCTGGCTCCTGTATGGATTAGTAAGAACTCCAGCCACTCTTCCCAAAGTCTCTACTTCAAGCTGATAAAGCCACTCTAGGACATACTCATGAGTTCCTTTCATGCGAGAATAAATTCATTTGCCATAGATTTCCAGAGTTCAAATGATAAATTGCACACAGGCCTAGTTACTCCTCACAGGACGAGGCAACCAGGAAGGAAGTGGGCTGAGTATGCCCTGACAGACATTCCAGCAACCTACCAGCTTGAGGGGGATGTCTTCAGGAGCATCAAGATGCTCACCTACAATCAGAACAATCTACTTCCCTTTACAGGTGTGGTAATGTCACAACGTGGTAGATTACGGCTCTGTTCCTTAACAGGGAAAGGAAAAGCAGTTCCCCAAAATCAATTTTTGCCATGTTTAAGTATTATTAAGTTACTAAAAGAATGGAAGAGGATAAAGAAACACTGTTTGTGGTTCAATCCTCTATCTTCTCAAATATTCAGAACAGAAACAGCAGGAACACATCAAAGGGTTTAAAAAGGTGAAGTGGACCTTGGCCATGTCAGAACAGGGTCCTAAATAAAGGGCTTTTCTTAACCAGGGAGCCTTACAAGAGAAAAAGGCATACACACTTGGTGTCACTCAAGTTACTAAGTTATTCTTTCTTGGTATCTATCATCTGCCCATGACCCACTGTACTGATGCAACACAGAATTGTTATGAGAAATGACTTTGGAACCGAGGCACACCAATTAGGAACCTCCATCAACCAGAGATCTTAGAAAGACAACCTCTTAGAGGGAAAAGCAAAGAGACTGCCAGCAAGAAAGGGGTAAAAATCTTAGAGCCCATGACGCAGGTGAGAAGACAAAAGATTTAAAAACTCATCTAGTACCACAAGGCAGCTGGGAACAGCTTGGTGGCATTCTTGCCTATCCTACAGAACATCTTCCAAACTGAGCGCCTATCAGCAGTAGGTCAAGAAATCAAGTTTGTAGGTCATAACCACCACTTTGAAAGATCAAATGGAACAGAAAATACCAGCATGTGGTGCATATAATAGAAGGAATTGTCTTGTTAAACATGGTGTATGTTTATCTATCACTTCGCAGCATTTTGCTGATCAAGTGTAGACACATGTCTGTACTGGGTCAAATTTTCCGAGTTTATCACGGTGAGATTTACTTGAAAGGTTACTTAGTTAAAAATACATATATACAATTTTGTCAAACTCAAATATTTCCTAACACTAAAACAAGTGTGAACCTCAGAACTTAAAATGAAAACAAGAAAAGCTACATATTGAATGGGCCCAAGACATTCAAGCACATTCTAACACACCTAGAGTAAAAATGCCAGGCCATCTGTACAACGCTCATGGTAAATGTGCGGTCCTGGGTTTGGCCAAACACTCATTCACAGTCTACCTGTATGTACACTTCTACAGTGGGCAGTTATCATTAAAATTTTCTTCTATTTTGATAACTGCAGTAGAGCTTTTCTTAAATTTAACACAGTAATGTGTTCCTCCTGTCAGAAATATTTCTTGTCTACATCACAGCCTATTTAATCCCTGAAACAGTTATCAAAACAGTGCAAAATGCTTATTAACCCCTCCATTTCCACTTTAAGTTTTAAAAACGTAGCAAAGAGGCTCCATGTTTGGCCAAAGGAGCAATAACTATACTAGAGCAAAAAATCCAGCTTTGTGGATCACACAAAAAAACCTGAGCTGTTTTCTTTTTCCCCCAGATCAATCATTACAGCTCAATAACAGCTTCCAATTGAATAAAACCCCTCTAGGTTTTTGGAAACCTTCAGGCCACAGAGGGCATAATTAAGTCGCTGAAAGCAACCAACAGTAACTTCAAACTTGGCCCCTAATAATGCTGAGCGCAATCAAATAACTTACTTCTTACTGCTTACCTACACATTCTAAATTTTCTACAGCAACTAATTCCTCCTTGTGTAATTAGAAACCAACCTTTTAGAAGTATCAGTCCTCAGTTACTCTTGCATCACGAGAAAGAAAAAGAAAGAAAAGAAAAGAAAAGAAAAGAAAAGAAAAGAAAAGAAAAGAAAAACAAAAACGAGACGGGGAGGGACCGCACGTATACTTGTAAAACACTGATAGAGATGAAATTCATTCCAAGGACTTTCACTGCACCCTCCCCTTTCCCGCATCAAAGAACTCGGCCTGATGCTTGTCATACCTTCACTCAACACTCTTCTATCCTGGCCTTTCCAGATGCAGAGAAGCACGATTTCCCCCAACTGGCTACTAAGTCCCTCAGCTACTTTCAGTGTATTCCCGTCCCCGCTCGGTGCATTCCTCCAAGTTAACTATGGCCAAGTCCTGGGTGGCTTCTACGTCCGCAGTCTCTGATCACCCTCGCAGACGACGAATTCCCTGAGGTTGACCTGATCCCTCCAGCCTCTCCCAGGGCCCCTCGCCCACCTGCATTCCTCCCAGCGCCGCGGGCGCCATCCCCCCAGATCACCCTGGACCCACTTCCCGGCAGGCCTCCGGGACCCGGCTGCGGACCCTCTTCCTGCCGCGTACGCCGAATTGATGACTCCCCCAGCCCTCCTTTCGAGTCGGAGGCGACTAGCGCTGGAGTGGACCCGGCGCTCCCAGAGGCCAGGCCTCCAGCTCCGCCCGCCCGCCGCGGCCCTCACGCCCTCGCCTTCTCCGCTGGTCTGCCGGCCCCGGCCCCCGGCCCGGCAGCCCTGATCGGACGCCCGCCCCACCCCTCCACCCGCGGCCTGGCCTTGGCCGGTACCGCAGCAGCCCCAGGCCTCAGCCCGCCCTTCCCCCTTCACCTGCTCCATAGCTTGGCCCGGAACCCCGTTGAATAGACTCCGTCGGCTCCGCGTTCCCAACCGCACGCGCCGCCTTCTGGAACCTACTAGAAGCTGCCGGGACCCCCAAATCCCGCCCCTTCCTCGCCGGCTTACTGGTCGCGCTACTTTAGGGGGCTTTCTGTGCTTTTCTACTATTGGCTTGAAGTCTAGCCCATCATCTTTGCTTCTCTCTGATTGGACAGCGGAGAGTAATTCCCCCGGCCCTGCCTCCTCCACGCCTCGGGATTGGGCTCCCCAATAAGCCCCGCCCACCTTGGACTCTATGATTGGAAAGAGGAGTGGACCCCTGCGACAAGGATTGGTCCCTTGGGCCGTCAATCGTGGCCGAGCTGGCCGCGCCCATTGGTCCTGTTCTTTCTGGAAATTTCCACCTTTCCCATTGGGCTGATGGACTCCATGGCGGAACCGCCTTCAGATTTAAAAAAATGTCAATTGGGCGGAGAGTTTTCGACACTTTGCTCTGATAGGTTTAAGTTGCTGTCTTTCATAGAGCAGGGTGGGGTTTCACCGCAGCCGTGGTTTATGGGAGTCCAAGGCCACAGTCACCCTCTGCTGCGATGGTTCCGGAGGCAATGGGCTCCGGGCACTTGTCGCTTCCTGCCTCGCTGTGTGGCGACTCTGGCCGGGACGATTCGCATCTCCCCAGCGGCAGAGAGCCCTGTTCCTTCGCGCGTGCGTCAGGCTCGGGAGTTCCCAACCTAGCTTATAGGAGTGACCGTTTAGGTCAGCCTCAGGAGAGCTCCCTGGCCCATGCCCGGATCTCGCTATTAGGTTCTGGGTGTTCCGAGATCCCGCGTGGTGGTGAAGACGCTGGGGCTTGGGTAGGACAGGCTCGGGATCTCACCTTGGCGGGGCCCCTAGGTGGAGACGCACACCCTCTCTGAACCTCTCGGGTGGAGGGTTTGGTAACCTAGGGCCATGGGAACGTTCATATTCATGCAGTTCAGTATTTAGCACTTAATGAAGGAGTGCTGCCTTCGTTCGGAACTAAAGGAGTGAAGAAGACAAAGATCTCACTGAGGTGCTTAACCACCTGCTGGTGGGCGGCAGCCGCCTGGGCTATCCTTAAGTCGCAACCCTCCTGCGAGAGGCAGGGCAGATACCCGGAGAGGAGTGAAAGGCTTACAGCGTGAGAGAGAAATGATTTTTCGTCCTGGACCAGTATGTAGTTACCGAAACAAAGGAGCCGCATGACTGGGCTCTGGAGGGAGCTTGGATAAGGGTCTTGGGCCCTGCTGTGACCTCTTTTTCCCACCTCTGAGTAATGCCCTCCCTTCCCAGGGTTTTGACTGTGCCAATAGATTGTCTCCACAGTGTCCTCGTCCATCCCAGATGTCTGACCCTCCTCGACACTACAGCCAAGGTCACTGCAGATCTTCATGCCTGGTAACCCCCTCCCTTGCTTAAAACTCTTGGAGGCATTTAGATTGGGGCTCAGGACCTGTCTAATCTGGCAGGCCTTTTCCCACCTCTTCTTTCCCTGTTCTCCACCTTCAGCACCAAACTCCAGCCACACTATGTCTATCCCTTGAATTAGGCTGGTTTCTTCACTCTGAGCCTTCCTGCAAGGTGTTTCCTCTGCTGGGATCCCCCTTCCACCAACTCTGCCAGGATAGCGTCTTCGATTTTTCAGGATGAGATGAACTGTAAACGTTCTTTGACCATCTGCCCCCAATAAGCTCACTAATTTCTATCCACCTGTTATTTGCTTTCACGGCATCATGTGTCCAATCACGTATTACACCAGCAACTTTGGTATCCGTACCACATTTTGTAAGGCCCACAAGAGCTTTGTGTCTATTTTCCTTATCCTTGTCTTCCAAGCGCATTGTACAGTTTCTGGCACGCAGTAGGCAAATATATTGAATGCCCTATAATGTGTTAGGTGTAATTGTGGGTACTGGGGGAAATGCAGTAAGCAACAATCACAGTGCCAAAAACCACTGTTTTTGTGATGCTCATTTTAGTAAGAACAAAAAAGATTTGTATAGTGTATCTGCAGCATAGAAAAAGAAAGCATGGAAAGGATTAATGGAGCATCGGGCAAGGGGGGAAGGTGTTGCATTTCCAATAGGGGAAGCAGATCAAATCCCAGTAAGAAGCTAATATTTGAGAAAAAACCTGAGCAAGTGAGGGAGTGAGATTCATGGAAAACCTAGGGAAGAGCCTTGCAGTCAGAGGCAAATGCAGAGGCCCTGGGGTGGCCAGAATGGCGGGAGTGGAGAGGGAGTGGGAGAGGGGACTGAGAGGAAGCAGGGGCCAGATCCTGCAGGATGGCTGGCCATTGTGTTCACTTTGGAACATACCGACAGATTTTAAGCAGAAAAGTGATCTGACTTAGTTTTATCAGAATCCCTCTGACTGCTGTATAGACCAAGAGGATGAAAGCAGAGGGATCTCTCTGAAGGCTGTTGCAGGACTCCAGGAAAGCTGTGATGGTGCTGTGGGCCAGGGTGGGAGCAGAGGATGGGTGGCAAAAGTTTGATTCTTGATGCATTTTGGAGGAGCCGATGGGATCTGTTAATGCATTGGACGCAGAGCTTGAAGGAAGAGGGTAACTCCGAGGCTTTTGTCCTCTTACTCATCTGCTAAGTTAACTCTGTCAGCAAGAGCGTTCGTTTCTTCTTGGCACTGTCTCCAGACCGCCATACGCCTGCCAGTCCCACTGCTGCCCCCGGCCCAGCTCTTCCTCCATCTCTGGCCTTGCATCCTTCTGAGACCTTCCATAGTCTCCCCACCTCTCTCCGAGCTTCCTTCTGTTCCTCCCTCTGTGTGACCTGGTCTTATCAATTCTTACATATCTTCTTTATAGTTCTATGTGTGGCATACAACTCTGGGTACAGGGGCTCAACAGTGAACAAAGCAGCCCACAGGTGCTGCTTCTGCAGGTGTAGACCTTGTCTTCTATTGGGAGAGACAGATGGTACTTAACCTCATCAGGTGTGTGACTTCTAGCAACCTGCCTAACCTTTCTGTGCTTCAGTTGCTTTCATTTAAAAATGTGGATGAAAAAGGTTTTTTTTTTTTGACATTTTTTATTGATTTATAATCATTTTACAATGTTGTGTCAGATTCCCGCTGAAAAAGTTTCAATGTCAGAGTAGTTGTAAGGATTGAATGATTTGATGATTTATAAAGCCCTGAGAACAGTGCCTGATGACAGAATAAGTACCATATAAAAACAAATACACAAATGAAGATTATTCTGAGTGGTGAATGCTATTAAAAAAAAAAAAAGTAAGGGATAAAGGGTTACCAGGGAGGCTGGGAAGGAAGGAGCTCCCAGAAGTAAGTGGTTAGTGAAGGCCCCTTAGACTTGGAGTTATGAGAAGCCAGCCAGGGACAGGGTTCCAAACAGGGCAACAGAAAGTGCAAAGGTCCTGAGGCAACAAGTTTGGAATTTTCAAGAAACCCAAAGAAGGATTTTGTGTCCTTGTCTGTAAATGAAGATGATGAAGGGCCAATGATTTCTGAAGGTCATGCCAAGGATTAAACAAAATAACCTACATTCAAGTCTTGGCAGACCTGAAACATAGAAATTTGAGAGCTCTGTCTGAGAAAAGAAAAATATAAATTTAAAAAACATGAGATGTGGAGCTTTAAAACGGGGACAAATGAAGGACCCTGAGGCTTAAGCTCATTCGGAGTCATAGTAAAGCCACTTCTTAACGTTCAGAAATGTTAACTCTTTGCACAGTTTCCACCAACTCAGGCTTCTCCAAATCTTAATGAATTCAGAGCCCTCCCAAGGGGGTACAGAAGGCAGTGATGCAGGTGGGCTGGCGAGTGTCCCCTTCCTCAGGTCCCTGGTATGCAAGCAGAAGGTCCCCCCCATCAGACGTCCTGGCCGGTGGCGATGCTTTGCCTGACGCTTCCAGAGTGATTCACGCTGCTATTTCGGTGCCGCTGCTCTCCAGGTGGAGAGTAAAATGGCGAGGGCTGCATTTGGAGTCAATTCTGAGGCCGTAGCTTCTGCAGCGAGGAGAGACTGTAGGGGTCACCGTGTGCAACCAGATTCTCTGCAGAGCAAATTCCCAGTTGCAAAGTGCTCCCAGTATCAGAAAAAAGGGAAACAGCTGGAGCTCAGGAAGCTTGGCATGGGAGTGAGGAGTAGAGGTTGGAGAGAGGTTGCAGCTCAGAATTCTGAGGTCTGTAGAACATGAAATTTTTGTTTTTAGAACTTCCACTATTGGAGTTGGAATTTAAGGCAATCTGAGTTTCCTTCTGCAAGTGAGAGTGAAGTTCCATTTCGGGTTCTGAGAAATTCCTCCAGAATATTTTCATTTCCCACTTAACTGAATGATTCCAACTTTCAGCTACTCGCTAACATAGAATCTGAGTCCTGATCAGCAGGGAAAGCATGGGGGAAGATAAAGTGCTACAGAGTTCTGCTCAATTCAGTGAACTCCACAGAGCCAGGAACTGCTCCAGATACTTCAAAGAACAAAACGATGGTAATTATGATCCGATGATTATTCATCAGACAGCCCCAGAGCCCAGTCCAGGACCTCGCCATCCACATGCCCTCCTGGGGTGATGTCAGCCAGTCTCGTGGCTATAAATACCATCTCGGACGACTCCCGCCTTGCTGTCTTCAGCTCAGAACTCGCTCCCAAGTTCCAAACTTGTCTCCCCAGCTGTCTCCTTGATGTCTCCACTGGGATGGCAAATGAACTTCCCAACGTGTTCAAAAAAAGAGCTCCCAATATTTTCCCCTGTGAAGCTGTTCCTCCTTTGACTTCCCTCTCACCAGGGACCTCCCTATTCTTGGATTGGTTCAGGCTGATAACTTTGGAGGCATCCTGACTCCTGTCTTTCACAAACACATCCAGTTTAATCAGCAAATTTTATCAGCTGGATGTGGACCTCTCTGCAAGTCCCCAGCCATCTCCTGGCTTTGGGAAGGGGAAAGGAGTGTTGGCTCCCTGAGCTGGTATGTGGCCAGGCCCAGCTGGGGTTCCCAGGGCATATCCTATGAGAGATGCTGGTTGGTGTTGGGGATGGAGAAGCACTGCTATGTTCAGGTGAGCAGTGATAACATGGATGGCCCCCAGGACAGACAGTGGGTTAGCCCTCTCCCAAGGTTTAGGGCACTGTGCACTCTTCCCCAGTTTAGGACCTGGACAGAGAAGGGGCTCCAGTTGTATCTGGGATAAAACTTGACAGCTGGGTATGATGAGGACTGGGAGTCATAATGAGTTGATCCCAAGCCAGTGGGTCTCAACCAGGGGTGATTTTGCCCCAAGGGGATATGTGGCTGTGTCGAGACATTTTTGGCTGTCACAACTTGGGGCTGCATGTGCCACAGAGGCCAGCAATGCTGCTGAACATTCTGCAATGCACAGGACAGCTCCCCACAATTACTTGGCCCCAAATGTAAGTAGAACAGGCTGGAAAACCCTGATCTGAGGAAATGTAAAATGTTGTATTTCTGGCACACCTGAGCTCGGTTGAGGCTTAAGGGTGAAACCTGCTACATAACAAGCAGATTTGAATTGACCACAGCACGTAATATGCACCCAATACCAAGAGAAGGCCATCTGGGGGCAAGGTGAGATGTGAAAGACGGTGCCCATTGAAAGGTGAGGGGTCTGTATCCTCTCTCCCCTTGAACTTGATGGGCTCTGGAACTCCTTTGGCCAATAGAATACAGTGGAAGTGGTACTAGGCCAGTTTCCAAGCCTTATAAAACTGGCAGCTTCCCCTCCTGTCTTTTGGGACATTCACTCTTGGATCCCTGTGCTGCCACATAAGAAGTCTGTCTGCCCGAGGCCACTATGGTGTGAGGAAGCCCACGCTAGCCACCTGGAGACCCCTGGCTGTGCAGCCTTCTCAGCCCAGGAGGGACTCCGTCTTGGACCGTCCAGCCCAGCCTAGTCTCCTGCTGAATGTCACTGAGTGACCCTAATTGAGGCCACATGGAGCAGAAGAGTCACCTAGCTGAGCACTGACCAAATTCCTGACCTGCCAAATCATAAGTTATTAACTGTTTTCAGCCATTCAGACAAGGTAGTTTAAGGTACTAATTTGTTAACGCAGCAACAGATAACCAGAATGGTCACCCCCAAGGGCTTTCCCTGTGCTCTCTTTTCTGCTCATGGTGATGCCGACTCAGGCTTGGTCCATGGATTCCTCTCCAGTGCTGCCCCCACGGCTGGCTTGTCCAGGCGCCATTGTCTCTAATGCTCATATCTTCTTAGCTGCTGAGAGGCTCCCTTTACAAGCCAGCTGGTCCACAGCCTCGATCAACACCCTCCAGAGACAGAGTCCCCATATGCAGAATCCAAATCCCAAGCGGCACCGGGTCCTGCCTCCCTCTCTGCTTCTCCCCCTTTCCGTCCACCTGCTGCAGCCACTTGGGCCCTTTTCTGCTCTTTGAAGTAATTCTCTTGGCACCCTTAGCACTGCCCGAAATGACTTGTACTTGCTGACTTTGCCATGCCCCCCACATACTGCTTCCAGAGGGCGTGGGCTATGACTTGTTCACCACTGTGTGCAGTCAGGGCCTGGGACCTGGTCCATGCTTGTAAGAATTTAGTAAGTGAGCAAATAGAACTGATTGTCCTCCCACTGCCTCTCCCGGGAAGGCTCTCCGGCCTTCCTCCCTCTAGACATTTTTGCTCCCAATTGTCCTTACCCTTCTTAAGGCCAAATGGTTGGGTCCCTTCAGATCCAAATGTCCCAACCCCACTATCTCCTTTCTAGCATGTTTCTTGAGAAATACCAAGTGGTGGAGAGTGTGAGCTTGGGGAAAGGGGACCTCTCATCTATGGGTGGGAAGGCACACTCAGCAACATCTCTTTAAAATACAAAAAGCAATTCCACGCTTAGGAATGTATCCCACAGGGAAGCACAGCCTGGTGGCCCAAGGATGTATATTGCAGCCCTGTTTGTGACAGCAAAAGGAACAGCACCCAGCTACATGTGCATCCAGCCAGGGCACTGGAAAACACAATGCTCCTCCAGAAGATGGAATATTAGTTAGTGTTCTAAGAACACTCCAGTAGATATTGTCATGGAAACATGCCCAGGATATACTGTGAGATGATGAAAGTCGTGGAATGGAACAAATCTTATTTTTGTTTAAAAAAAAGGGTATATTTTCATGTATGATTATAGTTGCACAGAAAATGTCGAGAAGGATACACAGCTAATTGCTAAAGTTGTTGCCTCTGTGGACTGGAAGTGGGGAGGGGTGCTGTGTTAGTTTGCTGGGGCCACCATAACCAAATCCCTCAGATGTGGTGACTTAAACTGCAGAATTTAATTGTCTCACAGTTCTGGAAGTCCAAGATCAAGGTGTTAGCAGATGTGATTTCTTCCGAGGTCTCTGCCTGCGGCTTGCAGATGGCTACTTTCTCATACTGTCCTCACGTGGTCTTTCCTCTGTGCGGGCATGCATCCCTGAGGTCTGTGTGTCCAACTTTCCTCGTATGAGGCCACCAATCAGGTTGGATCAGGGCCCACCCTGAGGGCCTCATTTTAACTTAATCACCCCTTTAAAGACTGTCTCCAAATACGGTCCCATTCTGAGGTACTGAGGGTTGGGAATTCAACATATGAATTTGTGGGTCTGCAGAGGCGGGGGTGGGGGGGACCACAAATCAGCCCATAACAGGGGCATTCACTCTTTATTATGCTGTTAAAATGTGTTACAATGAACACTACTATTCAAGCTTTCTGTATTCTTCAAGCCAGATGTCCCCAGAGCATCCACCTCCTTCCCAGGCCTTCTCAGAAGTCAGAGGAGAGGCGAATGTCCTCCCCTAGCCGGCTCCAGGGCCTCTCAGGCCTTTCCCCTGAGGAAGGCAGTGTAATCCTCTTCAGATCCCTGGCCAGGTCCTCAGACCTGCCCTGAGAGGAAGCAGAAGGAGGGGCTTCTGCCATCTGGGCCTGTGATCTATAGCTACATGTTCTAGACATTTAATACCTTGTAATCCATCCTTCCCCTTCACACCTCTCAATATAATAACTATGATAATGGCCAATGAAACAGATAGTAAAATGAAATATAGGGGGGTGATAAAGTAATCTATGAAGAGAGCATGACAGCCTGGATGGAGGGAGGTGCAAAGTTGTGATTACACAGCCAAGATGTTAGGGGGACCCAGGAGGTGCAGGGGTCTGGGGTCATCTACCTGAATGAGGCAGTGAAAAGAAAGGTGGGGGGTAAATTGGGCACGGCTGATACTCGAAAGACTCTCAGGAAACTGTAACGCATTGGGTTTTAAAGTCAAGCCCATGGGGAAAGGAGTGGCCTTGGGGGGTCCCTTTATGTTACCAAACCAAACCAAACTTGGGGCCACTTGCCCACGTGCAGTAAGTCCAATCTACTGACACCGGGTTGTGGTGAAGGGAAAAGCAGCTTTTATTGCAGGACCCCGAATAAGGAGCCCAGGCAGCTAGTGCTTAAAAGGCCCAAACTCCCCGTTGGCTTTCAGAGAAAGGTTTTTAAAGATGAGGGGAGGGAGCGGGGTTGTGGGCTGTGTGATCAGATGGACTTTCTTCTGATTGGTTGGTGGTGAGCTCATCAGGAGTTAACATCATCAACCTGGTTCCAACTGGTCTGGGGTCTATGTGCTTGTGGGCAGCATACGGTTAACTTCTTCCACCTGGTGGGGGTTTCAGGCTCTGCAAAAGAGCTCGAAGGACATGGCTCAGAATATTATCTACAGACCTTGCAGAGGAACTAAAGGTCCTTGACGTTGTTTAATGGCTAAACTATTATTATTTTGTCTTGCTTGATTGTTTTCCTTTCTTTCTGCATTTTCTCACTTCTCTGATTAAATGTACTCTTTGAAACTGGGGGAAGCCTAGGAGACTAAAGTTTTTCTACAGATAAAGGCAGGCAGAGGACATGGGTGGGGTGTGATCTGTTCTGGGAAGGCCCCGTAGGCTCCTGCTGGGTTCCATTTAGATCTGGCAGAATTCTCCTGGGTCCTGCTCTCGTTCGTCTTAAATCTCAGACCAGAAGCAGGAAACCCTCACTGCACTGTGGTCTGGAATCTCGCTGCACATTCAGCCCTGTTAAGATGGTGAATCTGCAGCTCTGGGTGGCTTTGCAACTCTGAAAGGTGTAGAAGCCAGCAAAGCAAACCCAGAATCTTGGTACCAGAATAGAAAGAAGTTTTATAATCATTGTGCTAATATCTGAGTGTTTATTTAAGGTTTTGAAACACTTGCGTCAATCTGCCCGATTTGATCTGTGGTTTTAATTAGGGAGGTATGAGTGGGAGACAGCCTGCAATGACAGCTGGAATAATTTCCTCGCATCCCTGTATGCGCGTCCTTTGCAACGGGATCTGCCTGCTCCTCCCATTAAGTGGAGTGGAGTTTATTTCTCCACTTCCTGGATTCTGGGCTGGCCTTAGGACAAGCCGTGACCATGTGAATTCTGTGCAACAGAATGTGGTGGAAGCGATGTAGTGTGACTTCCGAGTCAGACCTCAAGAGGCATTTTGCAGCCTTTCCTGTCACCTTCTTGGAGCAGGGCCTTGAGACTAGCATGCCATCAAGAAGCCCAGTCTAGCCTAGTAAGTTGAACCAAGGGAGCCTTACTGACAGCCAGCACCGATTGCCAATCACATGAATGAGGCCATCCTGGGCCCGGGCTCAGTTGGGTTGTCAGATGACTGTGGCTACAGGAGTGACCCAGGCAAGACCAGCAGATGAAACTTCCAGCTCATCCCAGCCCAGACTGCTGATTCAGAGTCCTGGTTGTTATTTTAAGCCAATAAGTTTTCAATGGTTTATTAGACAGCAGCAGGTAACTGAGACGGTATAAAAAGACCTAAGTTCATAAACAGCATTTGAATTATTTAAGAGAACTGATTTACCATATTTCTAAATTTAACCTATTAATGTATAAGAATTGCTAACTCACTAGAGAAAACAATGGTTGGCCTGGGAGGGCAGAACAAGGTAGGGGATGAGGACATCTTCACCCTCTACCTCTTTCCTTTTCATAAAGGAAAAAAGAACAAAAAAGAAAAAATTATGCTTGTTAGGTGCTTAACTCTCTCCTGCTGAGAGTTGGAGGTGTTTGAGAGGACCAGCTATTTCAACTCTGTGAAATGTAGTTTAAAATCTATTAGGGAATTTAATTACCTAAGTTTGTAATTGGCATTCATTTTTAGAATTTAATCTATTGAACCTGTGAGTTAATTAAATATTCATCAAAGACTGAGTGAAAGTAATTGTTCTTATTTTTATACAAAAGTTAGATTTATAAATAGAAAACTAGATTTGCAAGTTGTATTTGGATGTTTAAGAAAAGCTAGTTCTTTTTTAATTTATAAGTTTAATAAATACAGTATTAATTTAAATACAAGCAGCAGTAGGTAGCTTTTCTCTGCATGAAAGCCCATCTCCAACATTAAAAATCCTCAACAGACAACACAGGGTATTACAGTCCCACCAGAAGACTCATTCCACAGACTGCTATGCCTTTGCTTCAGTCTGGAATGCCCCTGACACATACACACATCTTTGGTACCTGGCAAAATTTTACCTTTTCCAAAAGGTCCAGCTGAAACTCTGTGAAGAGGTCCAGTCTTGCCCAGTGAAACTCACACTTCCCTGCCTAGACCCATCCATCCCTCTGTGGGGCCCAGGCCTCTCTTAGGCCAGACCCTGGTGGGCTATTGGCTGGGACCTTGTCTCATCTGTCTGCCATGTGAGAACAGAGCTGAGTCCCCACAAAAAGAAACAGAAGGGCTATTTCAGATGCCCGGGGTATCTGGGGGTTCAATGACCTGGATGTGGGGGACATGGATTTCAGGCTCTGTGCAGAAGGCAGCCTCCTGATAGGCACTGAGACTTTCTATGTCTGGGTCCTCTGCATCTCCTTATGTCCTTGTCCCCAGACTTTCCTGGGAAGGGTGTAGTAAGCAGAATAATGGCCTCTAAAGATGTCCACATCCTAATCCCTGCAGCCTGTGAATATGTTACCCTACATGGAGAAGGGGTATTAAGGTTGCAGATGGAATTAAGGTTGCTAATCAGCTGACTTTAAATGGGGAGATTGTCCTGGTGAGTTAAATATAGTCAAGGGGCCCCTGACAATGGAAGAAGGAAGCAGAAGAGAGTCAGGGGGAAAGGCCCCCAGGGAAGACTGGTAGGAAAGATGCAATATTGCTGGCTTTGCAGATGGAGGAAGGGGGCCATGAGCCAAGGAATGTGGGTGGTCTCTGGAAGCTGGTGCTGACACCTTGATTTTAGCCCAATGAGACCCATGTCAGACTTCTATCCTATAGAACTTTAAGAAAATGAATTTTGTTTGTTCTTTAAGCTGCTAAATTTGTGGGAATTTGTTATAGCAACAATAGGAAACTAATACACAGGGTCACCCCCATGCTACATTGCCTGAATCAGTGACATCTGCGTAATCACTTTCTAGACTACAGATGGGAACCAAACAACCTGGACCCAAGCCTGGGTTCTGACTCCCCACAGGTCACGTTGACTTTGGGCCAGTCCAGGCTGCTCATCTGTGACCTGGGGCAGTGCTGCCTCTTCCGAGTTAATGGAAACAGAGCAAATGGATGTAGAGCTCAGCACCAGCTGGTACCTACTATCCTGTGAAGAGTTGCTGTCCTGGATGCAGTTGGCAAGACCCTTCTTGCACTGTTGAGTTATTGGAGAAGAGGAAAGTGGTGAGGTGACCTCAGGCCTGGGGGCCTGACTACTGAACTCATCTCTCTGATCTTTTCAGGAAAGGGCACGGGCCTTGGTGGTGGTCCCGGAATGTTGGGGGCCACTGGCCCTTCCTTCCTGTCCCGCTGGCTTCTGATCTCCCCTCTCCACCTTACGCCCAGGGCCGATCACCATCTGTCACCCAGTCTGCAGGTGTGCCGCTGCTGCTCTCCTGGGCACCGTAGTGGTGCTAGCTGCGTCCACAGGTAGCCTCCCTACAGCCTTGTGGAGGGTTATTGCCAAACTCAGCCCCAGAGAGGCCTGCAGCACCGGGGCAAGTCTGAGCCAGCCCAACCTGAGTGCTGTCTTCCTAATTTACAGCTCCAGAAGCAAGTTCCAAGGGGACAGTGTACCAGAGTAAGAACAGCAAAGCTAGTACTAAATCCTTTTTTGGTACCCTGGCTCCTTATCCCAGGTTATAAAAATATCCACTCTTATATTTATCAAATAAGAAATTGATATAGGAAGGAAGACATTAAAATATTTAGATTAAAAAATCCATCTTCGTAGTCCTTGTAAAAAATTAGGAAAAGTATTAGGAAAAAATCACCCCAATTCTTCCACCCGAGTGTGCCACTTGGAACTCCAGTTTTCTGCCTTCAAATTCCACGATTTCCACCTTTGCCTCCCCAGTTGCTCTAGATTCGGTTCCAGCCGCGGCCCCGCCCGCCCCCGGGGGTCTGAGAGGCAGCGGCTCAGCGGCCTGGGGAAAGTCGCCCAACCGGACGTACCCGTTCCGGCCACTCGTCACCTCCCCACGCCCGGCGGGGATCCGCGGCTCCCAGGGTCTGAAGGTGGGGTGGGGTCCGGGTGATCCTCAGGGAGCCGCGCCCGGCTCTGTAATGAGCGCGGGGCCGGAGGGGCGGAGGCGGAGCCGGGGCTGCAGGGAGGGTGGGGGGCTCCCAACCCATGTCGGGGGCTGGAGGCGCCTCCAACCAGGAAGTTGGCGGCGACTGAGCCCGTCCGGTGGGAAGGCGCACTGCAGCCGCGCGACCCCCCGACAGCCTAGCTCCCGCGCGGCTCGATCCCCGCAGACCCGGGCGGGTCGCGCACGTTTGTATACGAGTGCGGGGGCCCATCCAGCGCCCGGACTACAAGTTCCAGGGTGCCCAGCGGCGCGCCCGGGTTTTCTGGCCGCGCGGCCCGCTGGCTCCGAGAAGGTCGCCGCGGGCTGGCACGCGCCACTAGGTCCCCGAGTAAATAAGGGAGAGACTCCCCGAGCACCGTAAATAGAGTCCAAGTGGGCGGGGAAGCCGCCCCGCGCCGCCCGCTCATGTCTCTGCAGAGCCGAGTGTCCGGCCGCCTGGCACAGCTGCGCGCGGCGGGGCAGCTGCTCTGCGACCCGCGCCCCTGGCCCGGCCCCTTGGCGGGTGCCACGCGGACCCGCAGTAGTGCTTGCGGTTCCCCGGCGTCTTTGGGCGCTTACGACCCCCGTACGAGGACCCCAGCGGGAGTTGGGACTTGGGGGGCGGCGGCGGTGGGGCGGAGAGCCGGGGTGCGCATCTGGGCCCCCCTGGCCATGGCGGCGAAGGTGGACCTGAGCACCTCCACCGACTGGAAGGAGGCAAAATGTAAGTGTAAGCAGGAGGGGGGCGCGAGAGGCGAGGGAGACCCTACGTGGGCCTTCTCCAGCTGGACACCCCACCAGCAGCCTCCTCCACCCCAGAGACCTGGGGAAGTTGAGGCTCCATGTACCCTATATGGACCACCCCCATTCGCAGCCACGCCCCCATGTGCCCAGCGCCATAAACCACTTCACCCCAGACCAGGTCCAGGTCCCCGGGTCGTGGGCAGTGTGAGGAGTGTGGCCTCACCCACTGGAATGGATCACAGGGCTCCCCCAGAGATGATCTACGATCTACCTCCTTACTCTGTTGTGTAGGGGGGAAACTGAGGCCCAGCGCCTGAACTGAACAGCCCAAGGTCACTGGGAGTTTGCTTCATATCTGACATTAGGCTCTGAACTCCCCAAGCTTTGCGTTATTTGGTTTCTCAAGTGGTGGGTTTTTAAGCAGAGTGGCAGGGAATGGGCTAAGGGGACAGCTCTGGGGCTGGTGTCCCACCTGGTGGGGTCAAATAGTCACAAAGACTGGCCTCCCTGGGCAGGCCCATTCCACCTCCAACCCATTCCTACCCCCAGGGGCCTGCCTCTCTGGGCATGTGGTCTCATGCCCTTTTGCCCTTATCACTGGCCTCTGGCCACTTGTAAGCAGTCTCTGCCTCATTCCTAGGGGACACAGGGCAGGAACTGGGTGGTGGGACAGAGATGGGGCACTGTGTCTCTGAGAACAGTGACACCCCACCACCCCCAATCCACAGGAATCAAGCCATTTTCTCCCACTCCAGGGCAGGGGGTGAGTCCTGGTGGGCATGAGTCTCAGGGCTGAACTCTGAGCCCAGAACAGAGCAGGGAAGGCAGGCAACCTGACCTGTAGAGCCCCAAATAGCCCTGCTGTCCATCCAGCTGCCCCTGCCCTTCAGGGCCTGCTCCCTGAGCTCTTGTGATCATTCCCCGCTGGATCCTCTTTCAAAAGGGCAGGGTTTGTAGCTCATTGGCTGGGCCTGTGTGGTGGAGTGGGTTTGGCCAATGGGGCTGGGAAGGCAGGCCTGCAGGCGGGCTGTGGTTGGGGGTAAAAGGAAGGCATCCTCTCGGGATTGGAGGTAGAGTTTAAGATCACTTACCCTGTCATGAATTGCGTTGCCTTCGCTGGGATCTTAAAGCGCCGGCAGGAAGCACTTGACTGCTCCGGGAGCACAAGGAGTGCTCGTCATCCCTTGGCCCTGGCCCTGGAACACTGGTCAGGGCGAGCAGTAGGGGGCCGCCCCCTGGCAAGGGGACTGTCCCCACAAGGGGGCCTGCTTTCCCTTCTCTGTCAGAGAACAGCGACCCAGGGAGGTGGGAAAGAGAGCTGGGGAGGCCAGGGGCCCAGGCACCTGTTCCCCGAACTGCCGCTTTTTCTAGGACCCAGCTCTTCGCCCCCTCCCATTCCTTGGTTCCTCTGAAAACTTCCAGACCTCAGGAGGCTGAGGTGCCAGGGATTCCCAGGCTGCTGTGGTGTCTCTCTGCTAGGAGCTGGGATTTCCATTCATTCATTCAGTCCTTCTGTGTAGCCAGCACTGTTAGGGTGCAGGGGAGATAGTCAAGGGCCCTGCCTTCACGGAACTTAGGGGGAACAAACAGTAGAGAATGTGATCAAGGCAGTGAGACAATGCCGTATAAAGGTGAATGCTGTGAAGAAGCCACGGCAGATGGGGCCGCCTGAGCTGTAGTGTCCAGTCAGGGGGCAGTGTTGGAGGGCTGGCCCCAGGAACCCCAGCACTAGGTGTGAAGCCCCCAGCAACCATTAGATGGTAGCTTGTAGGGGCGAGACACAGAGAGATCTCTGTGTTTAGTTATCTACTGCTGCATGGTTCCAAATTACCCCAACACTTAGTGGCTTAAAACAGCAAACATTTGTATTATCTCACAGTCTTGAAGTGTTGGGAAGCTGGGAGAAGCTTAGCTGGGGGGTCAGGCTCGGGGTTTCTCGGGAGGTCACTAGGACACGTGAGGGCTAGAGTGAGCCCTGCCCAGATGGCTGTTGGCTAAAGGTCTCAGTTCCTCACCTCGGGGCTGCTTGAGTGTCTTCCTGACATGGCAGCTGACATCCCCCAGCACGTGACCCTAGAGCAGGCGCCTGAGGAGACCAAGCCGACAGCCACAGTGCCTTTTTGTGACATGGGGCAGAGTCCCACCGTGTCTCTTCTGCTTTATTCAGGGTTTGGAATGAAGTCACAGCGTCCAGACCATATTCAAGAGGAGGGAAATTGGTTTCTGCCTTTGGAAGGAAAGAGGATCAAAGAATCTGGGACATATTTTTAAGACCACCACATTGGGAGGCTGCCCCAGCTGGACTCTGCCTCTAATTTGGGTCCAAACTTTGATCCTTGAAGACCCCTCAAACTTTTTCTTTGTTACAATTTACACATTCCACTGAGTTATATTGTACAGTGAAGTACACTCCATGTACAGACCTTAAGTGTACAGTCAGTGTACTTTTACCTAAGTATCTGACTTATGGAGAACATTGCCATCACCCCAGAAGGTTCCTCTTAGCCCCTTTCCAATCAGTATCCCTTACAGCTAATCACTCTCCTATCTATTTTCTTTTTCTTAAACTTCATATCACCAGAGGCATACAGCACATCCAGTTCTTTTTACTTAACATCTGTGTGATTTGTCCACATTATTGGCTGTACTGACAGTTTGCTTTTTTTTATTGTTGTGTGATATTACATGGTATGGATGTACCACAGTTTGTATACCCAGTCTCCTGGTGATGGGCGTTTGGTTTCTGGTTGGGGACTGTTGGGAATAAAGCTGCTCTGAATATCTTTGTACATGTCTTTGATGGACATGTGCTCATCTTTTTCTTAGGGATATACCGACACAGGCCCCTAAATGCCTGTCTGTACATGAGATGATCCTCTTTCAAAGACTGACACATAGTAACCAAACTCACAAGAGACTGAGGTATAGTTCAGAAGGTTGAGGTACAGTTCACGGTAAGGAAATATTATAGCAGTAAGTCTGGAAGCTCACCTGTGCCTGGGCAGGATCTTCTCTCCCTGTATTCCCTGTAGAAAAACCATGTGGAAGCCAAATCATAGTCTCAAGTTTGCTCAGTAGCATGTGTTCTCAGCTGGGGAGCTGGGTGAATGATTTGGGGCAGGCTGGACAAGCTTCCCTGACAGGGGTGCACCTACCCACCAAGGATGCCCTTCTCCCGGGCCGTTGCTTGGTATTTCAGTCCATGTACTGCACCTGTTGAGTGTCTGCTCCTGGCCCCGGGTGCAGGATGCCTCAGTCCACGGCCAGTGAGTCTTCTGGACAGATGGCCAAATTCTGCCTGGGCTCTGGGCATTCCTTTTTTCCATCTTCAAGCTGAATGCCCACTTCTTTTTCTTTTTGGGGGGAGGTAATTAGGTTTGTTTGTTGGTTGGTTGGTTTTTAGTGGAGGTACTGGGCATTGAACCCAGGACCTTGTGCATGCTAAGCATGAGCTCTACCACTGAGCCATACTCTCCTCCCAACTGCCCACTTCTGCTGGCCCATGTAAGTAAATACCATCCCTCTATGTAAGTAAATACCATCAGGCTGGACCTTCCTGGTTAGGAGACATTCAGTCTTTTTTTTTTTTTTTTAACATACTGTTTGATTTTTATTTTATTTTATTTTATTTTTTTCCCTTAATGGAGGCACTGGGGATTGAACCCAGGACCTCATGCACACCTAGCACATGCTCTACCACTAAGCTATACCCGTTAGCCCCACATTGGAAACAGTTCTGCCGTAAGGAATTGGGCATGAGGGGACTTAAGGTCAAGCACTGGGGTATCTGGGGGCTTTGTCCCCATAGGAGGGGCCTGGCCTCCAGGAGAAGGGCGCAGATCGTCCTTCTGACCAGCAGTAGGGGCAGAGCTGTGTGCTAGAAAGAGAATGGGCATTGGTGTCATCAGACATGGCAAGCCCTGGCACCACTGCTTCCACACTCCTGGAACCTCAGTTTCCTCATCTGTAAAATGGGACAAGCAGCACCTGATTTGTATGTTGTGCTGGGAGCACATCAGAAATTTTGTACAAGGGGGCCAAAGGGGGCCAAAGGTCCTTGTCACCCTCAGGCCTGTCTCCTCTCTCTGCTCTCTTCTGGCTGTGGGGACACTTGGCTCCTGTAAACTTGTCTCCCTCGTGGTCTCAAATGCTGGAGCCCAGACCCACGTGTTCTGAGCCCTATTTCCTCCCCCGGTGGCTCAGGATAGGGCTCCTGTGTTCCAGTCTGTTTGCACGGGGCAGGAGGAGGACTGATTTCAATCCCTGTGGGACTTCACTCAGCGGATAATTTATCTGATTTGATTGCCGAACCGGGAAATTTTCCAGGCACACCTGGGAATAGGGGCAGCGGGTTGGGGGGGGTTCTCCCACCTGTCTTCTGGGGAAGCAACCTTGGCACATCCCAGTGCAGTGGAGGTGAGGAGGCCTGGGGAGAGCAGAAAAGCTCCTCGTGCTGTCTCCTGTGCTGTGGGCTTTGATGAGTCCTTGCTCCTGGGGGATGGTGAGCCCAGGTGATGAATGCCCCTGCCGCCATGTTCCCAGGGCATCAGCTCTGCCTACCTGGCCTCCTCCAGAAGAGGAGCCTCCCTCCGTGCCGTCTTGCAAAGTGCCATAAAGACACTTCTTAAAACACATCATTGAATTCCCGTTCGCCCACTGCTCTTTATGGTCCTGGCGCAGCCTGCTTCCTCCAGCCCAGCTTTCATGCCCAGGAGCCGCTGAAAGCTTCGTCCGGGGTCAGGCCTCCCCATCAAAATTTACTGCAAACGTCTTTTACAGCACCTGTCTCACTGGGCTGTGAAATACTCTCGCCTCTCCAAAAATGAAAGAGGATTAAAATGTATGTTGTACATCTTTTATAAGAAAAATAAAACTCACTTGTGCTTTAAGTCTGCACCCGGCCTTCTGGCAGAGGGAGGTGGAGCGTGTTATGAACGCGTGGGGCATATGCCTGGCTTACGGGTCCTGCTGCTCCTCCGCTCTTGATGCTGAGGCCGTGAAGACTGTGCTCGGTTGCTCGGCTGGCTCCTCCTTTCCCATAAATCATATCAGTGCAGCACATAGCTCCTCGGGGGCCAGCCAGGTCGCAGTGTTGTTCTGGAGATGAGGACACGACACCCCGCATGCTGGCCTCGTGAGGTGTGCACTTGGGGACCGTAGGCTGGAAGGGCAGGCTGATGGGTGTCCCCAAGTCACAGCTGGTGGAAGAGCCCGGGGCTCTGGCAGTCTTCCTTTGCCGTCTCCAGGGAGTGGAGCTGTCTTTTGGACTTTGCTGGAGAGAGGGGGCCGGGTAGGCTGGGCCACTCAGACCAGTACATGGATACAGGGAGGTCGGTGCAGGAGAGAGCCTTGGGCTGGGTCCCGCCCCGACTTCCTTTTGCTTGCCTGTGGCCAGGGATGGTTTTTCATTTTTTTGTTAAGCAAGCAAGGTGGTGGCATCAGCCAAATGGTGTCTGCTAAGGTACCTGAGTCATCTCTGGGCGTCCCAGTCTGGGTCCATGGGGGGCCTGCCCCAGCCAGAAGGGCTCCCCTCATTGGATTCCTATGGGGTGGGTCTGGGGCCTGGCTGACCCATCCCTCCAGTGTCACAGCAGGTGCATTCACTGTCTGGCCACAGGTCCAGCCTGCTGTGAGTACCTGCCCTGGGGCACGCTGAGGCCTCGGAGGGGGGATGTCTGAACTCACAATTGGGCAAGATGACAAATATGGGGACCCAAATAACTTAAAAAGCTCCTCCACCTGCTATGCCCCAAGTTGGAAAAATAATGTTTCCCTTCCTAAGTTTCGTTTTCATTTGCTCTCTTTGGGCCTTATTTCACTCACAGGAAGGAGCGAGTGTATCTGGTGTGTATATTGCTCTTGACAGTTTATAAAATATTTTCTTTCGCAGCAAGCTTGGGTGCCAGGGAAGGCCTGTCTTACCCTTATTGTCGAGATGAGAAAGCTGAGGCTGAGAGGGCGGGCACCTTGCCTGTGAACGTGATGCTGGGAGCTCATGAGCCCAAACCTAGTGGGACTGAGGAGCGAGAGCAGAATCAAAATCACAGCTGTGGCCTGGTCCTGGGCTGGCACATTGCCCCAGCACATGCCTCAGACAAGCCGGAGAGGCTGCTACCGCCTTGCTTTTGCTCTCCTGTCCAACCATTTGGTTTCTTTCCGTTTCCCCACCACAGTGCTCTCTCCAACCCCAGGGCTTTTGCATGCGCTGTTCCCTCCACCCAGAAGACCCTGTTCTCTTAGCAAACTTGCTGTCAACCTTCAGGTCTCAGCTCCTTGGTTCATTGATTCATCCCACAGACGCCCAGGGACACTCACACATGCCTTATGCTGTGCCAGGTGCCAGGAATCCAACATAAACACGGCAGATCCCTGTGTGCCAAGGTCAAGTAAGGAATAAAGCATAGATGGTCGGGGAGGCAGCTACTCTGGGAGGTGGGAAGGGCCACGAGGAGGGGACTGTCAAGGAAGACCAGGCAGGAGGCACAGCAGGTACAAAGACCCTGAGGCAGGAAACAGCCTGGCTATTGGGGGAACTGAAAGGTGGAGGGGGAGGAGGCAGAGTGATGTGGCCGTTGCCATGAGGGCAGCACACGAGGAGGTTGGGAGAGAGGCAGGCTCTCATGTGGGCCCAGGTAAGGACTTAGAGTTTGAACTGAGCTTTACACAGAGAGTTTCTGACTTCCGTTCCTAAGGTCTCTGGGCTGCTGTGTTAGGAGCAGACCATAGGATAGACACAGGGAGTCCACCTGGAAGTGGGGGGCTTCCAGAAGGGTCTAGGGAACGATCAATGATAGAGCAGAAGCCTTGGTTTCTCTGTGTTCTGGGGATAAATCAGCCTACAGATGGTTGGAAGGGGGAATAAGAGAAAGACCCTAGCAAAGGGCTCTTCACTGAGAAGGAGGGAGGATGGAAGGGTGAAAAAGGAATGTTTTGTGGGGAAGGAGCCGGAAGTTCAGTTTTGCACACAGGGAGTCTGAGGATGAGAGCAGGCTACAGGCCTTGGGGAGCAGATGCTCAGAAGAGACAAGGGGCTGGAGGTGCAGCCTTGGGATCATGAGCACAGAGGGTTTTTGAATGCGTGGAACTGATGCAAAAACCCATAGAGAGGTGTAGATTAAGGAAGGGGGAGGCAGTGAGGAGACTGAGAAGGAGGACCAGTGAGCTGTGTGGGATCCAGAAATGGGGACCTGGTGAGGAAGAAGGAGCGGGGGGTGCTGAGTGCACCCGGGAGGCCAGGAAGGACCACCTCATAGGGTCAAGTGGCTAGTGTAGTGCCTCTGACCTTGGCCTTGATGAAGAAGTGAGGCTAAGGGGAGCAAGAGAGGGAGGAGGTGGAGACCAGGAGTGGAGACAGTGGAGGGGGCAGGCAGAGAAATGAGGCCACAGCTGCAGGGCGTGGAATGCGGAGTTCGAAGGAGGGTTTGTTCTAAACAACAGGGTACATGAGAGGGCATTTGAGGGCAGACAGGCAGACAGGAGGGGGAGCCTGTGGCCTCGGCTGGGAGGAGGGACCTTGGTGGCCAGTGACCTGAAGGAGGACGAGGTGTGGGAAGGTGTGTGTGGGGGTTCCTGGCTTGGGAGAGGAGGCAGCATCTGATGGCTGGATGGCCTGGAGGATGAGCAGGGTAGGCTTGGGAGAGGGAGAAGGGGGAGGGAGGACCCACTTCCCAAGCAGCAGATGGAGTAACCACCTGGGGGAGGTGAAGAATTTAGAGGAAGCCTCTGCCTGGTTGTGAGATTTTCTCTAGTGATTTGCTGCTCTGGGGCAGAACAGAGACATTAGGGTTGCCTCCTCCAGGAAGCAGTCTCGGCCTCCCCTCTGCTCAGTTAGACCCCTGGTGCCTCCCAGGCTTGATGCATGGTGAGGGTGAGTGTTAACTGACTGGTCTATTCAAACCACCAGGGAGAGGCACAGCCTGTGGAGCCCGGCCTGTCCTATGCTTGGTGGTACCGTCTGCCGGCAGCTGAGTGCTTGGCTCTGTGCCCAACTAGGCCTGTTCTGCTTCTCATTTAATGTGAGAGAGTCTTCCGTATCCCTGTTTTATAGGAGACAAGCAAGGCTTGGAGAAGCACTTCAGTTCCTTCAAATGCCAGCACCCTCCCCCCACCACCATCTCCTCAACACACAAAGAGAGGAGCATTCAAGTCCGAGCCCTTGGCCTGTTTCTCAGATCATGGGGAGGGCAGAGCCTTGAGAAGGTGGGGAGGGGGTGATTTTTAATCTCTATCTGGTGGAAACATTTTAAATCTGATTCAGGTGCCCCTGGCAGGGTCACTTTCCTCTGTGCCTGACCCCTGCCCTGCACCCTGGATTTCAGCCAACATACTGTTCCAGCTGGTGGAACACCCTTCCCTGCCCAGCTACTTCTCATTCCTCTTCCCAGTCTCAGCCAAGCCCCCGGGACTGGGGTTCCTGATACTGCCTCTCCCAGCCCCCGAAGGTCCCTTCCATAGCCCTTCTTGAAGTTTGGATTGCTTGCTTGAGTGTGAGTTTGCCTCCCCTGCTGGTTTGTAAGTTCGCAAGGGCAAGGACCACGTCTGCCTTGTTAGGGGTTGTATCTCAGGCACCAAAAGCAGGACCTGCACGTGGTAGGTGTTTATGCAGCGGGTGGGGAAGTGGCTGCTGGAGAGTGTGGTTCTGCTTTGAGCAGGAGTTGAAGCAGATTCAGGGTGGAACAAGCCTTCTATAATAATTCACCATTGTGTGGAGCCAGAGTGTGAATGGGGCCCTTTCCAGGCTCCTCACACATCCTTAGGAGCAGAGGCTTGGATGCACTGACTTTGGCAAGACAACAGGGGACCCACATGTTTCTTGAATACCTGCCCCTCGCAGCCTTTCCACAGAAGGCTCCAGCAGGCTAACCCTACCTCTCCCGCCACCCCCTCAAATTGCCCTCCCACCTCTGCACGCTTTCTGACGCTGTTTGAATATCTTGTCTGTGGTCTTTGTGTTGGTTGTCCCCTCTCCTAGTGATCACTGGGGGCTGCTCTTTCTCGGGAGCGTGTGGTGGAGGGGGCAAGGCTGGGCTGAGAGCCTGGCTGCGCAACTGGCCTCAGGCCGGCAGGGGGAGCCCACGAGCCACGAGCCTCGACCGTGGCTTAGGAGAGATGCCTCTAAGCCGGTCGTGCTCCCTGCCTGGTGCCACCAGGGGCCCCAGCAAGGGAACCAGCCTGGGTGGACCCAGAGTCTGTGAGCAGATGAGGGGCCAGGCTTCCCACTTATCAACTGCAGGACCATGAGTAGCCTCCTAACCTCCCTGAACCTGTTCCCTCATCTGTAAAATGGGGACAGTTCCAGCTGCTCCCTTGATTCGTGCTGGGGGAGGCCCCAGCTGGGCATCTATCTGTGGGGGACCCTTTGCCAGAGCTGGGGCGACATCACAAACAGGCACCAGATCTGCCTGGCCCTGTGGCTCGTTGAGGAGGACGTTGTCCTGGCTCCCTGTGTCCTGCAGCCTACAAATAATGATGATGATGATGTAACTGATTGATATAACTGATTCAGTGCCACCAGCCTGCCTGGCTTTAGCATGTATGAATAAGCTTGACATTATTCTGCAAGGGCTGTCTTCATCCCCATTCTGTAAATGAAGCATTAGGGACCCAGAGGTGCGGACACGACTAGAAAGTAGCAGAGTTGAATTCTGAACTCAGGTCTGATGCCTGACAGACGCCCTCCACCTCTGTGGGCCTCCGTTTCCCCTTCTAACAAAGAGGGCGGGGCAAGATGTTCTAAGGGCCCCTCCCGCTGGGCCCCCTCCTCATGTGCCTGTGGGAAGGAGGTTTGCATCCTTGGAGGAGGCAAATGTCCTGTGGGCGGTGGGGAAGCTCCCTGCCCACCTGACTCTCCTTCCTGCCCGCCCCGCCCTGTCCCTGCAGCCTTTCTGAAAGGCCTGAGTGACAAGCAGCGGGAGGAACATTACTTCTGCCGGGACTTTGTCAGGCTGAAGAAGATCCCAACATGGAAGGAGACAGCAAAAGGTAGGCCCTGGGCTGGGGAGGCCCAGCCGGCCGGTTGCTGGTGGCCCCTTCAGATCCAAGTCTTGGGAGAATCGTACAGACAAGGCCAAGACCTGGCAGCAGCATTTACTGGGTTTTTGCTAGGTGTGGGGCACTTTGCAGCATCACCGCATTTAATTATTAACACAGCCTGAGGCAGATTCACTTTTTATCCCCATTGTATTGTTGGGAAACTGAGCCCTAGACCCACCACCCCGTGGCAGCTGGAGCTGGTTTTGCCGCTGTGGTGTAGCTGCCGGCAGCATGCGTGCTGGTGAGCATCTCGGCCCCGCAAATTGCATGCCTGGTAACGGGGAACCCGGGTCAAGTCACTTAACCTCCCTGGGCCTCGTTACCTCGTCTGTAAAATGGGGGTGGATGGCATTAATACTGTACCCAAGTGTAACATTGTCGTGAAGATTTAGGGAGATGAGGGTGTGCTCCACATAGTAGGTGCTTAATCAGAGTGGGCTGTCATTCCGGGTTCATTGGTCTCCATGTGGCAGGCTGCCTCCAGAGGTAGAGAGCGGTTGATGGGGGCTTGCCTGGCCTGTGACTCCACCCCCAGCCTCTGCTTGTTCCAGGAGTGACCGTGAAGGTGGAGGAGCCCAAGTACAAGAAAGACAAGCAACTCAATGAGAAAATCTCCCTGTTCCGAGGTGACATCACCAAGCTGGAGGTGGACGCCATCGTCAATGCGGGTGAGTGGGGGCTTCTGGCTGGCCTGAGCCAGAGACCAGGGTGGCCGCCTCATCACTATGCCAGGCATGAGTGGACGCCACCTGGCTCCAGTGAGGCTCGGGTGGCTGGATGGGGATGGGCTGCTGGCGCCGTGGGAGCCCAGCATGTCAACAGCGCAGACTCCTCTCTCCTTGAAACCCTGACCCATCGTGTTGGGGGCGCCTTGGCCGAGCTGCCTCGAAGTTCTGAGACCCATTAGCGGCTGGGAAGGAATTGCATTTGGAATTGTGCCAGCTGCCCTGCCAGGAAGGCGGAGGCCAGATCTGGGTGGTCCGCCCTTGGGGGCTGCAGATGCCCCTGACCACTGCTTTCCTTCCTCAGCCTCCTGCCAGCCCTTCCCACTTCGGACTGGGGCAGGCGAGGATGTCGGGGGAGCATGTCAGGGGAGGGGTGGGGGCAGAGGCCCCTGCACTCATGCTCAGCTTCCTGCTGTGGCTCTTGCTGGCTTGGCAGTTTATTGTGATGAGTCGAGGAACCGGCTACTTCTCTTCCCTCTTGGGAGAGGGAGGAAGTTGGCTGCTCTCCTCCCAGGCAGTTGTCTGCTGGAGATTAGGAGTGTGGCGTCAAGATGGGGGTCAAGTCTAGCAGGTGCGCAGGTGGTTCATGAGACAAGGGCGAGTAGGGGCTGAATCAAGGGTGAGTGGTTGCCAAGCATTGAAGGAAGGAGCCTCCTCCTTAGAGAAGGGTTTGCAGACCTGGGCAGACCCTCTCATCTTGTGATTTGACTCATAGGGAAGCCCCACTGTGCGAGCCCCCTCCCCACCTGCGCAGTCTCAGGCACCCCCAGGAGCATCTCAGATCTCCTTCATCTCACCCTTGGGCTTGCAGCTGTTGTCTGACCCTGGCGCTGGCCAGGGCGTGGAGCGGCCAAGGGACTCTGGGTCTTGGTGGTGCCCATGCTGTTCTCGCTCAGTGACTGGGCTCAGGATACCTGGAGAGAGGTGGCTTCTCTGGGTCTGTGGTCTCGGTTGCATTTCCGACAGTGGCATTGCTGTATATCTCCCCAGTGGTGTTCGCAGAACTATGTGGTCACACGGGTGTTCCCTTCCCCAACATTGCCTGTCTCAGTACACAGGTGACCAGGCACAAGATTGTAGGAGTTCTGACTCCGAGCGGGGAGGGAGGTGAGGTCACCTTTGAGTTTCTGCTGGCGCTTCTTCTGCTGTGTTTCCCTTGGGCCACTAGGACAGTGGGTGGCAGTGAGGTCTCCATCTGCGGAGACATGGGGCTAAGACAGGTCAAGCTAGGTTGGCAGATGTCATAGTGGCCCAGGGGAGAAGGGTCTTCTTGATGCCTGGACCCTGGAGGGACTGGCCTTAGGTGCAAGGACCAAGCCTTGGGGTCCCGGCTGAGGGGACAGTGCCGCAGACCTATGAGGCTGCCCTGCCTGGTGTCCCAGCCCTGTCAGTCACTGGCAAGGGTGTGGGAGGCACCCTGCTGGTCCTTTTGTTGAGCTGCAAAGTGGTCAGAGGGAAAAACGGGGCATCTTATCAGTTCCTTCCTAGCCAGTTTGGCCAAGGTATGGGGACCAAGGCAGGGTGTCGGCTGGGATGCAGATGGAGTTGGGTGGGGGCTCTGGAGGTCACACGTGCGGCTGCAGGCATGATTAATGGCTCTTCCTGAGAGTGTGGCGGCTCTGTCAGCCTCCTGTGCTCTCTGGAAAGGACTTCGGTCCGGCTTCTTTTGATTTGCCGGGACTGGGGATGGCAGTGTTTGCTGCATCTCTCTGGGGTCTCCCTTTCTCCATGTAACTCCTAGGGCCTCTGCTTCCTCCTTGTGTGATGGGGATGGTGGAAAACCCACCTACTGGTTTGTTGGGGGCATTAGAAGCTGATGCTCATAAACTGTGATGCTCACGCAGTGCCTGGCACGAACTGAGCCCTCAGCACCTGCTGCTGTTGTTGGTGCTGGAACTGATGCCACCGTTGTCACTCTGGATATCAGCCCTGTCCTAGGGATGCCAAGGGATGCTGGGCTTCTCCCACAGATGAGCAGTGTAAGCCTCCCCCTGCCTGCCTCAGTTTACTCAATACCTCTTGGTGTATGAGAAAGAGTCTCATGGGGAGAACTCAGAACCGGCCTGGAACCCCAGAAAACGGCCGAGGCGGGTCCTGGATGTGGGGCTTCCATATAGTCTGCATCCCCTGCAGACCCTCCTTCCAGGTTTGCCCAGCCCCGGTGTTTGGGTGGCCTTAGCACCGATCAGATCTCGCGGGTCCTTGATGGGCTTGGTACCCTCCAGCCTCCTCCCCGCCGGGTCCCCACGGCCTTGGCGCAGCGGGGGCCGCCGCCCACCAGGGGGCAGCAGAGATCGCGGTTCCCGAGCCCAGCAGCGCCCGTAAATCAGCCTGTTTATTAGCGGAATAAAAGTCGCGGCAACGCGAGGCTTTTCGGGGCTGCATAAATCTGGTCTGTGCCTCGTGAAACCCATATGTGCTTAATTCATATGTAAAGTTTCAAGCAGGAAGAGAATACGTGTCCATTAAATTCTATTTGACTTGATTATAATCATTAGCCGTGAATAATTGCTTCCCAGCGCCTTCCGCGGAGCCACCACAATGGGGAAAAGGAGCGAGCAATTATCTCGGGGTGGGAATTTTTTTAATTTTATTTTTGAAACCAAGGGCAGTGTTGGCTGCGCGGGATTGGTGGCCCATGGAAAGTGGTGGGAGTCAGGCTGGGCTGGGGACTTGAGGTCCCCTGTGGAGCATCTGGATTTTCTGGGGGTGGGAGGGTCTCTTTTTGTGCCTGAGGCCAAATGGGGAGGAGTAGGGAAGGTGCCATCCTGCCTGGGCCTCGCTCCAGCTGCAGGGATCATGGAGGGGGAGTCTGAGGGGCTGGGAAGGGCTGGTGAGAGAAAGGGTCGATACCCTCAGAACCCTCTCCATCCTGAAGAGCCGTGGCTTGGGGATTCTTCTGCCCTGTGGGTGCTCTCCCCTCCCTGGAGAAGACCTAGGGATCTTTATAGAAGGCAGGGGCCACATGCCCTCCCTGCCTGCCCCCTCACTCCTCCCCTCTCCAAAGATTGGCTCCACGCATGGCCTCACTCCCAACTTTGGAAAAGCAGAGTTTCCTAACTGTCCCCCTAGCATTTGAAGTCCAGGACTGATTTTTACCCTACTCTGTTGGTAATTGAGATGTGATTGGGGGTGTATGTGGTGTGTGTGTGGCTGTGATGTGTGTGTGGTGTGATGTATGTCATATGGTATGTGGAGGTGAGGCTAGAGCAGAGAGTAGAAGAGTGTTTGCCTGGCTGGTGGCAGGGCTTGAGGTCACAGGGGACAGGACCAAACCCCCTCCCGCCCTCGGTAAGGGCAGGCCTCCCAGGGCCATCCTTGGTCCCGCCCTAGTGGCTGCTGACCGAGGCCACTTGCTCGGGCAGAGCCTGGAGAGTTTCAGGCTCCCACCATCTGTGCCTGCCACGGCTCCTGCCCATGGGGGCACACTGCATCCATCTTAATTAAATTGGGCTGCCACGCTGGCGAGATCAGCCAGGGAGCCCCTGCAGGCCCCCATTCTGGAGCAGGAGATTCTAAGGGGCTGTGCCTGCCTCTCCAGATTGGCCCCATGTCCCCCTGGCTGTGTCTGGGGATAGCCATGCCTGGCATCTCTGCCAGAGAAAGCTCTGGTCTAGTAAGTCTCCTGGAGTGTTAATGTCTTCTCTTTGCCACAGGGTGGAGGGTCAGCGGAGGGAGGCAGCATGACCTTGACTGGGTCACTTCCGTGCCCCTGAGTTTCCCAGCTTACTAGGCCTGTGCCTGTGGGCCCCTAGTTCACAGCAGACTGCTGAGTCCCAGGCAGGAAATGTCCCAGTACAAAGAAAGACCCTCATTCTTGGCCAGTCCAGGGTCCTGCTGCCGGCTTTGGCCTTCAGGGCTTAATGGGACACAGCAGGGGTGAATGTGATGCTTTGTGCAAACACAGACAGAATCTTTCACCATAAAACTGCCCTAGGCCAGCAATTTGGGGCCTTGGGCACAGAGGCCAAGGGCAGGTCGAAATCCCAGCACTCCAAGCCTCTTCTTCCCCATCTGAAAAATGGAGCATCGTTGTCCCCTCCCCAGGGTGAGTGTGAGGATAGCGTGAGTTCAGGCCCGTCCGGTGCAGGGCCCAGGCCTGGCGCGTAGCAAGCCCCCAGTAAATTACTATCAGGAAGTCAGCATGAGAGCAACTAAGTAGGATATAATGTGACACAGCACTGGAAGCGAGGTCTGAACAAAGTGCCACGCGACGCCTCAGGGACCAATTAATTCTGCGAGGAGGTGGCGGGAGGCAAGGAGGGTCAGGGGAGCCTTTGAGGGGCCCAGGCATGCAGGCTGGACCATGCAGAACAGGTGTCGTGTTTCACGGCGACAAGCTGGCCTCACAGGGAGATTTTTAAGCTGCTTATTTATTTAAAATAAGGCATGAAGTGGAGCCCTGTTTCCTTATGTCTTGGGCCTTTGATTTGTGAAAATCTGCCAGCTGCTTAGATCACCCTTCTCTCCCCAAGCCTTGCTTCACCCCTTCTGCTGCCCGGAGGGCCCGAAGAGCCTGGCCCCCTCACTGTCTCTGGGCCACCGCTCCGAGTCAGTGATTTAGAGACCGCCTTGATGGACTAGCAGGCAGGAGGGCCGAGGGATGCTGACTGCCTTGTGGGAAGTGATCTGACGCTAAACTGTCGCCATAAATCGCTTTATCTGTCACTTCAGATTTAAATGTGTTTGCTGAGGCTTGCCTGCCGGGCCTCCACAGCCGCCTTCAGCAGCAACCTCTCTGCAGTGGGCAGAGAGGGTGGGCGGGAACCTGTGAGCCCTCACTCACGGGACCTGGCCCCAGGGGAGCACAGCTGAGACCTCTGTCTCCGTGCTGACCACTTGGCTTCCCTGCCAGGCAGACAGGATTCTGATCCCTATTTCCAGTGATCAAACTGAGGCTCAGAGGCAGAGAGTCCATGCCCCAGCTCAGCAGGTGACTGAGTCAGAATTCGAACTCATGTGTGGCCCTTCATTTAGCAGCTGTACGGGTGGGTGTATTGTGCACCAGGCATTGTGGTAGGCCCTGGACTACAAAAGACTCAACCTCAATTTCCAAATGTAGAGTGAAACATATGAATGGAAAGGGACAACAGAGTGTAGGAGGGATGGGAGTTGCACCTGCAAGGGTGGGAGGCAATCTGGAAGGCTGCCTGGAGGAGGCAGCACCTGAGCTGAAAAGTGGGGAGCTGAGTCAGTAGTTGGACAAGGACATTCTAGGGGGAGAGAGGGAGAGTGCTGGCAGGGAGACGTGAGGCAGGTGGGAGTCAGGAGAAGCTCTGGGGGTCTTGGAATGAGCCGAAGTCCCCCTGAGCTGAGGTTCCCCCTCTAGGTCTAGGCCGTATTCACACCCCACGCCACCTCTCCTGGCCTCCTGGTGTTATATCAGCCCCAAGGTGTCAATGAGAAACAGGCTCAGAGACTTGAAGCAATTTACCTAAGGCCACACAGGTAAACAGCAGTGGCACGGGGAAGGGAGGTTTGCCAGGCTCCAGAGTCTCCAGGAAATCACCCATTTTTTTAGGGTGAGTGGGAATACCTTCTCTTTGTTCCCTTTTCTGGTTTAAAACTTCGAGTGTGTTGTCATCTGTCCTCACTACAGGGAAATAGACAAGTGGGTTGGGTGTTTGGCGCAGTAGGTGGTCAATGCAGGAAAGATGGGTCCAGGTTTGTTGGCCCCACAAGGCCTTGTGGTGGCCTCCAGCTCCTGCCCCCGGGCACCCCCTACAGAGCCCTGCCTCTGGGGAGAGCTTGTTATGTGTGTTCCCTCTGGGCTGGGGGCTGCCCATGGGAACATCACCTCATTTCTGAGGCACACCCTACTCTTCCCCCAGTTTACAGATGAGGAGACTGAGGCACGTGTGGGGCCACACTGCTGAGTAAAGGGCTGAGCCAGGAATCAAACCCTCATCTGTAGAACTTGGGGTTTGAGAGGGAAGCAATCGAGTTTGCTTTTTCAGAAGCTCCCTCTGGGTCCAGTCTTGGGATGAGGGGCAGAGTGGATTGGGAGGCCGACAGGGAGGCCTGGGGTCCAGGTGGCACCCTCCCCACGTTAGAAAGTCCAGGACACCGGAGACAATGCCAAGGCCTGATTTCCACCACTGCTGGAGGAGGCGGCTCATTTCCACAAGGTCGAGAAGCGGTTACATAAATTCATAAATGATGAATCCCTCCTGAATTATTGAGATTCCCTCGAGGGCTCACAGGGCCTGGTCCAGTGAGCCGAGCTCTGGCCAATGTGCAGGACTTGAGGATCCTGGAAGGTCCTTCTGCCCTACAGTCTTCTGCCAAGTCTCTCTTTATTAGCCAGATCCTTCCCATCCTTCTATAGGGAACATGAAGGTGGGCCGTGGACCCTGGACCCGATGACCCTTTGTCCTGGGAGACTCAATAAATGAATGAATGAGTGATCAGAGGCCCTTGAGAGTTGGTCGGACAGCGGGAGGGACTGGATGAACCAGTGACCCCATCTGGGCCCCCTCCTCCTGCCCCAGCCCAGACCCCATCCAGCCCTTCTTGGTTGGTCATAGCAGTCAGGGCTGGAAGGGACAAAAGCATTGTGCAGGCGAGGACAGTGGAAGACTGCTTGTGAGGCTCAGTGACCCCGTGCCTGCCCCCAAGGCATTTGCAGTCTTGTAGGGGAAGACGGGAGCATCTGAAGCCCAGAGTGGGATGGCAACTCGCTTAGGGTCACACAGCAGGGAAGTGGCAAAGCAGGCCTTCCTGACTGCCAGCACTGGGCCCTTTCTCCGGGGCCTTTTTCTTCCCATCACAGCAGACACGTGGTTAGGAAAGGCCAGTGGGCTCCGCTGCCCACCGCCCCCTGTTGAGCAGCCTGCGTATGCTCTGTCCAGCTCCCCCGTCCTTGAGGCTGCCTGGCCTCAGCACCCGTGCCTGTGTGCCAGCCTGTGTCCCTGACGTGCTTTCCACCCCGAGCACTGAGCTGAGGAGGCCGGAGCTTGTGGGAATGTGTGTGTTTTGAAATTAATGGGGACCATTAAATTGGCCAAGCATGAAAAGGGCTGGATCTGCAGCCCTTGGCTCGCTCTCCCGGAATGATCCTCCAGCGCTTTGTCAAAGGGCTGCCCAGCCGGCTTCAGGCCACCACAGGAGGCTGTGGCTTGCCTGCCCATTTTACGCGTGGGTACCCTGTGTCCCTAGGAGGTGACGGGGGTCTGGCGCAGCACGTGAAAGCCAGGGATCCCCCAGGAACCAGGGGCCCCTTGCCTTCCTCTCAACGCTTAGCTCTGTGTAGACAGTGCTGTTTGCAGGAGTGTTGGGTTGAATCTGCTGTCTCCAGTCCTTTCGAGTGGGCTCACACATGTATCAGACCCTGACTCTGGGGACTCCTGGATGAGACCAGGCCTGAGCCCAACTTGGGGTGGCCTCTAGGACATAATATGACCTAAAAGAGAGTGGAAGGATCAGCCTTCGTTTCCCCACCTCCCACTCCAGACAGCCCCATCTGCCCTGGAGTCTCCATCACAGGACACTGCACCTGGGTATGAGTCCCAGCTCCATTGGGCACCAGCTGTGTGACCTCAGGCAAGTCCCTGCACCTTCCTGAGCCTCAGTTTTCTCATCTGTAACGGGGGTAAGAGTGCACTAAAGACCCACATCCCAGGTCCTTGTGAGTTTGCAAGAAGACAATTGGTGGGCAAACAGCGTCTGGGATAGAGGAAACCCGAGAAATGCCAGCTTTTGTGCCTGCGATTGTTGCTGCTTCTCTGGGTGGTGGTGGGGTGCTCGGACCCATGGAACTGGGCCTGCTGCGTGCCCAGTGCTTGGTTGGGCTGGGGACGGGGATGCTGAGGGCACCTCCTTCCTGTCCTCCCTGTGGTGAGCTGAGCACTTGCTGGGCCCAGAGAGGCTGAGGGAGGGCCTCTTCTGACCGCCAGCCCTTTGGATTTGGGGTCTCCTGACCATGAGCATGCAGGGCAGGCGGGCTCGCCCCACTCATTCCCCACTGCGGCGGGGCTGTCAGCATCCCTCTCTGCCTTCTGTCGGGGATGGTGTGTGTCACATGGGAACAGCCTGTTAGGCGCCGGCCATTAAGGCGGGGCAGGGGGTGCTCCCCCTCCCCACCGTGGGGGTGCTGACTGATGCTCTCCCTGTCAGAGCTCGATGGCCACAGCTGAGCCCGAGCTGGCAGAGCCGAAGCCACCTGCAGCCTCCAGCCCTCCCTCCCTCTCCCTTCCTTAGGGGTCTTCATGCATTTCAGAAGCTCACCTTTTGGGCTCATTTATTTATTTTGCAAATTATTTGTACTGATGCTTCCTCAGGCCCTGCTGGCAGCCATGTTTCCTGTGGGCTGAGGGCTCCCTTACCCTGCAATCTCGACTGCTCACTTATGCGAAGGGTGCGGCTGTCCTAGGGGTGGGTATGTGGTCCAGCCTGGGCTGGAGGGCCCCCAGGCGTGCAGCATGGGTTGGCCTCAGAGGCCTCTGGAGGCTAGGGCCATGGCTGCTCACCAAATAGGTTGGGATGAAATCCGGTTCCACTAACTGCATCTCTGGGCCTCAGTTTCCACATGTGCACCTCATGGGAGGATAAACAGGGAAAAATGAGTTAGTGCCTGTAATGCTTTGTGCGCTGGAGGGGCTCAGTCAGTGACAACTACTGTTCTTACTGGTGAGGTATCTCAGTGCACCACCTGCTAGACTGGAGCCCCTAGAGGGCAGGGGCCGGTCTGGTGATCCCAGGTCTCCCTCCCTGGACAGGGCCAGCACATGGCCAGTGCCCCTCCATGGTGGGGGCCTCCCAAGGATGTCTGCACAGTAGCTCCCCAGGAGGGACACAAAAGGACGAGAACTAATGACTGATCACAGCCAAGGACCATTGGGTGGAAGCAGGCTGCCCAGTGGGCACAGCTGTTGGGGGAGACTCCTGCTGCATGCACACCGGGCAGGGAAGGGACCGCAGCTATTTATATCCACGTGGGAGTGTCAGAAGCCAGTGAGGACTTGGGGATCAGGAGCTTGGGCTGCAGCTCCGGGGGAGGACAGGTGCTGGGATGTGATGCTGGGTCTGACAATGGGCCTGGGAGGCAGCAAGCACAGGCGGACATGGCCTGCTGGCATCCCCCGCTTCGGTTCATTAAAATCCCATCGGCTGCACCCCATTCCCAATGGCAACAAGTGGTCCTTGTACAGCGGTACCCACCCTCCTCCTCTGCATCACTGCCCCCCCCTCCTCCTTCGGACATTGTACTTGCCATAAAAATAGGAGCTTAGCTGCGGTGGCCGCGTAGCATGTGGGAAGAGAGAGGCCCGGCTGTCAGCCATCCCCCTGCCGGCAGGCCTTGCGTCTGTTTTATTATTGCTGCCTGGCTGTATTTCACGTAGGTTTAAACATCATCAAACGCCACATCCCTTTTGAAAAGCAAGAGCTGCCTTGCTGAGTATGTTGAGGAGAAACAGGAACATTAAAATCTACGAAGCAAATGGCCCAGAATTGACATTTGCGATGGGAGCTTTGCAGCTCTGTCAAAGGAGCTGAAACCTGCCTGGCAGCCAGCAGGGAACTTTCTGGTGAGGCTCATGGGTCACACAAAGGTGGGGCAGGTTGTAGCCAAAGCCTTGGGGTTTGGCAGGGAGGGGACGAGGGTGGCATAGGCAGGGCCAGGGGGTGATAAAATTCTCTGGGTCACCTGACCACCTCTTGTGCCTCCCTGGCCTTGCCCTTGACTCAGACTCATCTCCCTCCTAACAAGGCAGATGGGAGTCCCCTCTGGTGCACAGAGCAGGGTGCTGGGCTCTGGGGCTTGAGACACGTCAGAGGACAGATAGGACAGGGCTGCCTTGGCTCTTTTGACCTTGACCAGGATACATCTCCCCTCTGAGCCTCCGTTTCCTTGTCTGTAAACCTGGGTGAGTGACATCCCCTCCAAAGGTCGCTGAGAGGATGGAGGTGTGTATAAATGCCCAACAAGCTGCTGGAACTCAATAAATGGTGACTGTTATCACTGAGCAAGTGGGCGTTTGAGCTGGAATTGATTTTTTTTAAAATGTTTAACCTACCTATTTCCACTGAAAAATAGGCGTAATAAAACTGGGGAACCATTAAACCAGGAATAAAAAGAAATAAATGAGGGGAGGATGCTGACCTGGGCATCTCATAAGAATGTGCCCTGTGCTCTTGGCCACACCTGGAACCCTTTGGCCTGGATGTTTTTGGTATGACATACTTTCTGACCTGCCAGCGTCTCACCTGGTTCCTGGTTCTGTTCAGTGCTACCACCTGCCATGGGATACTGGTGTCTGGTCAACCGTGGAAGGACCATGGTTCATCCCCACCCTTGTATTTTATGTTCTTGGTGACTGCTTGGGGCAGCTTGGCTCCTGGCACTTACCATGGCCCCATCCAGAAGATATCTCAAAACTAGGCCATTGTAACAAATCTGTTGCAACTGAATATGAAAAGCAGCCCTGAGCTTCCTGGCAGCCATAGCAAAATGGGAAACAAGACTTCAGGTTCTGTAACTCTAAACTTGGAAATTCAAATATACTCCAGCTTAATGCCTCTTTCTCCTTCTTTCTACTCTCTCCCTTTTTTCTTTATTCTCTCCCAACTATTCTTTATTTCCCCTGCAGATGCTTCATAGCTCGCTCCAGAGCCCCCTCCAGTCTCACTCTCTCAGTGCACTGCTTTGCTCCTGACTTGGGAGGCCCCTCTGCCCTCCTGTTTATCGCGGTCCATTCGCTGACTCATGTCAGCGGCCTGGCCTCTGGGCTGCTTGCCTTGCTCAGGCCCACTGGGTCTGCCACTGTGACTTCTCTCAGATGAGCCAGTGACTAATAAGGGTTGCCCCCAGGGGGCCAGCAAAATCTTTCCCTCCTTAATATCAGAGTTTAAAAATGTGTCACCATCGATTTGAAGAAAAGACTTGTTCCTGCTGAGAAAAGCGGCCTGGAGATTTGTCTCGCCTTAGGAATCACACAGGCAGCTGCATAAATTCCAGAGCCACAGAGGCTCTCCATGCAAATGCCGACTCTCAGCCCACAGCCAGCCTGGAGAGCCCCGCAGAGCCCACCCCAAGCTCCCGTGGGCTGGCCTCCTACTCCCCCACTGTTCGTGTTCCCACGGAGACCGCAGGATCCGCTTTGCAGAGGGCATCCTTGTTTAGAAGAGCCTCATTTCTCTCCACTTCTTTGTGGTTAAGCCAGAGGCTGAGCCCGCGGCTAATTTCATGTCACGATATGTTTTAATCCTGGAGAAGGAGGAGTGACTTCTGAGTGGGGGGCCCCACAGGACCGGGGGGGTGGTCCCCTCCTTTATCCTTGTCCATGGAGCTGTTGGCTATTCAATGGATCTGCCCTGAAGGTGGGATTTTTAGGATCTGGATGTCCTGTCTCCTGACCCTGTTTCATCCTTGCCTGGAAGGGATTGTTGGGGTCATTTCGTCCATCCCCCTGTCTCTACCTAGGCCCCCTCCCCTCTGGCGGGCAGGCCTGCCCCCTATGCTTTGCCCCCAGACTTAGCCCAGCCTCCTGCCCCACAGCCGCAGGCAATGGTCCCCCCTCATCTAGCAGCTCTGTGAGCCCAAGGTAATCATGACAGCAATGACCTAGAAGGTGGCTTCTAGTATTCCCACTTTTCAGACTGAGAAGCAGTGGTGCTAGGGTGGTAAGTGACTGGTCTCAGATAAGTCAGGAACTTTGGACCAGATCCTGGGCACTTTCCACTATGTCACATCGTCTTTGAGTGAGTGAATGAATGAGGGGCAGTGGGCTCATGGCAACCACTCGTAGTTCTAGGCGTCTGCTGAGTTCTGGGGAGTGGCCAGGGTGTCAACCCAGGATCGAGGTGTTTGGAGAGCTTGAGGGTGGTCAGGGGACCCCATCCCCCTCCTGCTATGTGGAGGTCATGGCAGCCACCTTTGTGATGGTGTTATTTGTCCTCCCGGAGGGCTTAACCCAAGTATGGCGAAGAGCAGGACAGTGGGTTTGGCTGCCTAAGGTGCCCGCCTCAGTATGGACAGTCTCTCCTGCCCCGGCTGCAGTGGGGTGACCTTGGCTGGCACCAGGCTGGTTGCTTGTAATCTGCAGTCTGGCTCTTCTATTGGGAGCCTGGTAACAGGTGGGAGATGGGTGGGCACAGGGTGCTAATGAGCCCTCCTTGGTTTTGGGGGAGCCAGTGCAGCCAGTGAAGGGCAGTCAGGGAGAAGGTATGCAGGCAGTTTGCAGCCTCCCTGGCTGCTGTGACCCCTTGGAACATGTGCTGAGCAGTGGTTTATCACCTGGTGCAGGGAAGTCTGTGGGCTGGCCCTACGCCTGCCACCCCCAGCTCCAGGAGGAGTCCCGTAAGGGCTCTCAGCAGCCATTACTCTGGGAGATGAGGGGCTTTATTTTGCCCGACTCCCTAAAGGTTACTGCCTTTATGGACTTTGGAAATCAGTGTTATGGCCTCTGTTGTTCGTCTGCTGAACTATGTATGGCAAACGCTGGAGGGAAATGAACCGCAGGGTTGCATCTGGCCCTGCAAGATCAGGTGGCCGAGGGTGAGGGGCAGAGCTAACATGTGTCCTCCACACCTGTGTCACCTTTTAGGGACTGTCATAGCTGGAAGAGGGGCAGGGATGATGTGCACCAGAGGGGGCCCTGGAATTCTAATGGGAGGGTCAGCCTGAGGCTTCAGGACCTGCCCCTTTTGCAGGCTGGTTCCCATTGAGCTGGGCTGGGCTCGTGAAAGTCATCCTTTCTTCCTAGACACCCAGCTCCACCAGCTGTTTCCCCTTGGGTGCCATCTGGGAACCCCGCCAGCCACTGGCAGTGTAGAATTCTCAGTGTAGTGAAAAATAAGCCCTCTGGGTTTTGCCAGCTGAGATGCAGGGCTGGCAGTGGCTCCCACCTGCAGAAGGTACTTTGTCTTCCAGCAAAGTTGGCCTGCCAGGAGCTGGGCGGGGTGTAGAGATGGAGTGGGGGCATTCAAAAGCCCCACATAAATTCCCCTCCCTTCCCCAGGCCTGAGGACCCTCAAGGGAGGCCCTGAGGGTCTGCCCCAAGACAAGGCTGCTGCTTTCCTCCTCTCTTGATATGCGAAGAGCTCCTACAAATCAATAAGAAAAATGGGAAAAAGATGTGGACAGGCAGTTCCCAGTTGGAGAAAAACAAATGGTCAGTAAGCAAGAGAAAAGATGCAGAACTTCGCCGGTAATCAGGAAGAGGCTAATTGAAATAAGAGTCATCATTCTCCGTCCCTGGGGAGGATGCTGCGGCTGGAAGTATTGATATGTGCACGTGTGGTGTGGCGGTGGTAGCAGTAGCAGGAGACAGGCTTTCCTGGGCTCACCCCTGTGGCTCCCACCAAACCAGCACATTGTAGGTACTTGGAAACACTTGCTTTGTCCCAGAAAACACGTAGAACTCCTCTTTGCTCACAGTAGGTCTCAGCAGGGCCGCCACCACTGCCTTTATTGGCCCTGGTTTGCCATGCCTGTCGCTGGAGACGCTCCTGTGGGCATTGGCACCGGCCTCATTCCCACCTCCCTCGCCCCAGGGTCCACATGCGTCTTTGGCTGTGGTCTTCCTGGGCCTGGCCTCATGTGGGGTGCATGCCATTCCCTGCTGCTGGGCAGTGCCTCTGGGTTTCCACTCTCTCTGCAACCGCATGGCTGGTGCCAGGGCTGCCCTGCACAACTTGGGGGGAGGGGGGATTCATAGAGAGCACAGTGGAAATGGGGACCCCCCAGAGTTGGGCGGCCCTTGCTGTTATCATGACTTCTTCCAACACCCCTGGGATCCTTGATTTAGGGAAAGTCTTGCCCTAATAGTGACCTTGGCTCCCTGAGCATCCTGGCTGGCACACCCACACCATCTGGCCCCAGAACCTTTCCTACCCTCTCCATTCCAGCCCAGCTAAATGATTCAAGGCCTTATAACTGCATGTTCTCTCTCACTTACTGGCCTTTGCATGGGCTCTTCCTCCTGCCAGGAGCACCCTCTCCTCCCATTTTCACTTGGCTGACTCTGGTCATGCTCCAGGTCCCAGCTTAGATGTCATTTCCTTCAGGAACCTGCCCTGACCTGGGTTAGGCGTCCCTCCCGTGTACTCTGCTCTGTAGCATGGCTGTTTATTCACTCATCAGGCTCTGGGTTCTGGGGCTGCAAGGCGGAGTAGGGGAGATGTGGCCCAGGCTGCTGGACACCTTGGAAGCCTCACCGTTACCTGCAGTGACTTGATCCTGGAGGCAGACCTGTCGGGAGGGTCAGGAAGGGGGAGCTGGGGAAGCCTCCCAGACACGGGGTGGCTCAGTGTCTTGCACCGGGAGCAGGGAAGCCAGAAGGAGGTGGGGGCGGGGGGGCGGCTGCTCAGGGGGGCCTGATCACTCTTTTTCTGTCTGCCCTAAGAGGACAGCCCTTATCTGTTGAGCCCCATGTGGCCAGACCACAGCAGAGCTGCCTTTGATGCGAGCTCAAGGGGGAGAGCGCATGTCCTACTTCAAAGGGCTTCAGTCCCGGGGATCCGGGGATCCAGGTCTCCAAGTACTCCTCCTCCTGCCCACCTGCCCCTCATGCGCCTCCCTGGGCAAAGCCAGCCAGCAGGAGAGCCCAGGCCTGGGGGAGACCCCAGCCTTGAGCTTGGCCCCAGGGATCCCTGGCAGCCTCTTCTCTTGGCTCCCTCCTCCCTGTCCTCCTGGCCCTGAGGCCCAGCCTTCAGCCAGTCTTCTCTTTCCAGCCCCCCCGAGCTGAGGAGGGCACAGCCTCCTTACTTCATTCGGAGAGTATGGAGTAATGAAGGCCCGCCTCTTCCTCTAAGAGACACTCAGTGTGTGGTGGGGGCAATGGGGACAGCATGGGGTGTAAGTGCCTAGATGGGGACTCCAAGGCGCTGTGGGTGGTCGGGGAGGGCTTCCTGGAGGAGACCTGCCTGGGGAGGCTTACTTCCCTGTAGTGATTTCTGGTGGTGGCTCACCTGAGCCTTTCGCTCCAAGTTCACAGATCCCCAGTCAGACCACCTAATGGGCCAGGACCTGGGTCCCATGCTAACCTCTGTCACTGTGGCCTTGGGCAGGCTCCTTAGGTCTGGGCATTGGTTTACTTGCTTGAAAACGGGGATGAGCGAGGATGGAACACGGTGACAGATGTCTGGCGCCTGGCACCATCGGGCCATGCTGCCTGGCCTCTCACAGATGCGCACCCCTTTAGGAAATCCCCCCTAATTATGAAGTTCCAGATCTGGGCAGGCACACGGGAAGGAAGCACTTTCATTAAGAGATCCCGGCACACAGCCCGGCCGTGCTACGCGTCGATCCATGCCAGCTTCCTGAGGACCAAGGCCTCGCTGAGCCCATCTCCCGAGTCTTCCTGGTGACAGATTCCATCTGCCAGCCCTTGGGGAGCCGCCATCCCCAGCGATGGCCCCTCGGCCCTTCACCCTGGGCTTGTAATCTCAGCTCTAAGGGACTGCACTCCCCTTCTCCGGCTCCGCCACAACTAATCCATTTGCCAGGGCCCCGATCCAAGAGAAAGCTAATTAAAGAATTTCTGCTCCTGGCTCAGCCTGGTCTTTGAAGATTCCCCTTGGTCTTCCTGGAGTATCTGAAAACAGGTGGAGAAAGGGGGCCTCAGAAAGGGTGTCATATAAGCCCCCAGAGCCTCAGTAATAGGCTTAATCCCCCGAAGCTGGCAGGCGTCAAAGGGCCCTCGGCCCAGCACTGCTGAGAAGGTGCTCAAGGCTCGTGACCCTGGGGGCCCCAGACCATATGGCTCCCCGTCCCTGGCTTTCTGTGAACGTGCGAGTGTCAAGGCCGTGGAAGGACGGGGCGGGGGCCCCTCACTGCACGTTCTGCAGAACAGTGAACAGCACGGAACCCGGTGGCTCGGAGCCTTCTTGTCTGTGACTTGGGGAGTCCCAGCCTCGAGGGCTGCTGCAGTGGCCTCCACAGTGGCACAGAGCAGACACCGGTCAGATGGGCTTGCTTCCTCCCTGCCGCTCCCTCCAGAGCCCCCCATGCCAGCAATGTTTCTTTCAAGAGCTTGTTTGCCTCTTGGATATTTTAATCAACCAATCACAGATATTTATTCAACACTTACCAGCAGAATGTGTGGTCCATAGGCAGGGGTCTTTGGGGTCCTGCTCACTGCTGTGTCCACATCTGAGCGGGGCCTGGCACACAGTAGGTGCTCAATAAAGACTTGGTGATCGTGTGGATGGTGGTCAGGTCCTGAGAGAGGTAGTCTTTGCTCTCTCAGAGCTTAGACTATAGCTGCCTTCAGAAAACACCTACAGTGTCTTTGGGGGAATCACTGAGCCCCGAAATGTGGGGTGGGGGGTCTTTGAGCCAGCCTTCCTTGTCACTCTGAGCTTTGGCCAAGCCTGGTATAACCCTGGGGAGAGTTGGGGCATCTGCTGCCACGCCAGCCCCTACCCTTACCCCTCCCAGGTCCCTGCTCCCTGATTTCCCTTGCAGTACTGGGGTTACAGGGGACATTTAGACCTGCAGTTCCTTATGCAGGGACCTCCCGGGCCTGCAGCCTGGAAGTAAAACTGATAAAAACCTGCCACTGAATTCTGGGTGGCAGTAAATTACTTAACACCTGAAACAGGTTGAAATGTGGCCACTGTGGCTTTTAATAAGCCCATCTCCAATGCAGCCGCTTCCGCGGGGGGCCGGCCAGTCTCTTTCCGAGGCATAATTTCATCGCGTCCCAGTCTTGGCAGCAGCGCAAATAAGATTTCACTTCCCCTGTAAATCTCTGCAGGGGGAGCACCGAGATTTCATTTGTGCTGTCAGTTAGCAGCTCTAGGGAACCTATTTACCCCACCTTGGGAGGAGAGGGTCCTTTGGAGGCGGAGGCGCTGGTGCTGGACCTAGCTGCGGTGGGCCATGCCAAAGCAGGTGCTGACAAGAGGATGAGGAATGTGGAGGAGGGAGGGGAAATAGCCACTGGGTGGCCCAGGGGAACACTTGGTTGTGGGCACCTGAGAGTGGATGAGCAAGCTCCACCCTGACCTTCTGAGGCAGCATTTCGGGACTGTCTGGGGACCTCAGACCCGTCCAGGACCTCAAATGCAGAGTGCTAAGCACTGGCCACGGAACTTGGGTACGGGGTGGGATTTGGAGTGTTAGACCTTTCCTGAGTTTTGTCACTTCTTCTCTGGGATGCTTGGCGAGGCCTGAGAAGCCTCCTGGGGAGTGGGAACAGGAGTAGGGAAGCTTCTGGAACCTTGTGGGAGCCGGGTAAGAGCAGGGTCTAGGGATGGGGATGGTGGCCACCCACTCTTTCTCCTACTTGAACTGGAACTTTCAGTCCTGAGTCTAACCAAGCAGGAGGAGTTGGATACATGAAGAGAGGCCCTGGGCCTCGGGGTGCCCCTCGGCTTCAGGGCAGCTACCTGGGGGGCTTACCCCACACATGTCTGTAACCTCAGTGATATGTGAGTCCTGAGATTTCTTTGTGAAGGAAAAGACTGGAAACTGGCTTGGCTGGAGCGGGGGTGGCAGCAGGGGTTCCCGGGTTTGTGGGGAGACCACCCTGTCTCCCAGGGTCCATCTGAAGGCATGACAGGGAGACAGGGGCTTTTCACCGTCAGTCTGTCGCCTCCACCACCCAGAGCTCACGCCCCCTTCAGGGACCAGCCAGTTCTGCTTGCTCTCCTGTGAGGATGTGGCTCACTACCCCTCAGGCCACCCGCACAACTTCAGAAAGGGCCAGTGATGTTTGGAGGATCTTTCCACTAACCTGAAATGCTGATCCTGGAACCTCCTCCACGGTTCCTGGTGGTTTCCTCCTGTGGGGCCCATCTCTGGGCCTGTAGTCCCTGGGCCACTTAATTAAGACCTAACGTGCCCCCACCCCCGCCCCTGTTCTCCTGCAGCCTAAAGCTCGGGTCAGCCGGAGATTCCCTCTGGCAGGTTTCGGGAGCCGGCCACAGACCTCAGGTGAGGTCGGGGTGGCTGGAGGACCAGGTCCTGTTTGGACACTGCTCCTCTGTGCAGACTGGGGGCACTTTGCTGTTGCAGAGACACCTGGGCCTCCTTGCGGGAAGCACCAGCCTGGTTCTGTGCCCAGGGGCTGGGGGCGCTGGGTAAACCCTGGGGGCGCCCGGGATGCGGCCTGTACTCCCTGGGCAAGCAGAGGGAAACCAGCGCCCAGTCCTCTCACAGAAGCTCCAGCACACATCAGCAGGGTCAGTGCTGCCATGGTGGTAAACATGAGCAGTGGGCTGCCATCATGCACACGTTTTACAGGGGTGGGAACTAAGGCACAGGGAGTGAGCGGTGGAGTCTGTGGGTCTAACCCTGTTCTGAGGGACTCCAAGGACAGCCGTGGCATTAATGCACGTGGCCATGAACTCTTCCTGGGCAGAACTTCTATGAGTTCTGGGGCCTGAGGAACATAGTCTGGGAAACTGGCCCTCCTGCCCCGGCTTGAAGGAGGCCCCTTGGGCACCTGGTTTGTGGCGCGGCGGCCAGGGTGTGGAGGGTGAGGTGAGCTGGGAGAGCCCCGCGCCCCCCTCCTGCTGCCCTCTGGGAGAGGCTGGACGGAGAGAAGTAAGACCGTCTCATTACTGGGAGGCCCAGGCTGCCGCTCTCGGAAAGTCCCCGCCTTGGACTGAACATTGACTGACTGATGGGTTGGTTGATCGATATGCTGCTGTTTATTGACTCACCCGCTCCCTTCACGTTTCTGGTGCCTCCAGTGGGTCGGGACAGTGCCCTCTGGGATCTGAAGGGGTGGAAGGTGAGAACTGCCCGCCAGGGGCCCCTAGAGAGCGAGGTGCTGGAACCAGTCACCTGTGCAGATGAGAACCAGCAGGTGTGGACCCAGGCTGGGCGGGGTAGAAGGGGGCGGCCTTTCCAGAGGCAATGCCTGAATTGAACCTTTAAGGGCCTTCCACGGCATCCGGACTGAGAGGTCAGCACAACACAGACCTGGAGCCCGGGACAGGTCGGGGCCTGCACGGGGAATGAACTGCACTCAGCAGACAGTCCTGTGCTTACAGGGGAAGCGGAGTCTTCCAGAGGGAGGCATGGAATTGGACTTGCCGTCCTGCCCTGCCTCAGAGCTTCTGACGGGCCATGTGTCAGTCTCTTGGCCCCCTCCGAGTCCTTCTCTTCCGAGGAAACGCCCTCAGTGGAAACCCGGCTCCCCAGGGAGCCTCCCTCCCCCGACCAGGTCAGGGCTCCCGTTTCCCTCCAGGAGGCAGGAAGGATGCCCCACTCCAGCACATAGTAGACCCTCAGTAAATACCTACTGATTGGCTGGCTGATCATGTTCTAGAAAAATCACTTGGCAGCCCTGGGGAGGGGAGCTCAGATGAGGAAGAGCAAGCGGCCCTCCGGAGCTCCCACTGTGTGCTGGGGCCTTAGGAAGAGGTCGGAGAAACAGACTTGGTCCTTTCCCTGAAGCCCACCTGGTCCGCTGCCCTTTGGAAGAGTCTCTCTGGGCTGTTCCTGCCCACAGGGGGTGAGCAGTGAGGACTGAGAGAAGAGGATGGAGGGGAAAGAGGCACCTGTGAGATCGGAGCACCCCATGTACCCCAGCCAGGCCACCCACCATCAAGGCACATCCAGAAATAACTTTGCTTCCTTGGAATATAAGAAAAGCTCATTAACCCGTATCCAGATGTGAAATTGGATCTAAGGCAGAAGTAATGGGTTCTTATTTTAGGTTACATTTAGCAGAAACTGCTATTGTTCTCATTGACAATAATATTTCTCCTTTCCCCTGTCTTTGGGATGTGAGATATCAGGCGAGGCCTGGAGAGTTGTGAATGCACTGGGTGTGTCTAGGGGATGCGGGGCATCGGGTGGGGGGACCCAGGCAGGCATTCTCCAGGCAGAGGAATAGCTATGTCCCCAATGCCCGCACAGTTCCAGGCTTATCTGGGTGCCCACATGGTGGCCGGAGCCTCTTGCAGGATAATCCACAGCTCCTATTAACACATCTCCATGTGGAACCCTCTTGGAACCTGCCTTTAGCTGCTGGTCGCCCTCCCCAGGGCCTGTGGGATGGGGTCAGAGCTCCTTTCTCCGTCCTGTGGCAGAATCGTTATTTTGGTTCCCTTGGTGCCCACCCCAAGCCTCCATCCCGTCCAGCCACCACCAGTGTGCCAGTGGACCCAATAGCAGGGCTGACCCTCGGGATGGAGCCTGGGGAGAGGGTGTGGGCAGCCGAGACCATGTAGGTGACAGATCTGGGCCCCAGGCACACTGGGCCAGTGAGCTGAGAGTCACTGTAAAAGCTGAGAGGACTGTAAAAGTTAAATCTTTCTATTTATTTCAAGAAAGGACAAGGAAAGTGGACTTGGACATTTTATATGAAAACAGACAAACAGAAAATAGGACCAAACAGTTCATCACATTCATCTCAACATTGAAGTTTCAAGGCACCTACAAGAAGGAGGCCCAAGGGCGGTTCGCAGTGCACTTTGGTTTGTGTTGTCGTCGTGGTGGGTGTCTGGTGGGGAGGTGGGGAGGGAGCCCGGGGTCTGGGGGCCAGGCTGGGGCCGCCAGCCAGGTGTCTGGTGGCAGCAGGCAGGAGCAGAAGTCCCACCACTCAGACCCCTGAGACTGCTTTGCCCTTCAGAGAAAAAGGAAAAAGACAAGGAGCAGGTGGCCAAGTGGCCCCACAGGGCTGATTCTGCAGGTGGGGAAGGGCCAGGGCTCAGGGGAAGCCAGGAGTGCCCCTGGCAGGGAGCCTTCGGGTCAGAAGGGACCTTGGTCACAGGCCTGCCCTCCTTGTGCCCTCAGCTGGCCAGGCATCCACCTTCTGCAGTAGAGGGACCCACCCCACTCTCCAGGGTCCCACCAAGGACCCCTCCTGATCTCTTCCTTCTCAGACTGCCGGGGATGGATTCCACGGAGCAAAGCGCTTTAGCACAACACCCCACACGAGATACAAGGAACCTTTGAACATTGGGAAAGGGAATTGCTGTTGGTGGCTCTTAAAAAACATTTGCTCTGAGGTCCTTATGCGTGGGGTTTCCTTTAGTTTACTTTTCTCCTTTGCCTCCCTGTCCACACCTGCCTGTGACAGTCATAATTAGGGGCGTCTACTCCAGCCAGCAGAACCGCACCACTGCGCGGTCTCTCCGGCTCGCCCGTGTTTGCAGCCGCGGCCTGTCCCCAGCCTTCAACACCATCTCTCCAGCTTCTCTCCCTCTCAGATGATAAACCTCTTCGTGAGCTGGACACTGGGTGGGCTTCTCCACTGAGGCTGCTGGGCGGCTGGCAGGTGGTGTGCTGGGTCAGGTGAAACATCTAAGCTCATTTCAGGGTTTTGTGTGTCTTCCTCCTGGGCACCCAGAACCTTCTGAAAACAGGGCCAGCCAGACGTGGGTGGTCTCTGGGACCCTCTGCAAGCGTGTCCTGCACACAGGGTGGGAGAGAGGTGCCCGGGACCCCCGGGTCCAGGAGGTGAGCGGGCGGTGGCCCCGTGTCCGCTGTGGCTTTGATTGTTGGCTCATGTTGCGTATCTTTCTCTGTCTTGAGGGAAAAGTCTGGTTAGTTCCTCCAGGTGGGCAGGACCTCTCAGTGGGAGTGTCAGGCAAGGGGGACACCCATTTCTCTGCCCTCCTTGTCACCCACCTGAGCTCAGCTCAGAGAGAGGGAACCAAGTCACCCAGGCTGGTGACCAGATCTCAACAAGTGGCAGGATTTCTTTATCAGGCTCACAGCTGGAGATGGGTGGGTCCCAGGGAGAGGGAAGTGAGATGCTTCAGGGAGGAGGAGCCTCTCCTGGGGCCAGACTGCCAGTGGGGCTGGTGCAGGATGAGAGAAAGGCTGTTGCCAACACACCTGCCTGGGCCCCTTGCACTGAGCCCGAGGGGCAAGCGAGGAGGGAGGAAGAGATGAGTGACACCCCTGCGTGCCAGGCGCTGCGCTGGGCCTCAGTAAGCTGGCATGGAGGCGCGTAGGGACCTAGCATCGGCCGTAAAAAAGGTTTAGGGGGGATGACAGCAAAGACCTTCCTGCAAGGACTCTCCAGGCGTGGACTTTTGGGCTTTCAGGTGTAGGGGCCGCGTGGGTGGGTGTGGGAAGGACAGGGGCCTCAGCACTGTGGTGTCTCCAGGTGGCCACAGTGTCTCAGGTGCTGGCTTTGCCAGGAAGTGGGGGCTGGGTCAGCCCCCCACAGGTCCCCCTGTGCCCTCAGTGTGCCCAGCACAAGCTGGCAGTTCAGTAACGGGGTGGAGGGGGCAGTGACAGTGGTCTCCAAAAGCCCCTGGCCTGCCAGACTCTCCAGTGGGGAGCAGGCAGCAGCTCCCCTGGGGCTGATGCTCTGTCCGGGGCACAATGTCCCCAAGGGGAGAAGTGGAGAAAGGCAGGCTTTGCTCCTGAGACATCAGGGGTCTTGGGCAAACCTGTAAATCATATTAATGTGAGAAAGTGGGCCTGACCCCAGTGATAATAGAATTTCTGAAACTAGAGAAAAACTGTATTAAAAATGCAAAGGGAGGGAGGAAGGGAGGGGGAGCCAAGAGCCAAGGGGATCTTCTTGTGAGTGTTTTTAAAGAAGCAAATGTGGGTATTTCAGGCAACTACTTGGAACATTTCAAAAGAAATGGTAAATGCTTAAAGTCGTAGAATGAAAAGTGCCTCAGGCAGCCGTCAACCTGGCTGGGCTGGGAATGGATTAAGCCAGCAGCAGCGGTAGCGCTGAGTAAATTGAGCTGGGAGGACAGCTGGTGGGACCGTGGAGGAAGCTCACTGGGACAGGGGCCTGGCATGAGAATGGACCCAGGAGGCAGCTGCACCTGGGAGGTGGCCCCAAGAGAGCCAGCCGCAGGTGGTAGGTCGCCCTCTGCACCCTTGCCCGTCCAGACTCCTAGATGGGGCAGCGCGTGTCTGTACTTCCTCTCCAGGGGCCTCCTGGACACTGAGGTTGGAATTTTACAGGCTGCCTGGTGACACAAGCAGCTCTTTGATGGTGCTGAGTGGCCTGGCTGCAGGATGGCCCCGACCTGTGATTTTCAGGGGACACTGGTTGTTTTGAACAATCTCTGGAGATCTTCCTTACAGGGTGCTCAGGGATGATAGAGTAAGTCAAAGAACCAAGCCTTGGCTTAGGCAGGAAAATATCTGCTACCTCCCCATCAAGTGCTTGCATGCTCCAGTGACAGAGAGCTCACTACCTGTTTCTTTTTGCTGGGCCAGAGTTTCTCTTTCCTGACCTTCAGATTTCCCTTTACAGTAGCCCCACTTCCCTTCCACTGGCTGCAGGGACCACTCAGAGACAGACACACCCTGGAACAGAAAGGAAGCAGAAAGGCACATGGCTTTAGAGTCCTCCTCACTAAGGGACTGGTCTGGCCACTTACCCTGGCTTTTCAGCCCAAAGGCAGATGGGATCTGGAGGGCAGGGGCAGAATCCTGCCTGGGGGGAGGGGGGGGCGCTGTGACAGCTTCTGAATGATCTGTGTGGGCCACATAACCCCCAACCCCGTCCCAGAGGCTGAGCACAGGCACACATTGGAGGCAGAACTCCTTGCCCTCAGAGCTCGAGCCCCGGCTCCATCTAGCCGAGCGTATCCTGAGCGCTGGGGCACGCGTGGTGTCAGCCTTCAGAGACCCTCAGCTCCCTGTGAGCCAGGCCCAGAAAATCTCTGCTTTGCCTACAGCCACTGGGGGCAGGTTCATGAAATGTGAAAAATCTCCCTTTCCCCTCACCTCCAAGGAGTTTAATCTCTCCTAATCAATTTAGCAGACTCACTTGGTTGTAAATGGTAATGATTTGCATTTTTGAGCCTCCTTATCCCTCCTCAAGAAGAGATGCCTCCTCTGTCTGCGCTCTGGAAGGCCTGTGCAGGCTGTGAATTGCTTGTTAGCATTCACCCTGGCGCCCGTCCAGCACCAGGCGTCCGCTGCCCGTCACCTGTACTGATCTGAGTGAGAGGGGGCACGGCGCATAGGACACCCACAACTGACCCCGGCCGAGCCCCGGCCCTCGGGGGCTCAGGCCCCCAGGCCCCTCCTTCCAGCAAACACCCCAGCTCTCTCCCAGTCGCCTTCGCGGCTCCATCGCTCCCTGTCTGCCACATCCGATTTTCCTTTTGTATTTTTCATAAGCGCGAGGCTCAGAAACCCGGTCCTCCCTGGCGCATTCAGCAGGAAGCAGATTTCTGAAGTGGATTGGCTTTGGGACTCGAGCTGCCATTGTGGGGCGGGGAGGGGGGTCCTTCCCTTGCTCCACAGCTCTAAGGGAGTAAAAGAGGGAGGCTCAGATGCAGTCCCGGCCCATTGCTCAGCTCCTTCGCTTCTCAAGGCTCTAGTCAGCTCCCTGAGGCCCCAGGAAACCTCTCCTGGCCTGTCTCTCCCACTCCTGGCCTCTGTCACCTGCCTTGGGCCAACTAGAACCTTCCAGAATTGGCAGAGGGGAGGGGCCCCCATTTGGCCTCTGGAGCACCCAGCTTTTCTGGGCAAGGCTAGACCCTGCCTTAGCCCACCCCAGCTTTACAGAAGGGGAAACAGGGGCCGTGGATTTGAAAAACACACTTTCCCTGTACCTGTCTGGAAACACTCCCTGACCCTTCTCATTCTCTGCCCCTTATGGGGGCTGGTGGGCCCTCCTGGACCCCTAAGGGAGGGAGGAGGCAGCCTGGTGCCCATTGAGGAGGGGAGAGGAAGCACAGGCAGGCGTGGGCTTCGGGCTTTGGGTGGGGAAGCCCGGGGATGCTGCCATCTTCCAAGCCACTGTCCCCTCCCTGGTGCCCCAGCTCCAGCCCCCAAGCCCCAGAGGGCCCCTAGTCATCCAGGCAGCCACCATGTTAATGGGAGGCGGGCCAGGAAGCAGGAGCCAATTTAGAGAAGATGGAGGCTTCTGTGGGAGTCGCGGGAAGAGGGAAGGAGAAGAGGGAAGAAAAGCAGCTTTTGATGCACATCATGTCTGCGGAATTGAGTATGACTAATTAATAGATTTTATTCTTAGTAATCTCTTAAGCATTCCATACGTCGGGCCCCACGCCTGAGCTGAGCTTACAAGAGGCCTCATTCGCAAAATGCAAATGACTTGCCTGGCCCTGCTGCCTTCTCTTGCCTTCCTTGCCTTCTCTTTCCTTTTTTTTTTTTTTAAGGGGAAATTTAAAGGAAAATTGCCATGTAATAGAAAAGAGATTCCAATCACTACATCTAATTACCAGGAAGGGGTAAACCACTTAACCAAAGAAGTGTCATGGACTTTTTTTTAAAACTTTAAACCTGCCTTAAATGCCACAAAATACACTCATCAACACTGAGGTCAGTGAGGTTGCTCTGGCTAGTCAGAGGCTGCAAGGGTCAGGCTGGCCACCCCTAGAAGGGAGATTCTAGACAGAAGTGGGGCCTAGGCCCTGTGTCCTCCCGTGCTTCCAGGAGGTGGAGGCTGGACACCCTGGCACATCCTCTCTCACTATATTACACGGCTGGTTCGGAGGAGCTGGACCAGGAAGGGATGGGGTTTCAGAGTGGACCTGGCTTCAGGCCCCAACCCAGGCTTGGGGGAACATGGGGCAGCAGACATTTGGAGGCTTGCTTTCAGAAAGGACACTAGGAAGATGTCGGGATGCTGAGGCCAGAAAAGATGAGGGGGTGCCCCTGGGCCCTGGCTGAGCTGAGTCTCCACTGTCTTTGGAACTTACACTGGCAGGAGGATGCCTGCAGCCAGGCAGACAGGGACAGCCTGGTGTGAGATGGGTCCGAGCCCCATTAGTGCAAGAGCCGGGAGCAGGACACTGATGTGTCCTCAGGCCCAGAAGGGCCTGGGCCTGCTTTGTGCTACAGGGGGAGGAAAGTTCATCACCCAGGCCCAGCCCCGAGGGCGCTGCTGGCACAGGCAGGATCTCAGAGCTGCAAGGCCTCCCCTACAGCGCTCCCTGTGTATGGCCACCTGCTGTTCCCCTAATGCCTCCCTAGCCTCTAAGAGGATGATCTGACCTCTTGCTAGGCTCACAGAAAGGAGAAAGGAGGACCTAGAGTGACAGCAGGGGACCAGGCATGTCGGCAATGGGGGTTGGAGCCTGGCAGTGGGGAGGCCGGGACGGATTTTTCTGGGACACTGGCCAAAAGCAGGAGTGATGTCTTTAGGGAGGAGACCACGTTTCAGAAACAGCAGAGACCTTAGACTTCTGACCCCTGGCCAGTGCCCCACACCCTCGTGCACCCTCTCCTCCTGGACACTAGTCTTGGGGCCCCTCTGCTCCTCCCTGAGCCATCAGAACTGGCCTTTGTCTAGGAGCTCTGCAGGCCAAAGGAAGGGCAACTTTACATGGATGTGAAATTAAGGCTTGGAAAAATTTCTCTCCTGACCTCACTGTATGAGAAAATTCAGAGGCAGGAAAAGGAAAAAGGCTTGAGCCGAGAATGAATTGTGCCCGTGACCCTGGGCCTCTCCCTGGGGGGATCCCCTGCTTGGTGACACCATCCCTCCGGCCCGGCAATGGGAGCCGCGCCTCTTCTCCGCCTTGCTTGCGTGGCTGTTGTGTCCACTTCTTTCAACCCCGCCGTCTTCATGGAGGGGCCAGCAGCATCTTTTCATGTCCTGTCAGTGGCTGGCCCCTGGGCCTGTCATGGCAGCCCTGTGACTGTTGTTCAGCTTCCTCTTCCTGCCTTTGGCTTTTGTCAAAGCAGCTGAGGCCTTTTGAAAGCGCCACGGCCAGGATCTGGACCCGTTCTCATCCTCCCTGCCCTCAGACCAGCGTCTCTCCTTTGACATCACCCTTCCCGGGTGCAGGACAACAGGCATCTTGATAGACAGTGACCCAAGTTCCCTGAGTGCTGGGATGCGGAAGATATCAGAACCCCAGGCACCACTCCTCTCTTCTTTCCAGATTTGCTGTCATTATTTCATCATTGTTTTAATCTCATGGCTCGCCAAACAGCACTGTCAGTTGATAAATGACGGTGGCATTGATTCCAGAGGGAGGGGAAAAAATAATCTTAACTCTTCTGAGGGCTCTGGTCAGTACCTTTTGGGAGGCTGGCACTTTTAGAGAGATGTGGTCTTCCCTCTCCAGAGCAGAGTCCCAGGGGTGGGCATGGCTGAGTGCTCGGCATTCTAGCGGGGAAGCCGTGTTGTCTCCCAGGGCTTTTCTGAGAATTTTCATGTCTTTTTCTGGGCTTTGTTTGAACAACCATGGAAACCATTAGGTCTAATCAGCTGATATTAAAAAAAAAAAAAAGTCCCTGCACCAATTATCTATCTCTGGAGGAAGCATGTAGCACACAGTAAATGCTCAGAACGTAGCTGTTGAGGTGATTGCATCTGTGGGGGTGTGGGAGGAGAGAGAGGAGGACTCTGGCCGTCAAAGAAAGCTTTTCTCTGTATCAGAAAGGAGCACAGCCCAGCTCTGGCCAACCTAAGATAGGATCAAACCAAAAGCACTCCTTGCCCAGGGTTTCCCCAGCCACCCAGCCAGGACAGACATGCCTCTACCTTTAGGAACAGCATTACCCCCCTCTTCCATCCCCAACACACTTTGTCTACTTAATGATTTCTAGGAGAAAGCAACATGTTTGCAACTCTGTTGTCTCAGGAAATTGTATGAACTGACCCCAAAAGTACTGTAAGGACCATATATGTGGCTCTATCTACCCATCTGTATTTAGAGACACAACATAAAGGTAGACAGGTAGATAGATGCACCTCCAAGTGGCTGGGAAAGCCACAGCTTCCGTGGGGCTTCCACAGAGTATGGTGCATGGAACTGAGGAGGGCTTTAGTGTGGGAAAAAGAAAGTTTGTTTTTTAATCGACTACATCGTTCTTCAAAGAATGCAGTGAAAGACGCACTATTTCTGCAAATCTGTAAGGGAAATGGCATGGAAAGAACCCAGGAAGAGATTTCAGGACAATATCTCCATAGCAAAAGATCTTTTCTTCCCTTCTCCTTTGTGAGGAGCCTGAAACCTTCCATCATGTTGTCTCCAGTGAGCAGCAAGCAGCGAGAGCTGCGTGGGGGCTACGCGTCGGCTGCTTCTGTAACGGTCCCTTTGTGATGGCCCTGCACAGAGCACAAGGCGTACACAGGCGTTGCACAGGTAGTATCTTTCCAGTTCAGGGAAGAAAAAATCCAACCTAACCCTTCCTGCAGTATTATTTTTAGTCTTTCCCTCCCCACCTGGCATCATTTGGTATAAATTATGTCTTCAGTAACGTCAAATCCCCCTCCTGCCTTCTATTCTTTAAAAAAAAATTTTTTTCCCCACTGTTGTGTTCTACAAAATTGTCAACCCTCCCAAAACTGCTTTCTGCTGGGAGAGTCATAGTGGAATTTCTTTTCCTCGCTCTGTCAGATGGCAGCAGGCTGGGCAAAGCCACGCAGTCGCCAAGCCAGGAGGAGGCAGGAGCTGGGCGCTGGCATCATGTGTAGGAGTAATCTATGTCAGGGATGCCGCCGTCCCTGTAGCCCCGTGTGGTGCCGTAGCCGATGGTGTGTGTGCCCTTGCAAAGGCTGCTGCCATTGGAGGGGAAGATGGTGTGGACCACGTACTCCTCTTTGGCGCGGTAAGGGTTGATGGGCAGCATTTGCAGCCCGGGGCCACGAATTTCCAGGATGGAGTTATCCTTCTTGGTCCCCGACTCCATATAGTCGTCCTTTTTCCGGTTGCCCCGGTTGTAGGCTCGCTCCTGGGTCAGCAGGTCGCTGGCTCGGTGCACATACCAGCAGATGGCTCCCAGGACCAGGAAGAGGAAGACAAGGGCCACAGCGCCACTGATGATGCCCGCCAGGGGCAGGCCTGCCATGGGGTCGGCGCTCTGCTCCTGGTTGAGCGTGGTGGTGGGGCTGTGGCTGTCGGCCGTCTCTGCCTTGGCACACACGGGCGTCTCATCCGCTACGTAGGTATTGCCGGTCTCCATGGTGACCAAGCAGATGATATAGGTGGACTTGGGCTCCAGGGCTGTCAGCAGGTACTCTGTCTTGTCCCCCTGTACCAGAGTCTCCGTGATGGAGCCCACGGCCGGGCTGTGGCCCAGACGCAGCCAGCTGAGCCGGAAGGATGAGGCAGGGAGCGTGGCCTTCCATGTGATGCGGATGGAGTCCGCTGTCAGGGGCTTCACGTGGATGACCAGCGTTTTGGTGCCATCACCCGTGGCCATGGGGTAGTCGAGGTTGGAGTCAGGTAGGCGCAGCCCTGGCCTCTTGGCCTTGAGGGTGAAGAGCGAGCCCTGGGGCGTGGTGGCAGAGGCATGATCACTGGCTGTGGTCTTGGCAGCGGCATTGGCCACGCCACCCTGCGCCCCTGCCTCAAAGCACTCATCCATCTCGCTGGTAATGTCCTTGATGGCCATGCCCCGGACCTTCTCGGGGCCCTGGCACATGAGGCCACGTACGTTGACCACGGCCGCCCGCGCCTTCACCCAGTCACGCAACCACAGAAGGTTACAGCCGCAGAACCAGGGGTTGTTTCTGAGCAGCAGCTGGGCCAGGTTCTCCAGGTCATCGAACAGGCCACGGGGCAGCGTGGTCAGGTTGTTGTTGGACAGGTCCAGGCGCTCCAGCTCGCGCATCTTGGCCAGCGTGTTGTAGGGCACGTGGCTGATGGCATTGTCTTGCAGGTAGAGCTTCTGTAGGCGGGCGCTGGGCAGGTTGAGGGGCGGGGCGGCCAGCGAGTTGCGCACCAGCGAGAGCTCGGTCAGGTTCTGCAGGCGGCTGAAGGTGTCGTCGGCGATGCGCTGGTTGGCCAGCAGGTTGCCGTCCAGCACCAGGCGCCGCAGGCTGCTGAGGCCCTTGAAGGCATGCAGCGGGATGGTGGAGATGCGGTTGTCGTCCAGCCGCAGCTCCTCCAGTGTGCGGGGCAGCCCCGAGGGGATGCTGCTCAGGTGGTTCCTGCTCAGGAAGAGCAGCTTGAGCTGCTTGCTGTCAGCGAAGGCATCCTCCTCGATGCTGACGGTGGACACGGAGTTGTCGTCCAGGTGCAGCTTCTCTAGCAGTGGGATGCGGGCCAGTGAGTCCCGGGCAATGGTGCGCACGTTGTTGTCCTGCAGGTGCAGCTCCCGCAGGGAGCGGGGCAGGTTGACGGGGAACTCGTCCAGGTCGTTCTCGTACAGGTAGATGACCTGCACATTGACCTTGGTCTTCAAGTCCTGGGGGATGCCGGCGTTGTTGATCTGGTTGTTCTGCAGGTAGAGGGTGGTGGCATCATCCGGGATGTCGGCGGGGATGGAGGTGAGCCCCCGGTCGTTGCAGTAGATGAAGCCATTGTCACAGCGGCACACCGAGGGGCACGTGGTGCTGTCAATGACCTCCGTGAGGAAGGCGATGAGCCCATAGCAGAGGAAAAGCCAGTCCCGCAGGTCCATGGTGGCCGTGGTCATCACGACAGTGGCCGTGATGGTGGCAGCGGGTGTGGTGGTGGCAGTGGCAGTGGGGTGTGCCACCACCATGGTGGACAGCTGGGGGAGCTGGGCCCCACCTGACTTGCAGCCTCTACACCTGCAAGGAGCACAAGACACGTGCGGTGAGAGTGAGTCGGGCACACCCCTGCCTGGCATCAAAAGGTCACTATATTCAGGGCCACAGGGCAGAGGTCAGGCCTCGAGGCACACGCCCCGCAGCCCTTTTGGTGCCAAGTTTACATCACAGATGATCACTCGGGCTGAGGTTAGCCTCTAATGACCCCTGGCTCACATTAATCTCACCGGGAGCCAAAACCCTTCCTGTGAATGACACAGACAGGGCCGCGGCCCTCCCAGACTTTGACTGTGAGCCTCATGAGGTTAATTTAGTGGGAGCTAGGCCGCAGTTTCGGTCTCTTCTTTCAAGATCTCACACTAAGCCAAGTCTTTACGGCTGACGCTGAAAGTGGCTGGTCAGTGTTGATGGGATGGATTTAGGGCATGTTTTATGGATTCAGAGCTACCCTTTCTCATTGGAACGGGAAACTTGCATTCCTCTCTGGCTGGGACCCAGGGTTTGAAAGGAAAGCTTGTTTCTGCAAGACCTGAGAGCTCAAAAGCAGGGAATGGGGTGGGGTGGGCGTCACTAGAACCTGCAAAAAGAAGCTGCCAGCATTGTCGCTGGCAAGCAGTGGAAAGCGAGGAGCTTCATCGTCTGGTGTTAAAACAACATGTCCTGTTTGTCACTCGTGCATCTTATAGACAGAAGAATGAGGTGTCAACAGAGCCGCTTTCTCGTGCATTTACAGAAATCTCTTTCTAGCAGAGATGCCCTCCCTGGCTTTGTGTTTCGTGTTGTGTGAAAAGTAATTCCACACCTTGCCCCCTTCCCAAATCGTGAAACTTTCAGCTATTTTGAAAAAAAAAAAAAAGTTTTCTTGCATTTAAAGACAAGAGACAAATAAAAGGAGGGAGGGGGTCCACGCTCTGAGGGAATTGTCTGCAAGGAGTAATTTTGGTTTTCACAAATGGAAAAATTGCAGTGTAGATTTTTCTCATATTACTTTACTGTTCATAGAGGTAAAAAAATCAATTAAAGAGAAATTATCTTTCAACCTCGGTGGGGAAAATGTCTTCATGCAGCCGGCAAAGGTCTGTTTTACAACTCCAGGTTCACAAAGGCTCTTTAGTGTGGGACACAATGGCCTCTCGGAGTCTCAGCCAAGGCCCCAGCCTGGATGGCAGCCCTGATGTGCAGAGCAGAATTGGGACCAACTCCCTGTATGAGTCAGTCGGGACCTCACTCCCATACCCCAGGGACAGAGTGTCTCCTTTTCTCAACCACATCACACCTTTCTTCCTTCTGTCTCTCTGTTCCTGGGCGGCTCCTCTCCAACTAGCACACTGCTCCTCGCCCTTCAGGAATATGTTCAAATGTCTCTTCCTCTGCTAGGTGTTCCTGATGTCATATAGAGCTTCCCTCTGCTCCATCCATCCGTCCATCCACCCACCCATACGTCCATCCACTCGCCCACCCACTGTTTATTCATCCATCCACCCATTCATACCTCTGTCCACCCACTCACTCATCCATCTATCCATCCATTCACCCGCTCACTTATCTATCCATGCATCTGTCCATCCAGCCATCCAACAGAACTTTACTGAGCACCTACCATATGCCAACCTGTGTTCTAGCCACTGGGAATTCCATTCTGATGGGATGGTAGCTCACACTATAATAAAGACCTCACCTAGAATTTTATGAATATTTAAGTCATTTAATCCTCCCAGCAAATGTCAGGTTAGTGCCCTTGTTATTCCCATTTAACAGATGGAAAAACTGAAGCTCAGAGACATTAACTTACTCAAGACCACTTGAGAAGTACTGAGGGAGAACCTAGGCCAGGATCTTGACCACCACTCAGCTTGTAGCACTGCATCTTGTGCCCAACTCTGTGGGCTGCGGGTCACGCTGTTTGGTAACTAGTGTTTTAATGTCCCCAGCTAAATTTTGGGTGCTCTAGGGCAGGGACTGTGGGCTGTGTAGGCTAGTATGGCTTGGCATTGGTGACAACGCAAAGATAGAAGGGAGTCGGCCGAGGTGCCAAACAAGGGAGGAATGCCTCTGCCTGCTCACTGCTGCCCCTCAGCTCATGCCGTTTGCACTGGCCTGTGGCTAATGCTCTGACTGCGCTCAGAGCTTCTTTGCAGCATGATGCTTTGTCCATGAGGTGGACTCAAAGCAGGCTGAGGCCAGCTGAGGATACCTGGCTGGAAGCAAGTGAGGGTGAGGGCCGGGTGCACAGGGTCTGCACAGGGAGCCAGAGGGGAACGAGGTCCCGAGGGAAGCTGGGAGAGAGGTGGACTGATGAGAGTGTGCCCAACCCTCTGGGCCTCTGCAGCCAGCTCAAGCTGCCTCCCACCAGCACCCGTGGCCTGAGGGGCTGAGGACATTTGTCTGCTTACCCCAGATGCTTCTTTGGAGGTTGGCCTGAGCCTGTGGGTCATGACCCCACTCACACCCCTGCCCCTTGGGACTTGGACTTGGTCTTTGCTTCCCTCACATGCACTCCTAGCTCTCTGGATTTGGACAGGGGTAGATCCCAGCATAAGGGGCAACCCTGTGGCCAGACCCTACCCAGCCCCCTCACAGGCACATTTGTACCTGTGCCCACCTGTCACATACACGTAGGTGCTCGGTCCCATTTCATAGCTGAGCAGCCTGAGGCTCGGAGACATGAGGGGCCCGTCCAAGGTCACAGCCAGCTCAGGCTTCCAGCTGCACATCGGTCCCTTTCTCTGCACAGAGCCACAGCTATGAAGGTTATGGAGCCTGGAGGTCCTGTCTCAAGATGCTTATGAGCAAAGAGGCAGGGCCAGGGCAGGTGCTGGGGACAGGAAGGCTCAGGGCTGCTCAAAGGCCACCTTGCCTCAGTCTCAGAGGTCAAGTTTGAGTCCAAGAGCACCTCTGCCCAGGCTCCCAGCATGTGGCCAGAGGACGCACATTCTCCCTGGTCTGTCAGCTGCTGTGAGTCCTGGCACAAGGGATATGGGTGGCCCTTGGGCTCAGGGATTCCAGAGCAGTGCCCTGAGCAGGGGGCAGACTCGTTAAGGCCAAAGCCAAGGCCAGACTGCATTCTTTGGCATGAACATCAGTTCCTGGTGCCCGCTCAGCTCATGGCCACAGCCCTCAGCCTCCAGGGGCCCCAGCATCATAATAGAGTCTAAATTGCATCTTTCAGAGATGCCTGATGAATAACCAAGAAGCATTTGGGAGGCAGGGACCCAAGGCCTTTCTGCTCCCTGGTCTGTGAGCTTCATCCATCTTGGCAGAGCCTCCCCTGCCGCCCCCTTCCCCAAGGTTTCCCCAAGGCCTGCCTGAGGCTGAGGCTGAGCCCTCTGGCTCCAGAAAGGCAGGGCAGGGCCTAGGGGTGGGGAGGAAGACAGTACGCCTCCCTGAGGAGCTCTTTAATTGCCCAGGTACCTCGAGGCCTTTTTATTCCCTTGTTGTGTGTTTGATGGTTTATGTGGCCATCAAACTAAACCTGGTAAATCGCCCATCTTTTACGGGGTCACTTGTCATTGTTGCGAGAATCCTGCACACTTCAGCGTGGTGTGAGTTATGACCTGCTGGCTCCATGACTAACAGCAGGATCCGTGGCGTGCAATGGGGTTCGGGGAGGGGAGCAGTGAGATGGCGCAGACTGGAGGTATCCAGACCCCCATTAGCCAAGGGGTGACCTGGGACATCATTCTGGGCATTCGCCACCAGTCCCTAGCTCCTGCCATCTTCTAGGACTGAGAAACCTGGGTTCAAGTGCTGCCTCTGCCACTTCCAGGCTGTGAGATCTTGAGCGAGTTACTTGCCCTCTCTGAGCTTCAGTTTCCTCATCTATAAATGTAGTCATAAAGTCCCCTTAGAGGCGAACTGACTACTGAGGATTCAGTGAGATAATACATGGAAAATGCCCTCTCCTAAGCACAGCCTGTATATCCCAATCTGTTCTAGCCTCTGTTAATTGCTTATCTCTTTCCTCTGCCATCCCTGTTCACTCCTGGGCCCCGGCTGTGCCTCCAGGGTAGACTGGGACCCTGTAGGCCAAGCTGCTTCCTGGCACAGACTCCTTGTCAGTTGCTGTTATGTGGGGTCTCCCTCACCTCAAATTGTGCATCCTCAGCCCCGCTCCCCCAAGCTAGGGTGGAAGAACTGACCCTAAGTCTGGGCCACAAAGAGCTGGCCCATCAACACCAGGCCCCTCCCATGTGACCCTGGCTGCTCCAGCCCTTCCTTCATGGGGGGCCCTCCTGGGGGTCCAGTCCCAGAAAAGGAATGTGAGTGGGTAGGACCTACAGCTCAGTTCTCGCCTCTGCCCTCTTGGAACTGAGAAGCAGACCACCTCCGGTTCCTGAAGGCCCTGCCCTCCCTTGTGCTGTCTCCGGGCCTTTGCATGTGCTGTTCCTGCTTGTTGAACTCTGGCACACCTTCCCCACTCAAGCCTCGCCAGGCCAGCTTCTGCTTATCCCCCAGGCCTCAGCTTGGACGCCCCCTCCATGAAGCCTCCCCTGAGCCATGTCCCTGGCTCTGCTCCCTGCACGCACTTGACTGGTAAAGCAGGCGCTGAGTGATATCTGTAAATATCTGCCACCTGGACAGAGGCGCTGCCCCTTTGGAGACCCCTGGTCTCCCAGCGCTCTGCCCAGTTGTCTTTCCCAAATCCTATCAAGCTGGGGCTGCCAGAGGCCAGGGCCGTCTGGGGAGTCAGAGCGAGGACAGCATGCAGGGGGCAGCTGTGGGACCTGAGGCCCTGACATGCTGGAGGGGACATAGTGTCTACTGCTGCAGGTTCCTGGGGGGCAGTTAGACATGCGCACACCAAGGGGCTAAGTGGGGGCAGGGGGCACATTTCTGGAGGGAGCTGGGGGTTCCAGGCAGCAGAGGGAAGTCTGGGCAGGCCTCTGTCTGCCTCCCAGCCCTGGCCTTCCTATTTGCCAATGAAGGCAGATCATGTGGGGACGTCCAGATGCCGGGTCCCATGACCTCAAGGCCCTTTGAACTCTGTGCGCACAACTTCACTCTTGATCTACTGGTGCCATTGAGGACTTGTAATGCATGGGAGGAGGGCGTGGGGATTCTTTTAAAACCTAAAGTTAATTATTTTTCTAATTTCATGCTGCATGCATTATGCATCAGCTGTTATCACCGGCGGTAATTGCAGACAGGTATGCAAATCCACTAAAAATGTACCTCGAGTTCACCTCACCGCGTAGGCCGTCTGGGCGGTGCCGGGCAGCGGGATGTCCCGAACTTCAGAGAATGCAAATCGCTTTAAAAAACAAGACTTTAAAATTGTGTCTTAGGAGGTTAATTATATTGATAACAGTGTTCGATATTAAACTATTCAGGGCCAGAGAGGGGGGGATGAAAGGAGACACGTGTAATTTTGTTTCTTTCTGTCTCTACATTATTTAATAAGATGTTCCTGTACCCAATATTTCTGTCTGTCTCTGTGCATTTTTAGTAAAGCTGCCTAGACTGAGACGTAATCCTTTTGGGAAGGAAAAACGAAAGGCCAGGGGAGTTTCAAAGTGTAGGAGAGGGGCCTGAGGGCTGTTATTCTGGGGGCAGCCTTGGAGAATAGGGCAGGGGTCCCAGGTCTGCGCTGCTGGGTTTCTCAACAGCCTGGGTGATCCTGGCAGCCAAGAGCCAGAAGAGTAGCAGGGCAGCCAGGAAAGCCTGAGAGCGGTGATGCTTATAGGTAATAAGACAGAGGCTTGGAGCTGGGTGGAGCTGGGGCTCCCCCAGGAGCTGTGTGGCATCCCCCCACAGGCAGGTCCTATTCCTGGTGAGATCCCTCCCCTCCCCCATTTACTTATCACCAGCTGATTGTCCAGTCCTTCCCACTAGGATAGCACCTCCTACAAGTCAGGTGTGGTCTGTCCTTTTCCCTGGCCTAGCACAGAGCCTGGCACCAGAGGTGATCCTAAACATCTGCTGAATGAATGACTGACTGAATGAATGAGGTTGCCAAAAGGGAGGCCCCAGAATCTGAAGCCAGGACAGGGCAGTGGGAGAGAAGAGGGGGGCTGGCCTTCTGTCAGCCCCACCTGGGAGGTAATAATGACAGGTGTCCTCATCACAGCAGCCCAAAGGGGCAAAGGGACCAGTCTGAATTGTGCAGCAGGTGGTGGAGGAGCTGGACACAAACCCAGGATTCCTTTCCTGGGTGTCATACCTGCCTGTCTCAGCTGCCCAGTGGGGCCACCCCAGGCTCCTCGGGAGCAAACGTAGGGAAAACTCCTGGCTGTCCCCTCTCATCTCCTCTGACAGGGTGGCCCACCTGGCCCTGTCCAATTTCAGGTCTGCTTCCAGACATAGAGGCTGGCCCCACTTTCTTAGAGATGGCCCCTTCCCTCCCACACCCACAGATATGCACAAGGGTAGAACTCACCCTCAGGATCCTGGAATCAGGGAGGTAGAGGACCTCACAAAAACAGAGAGAAGAAGGGATGGGTCCAGGGTAGAGAGAGCCTTCCAGCAGCTGTGGAGGCCAGCTGCCTCCTCTGGCCTTGGCCCTGAACTCTCAAACCCTTTCCCAAGGGTTTGGCATGGACAGGATGATGGTGGAGAGTTTCCAACTCAAGCAGGGTCTCCTGGGGGCTGCCTTCCCCCGCCAGCAGCTCTGCAGACCTCTCTGACCCTGTGGGGTCAGGCCCACTAGTAGCAGCAGCTGGCAAAGCTGAGCTCCAGCTGCACGCTCAGCCCTTCACAAACTCCTCTCCTTTCCAGCTGTTCACAGCCCTGTGGAGCCTGTGTCCCCAGGGCACAAAGAGGGAGCACACTCAGGGAGGGGAAGGGATGTCCCCAAGGTCACACCGCTCACAGCTGGAATGCCAGGGTGCCAACCCACCTCTGGCCCACAGCCCGGTTAGCCGGTCTCTGCTTTCCTGCCTTGGGATGGAGGGAAGCAGTATGGCTCAGCAAAGGCAGAGCCCAGCACTGAGCAGATTCTCTGTAAATATCTGGGGTGCCAGCCTGCCGCTTCTCCCTGCCCCCTCTACCCCCGGCTTGGCCTCAGCCCCAGGAATTACCCACCTAACCTCTCTTCAGGGATGGGAGGAGGGTAGAGACAAGTGATGAGTCTATGCAAGGGGTTGGTGGGATGGGAGAAGGGAGGCCGGCTGGGCAGGGGCCCAGCTCAGGCTCCGGCGAGCTCAAGACGCCTCTCGGCCCCGCTGCCGGGCTGGCGCGCCTTTATAATAAATAACAGCAAATAGCCGATCCACAGGGCATCTTTCACGCTGGTGGCTAATAACACGGCTATTAATGCCCCCGCAGATGGCGTGCACACCGTGCTGCGCTGACGAATGTCCCGGGCCCTGGTGCAGTCATAAATCAGCCCCTCTCCTGGGGAAGAGCGTGAGGAAGTGTCATTTTCCATCTTGGTAATGAATTGGGGCTTCCCTGCCCTGCCCAGGGCGCCGTCGATAGAGGTTGCCTAGGATTTGTATTTGGGGAGGCACGAGGCCCTCCCTTCTGGCCTCTGGGGATCTGGAGGAGTAGTTCCTGTCCCCTAGGCAAGACCCTGCCCTCCAGGTGCTCACTGCTTCTCTGTGACCTTAGGGCACTTACTGCCTGTCTCTGGGACCCATCATGCCACTCTCACCAACAAAGGGGCTGAACTGGAGACCAGAGCAGATGACGCCCGAGGGCCAACAGGTACGGGCCTTGGACAGTGGCTTTGGATCACTCCTACCCTGGGTCCTCCTGGCCAGGGGAGAGGCAGGCCAGGATGGAGAGGACTTGTGAACCCTTTCCAGTTGGAGGGCAGTAGGTGTCATGGCCAGGGGCTAGGTCACCAAAAGTCCTGCCTCCCTTAGGCCTCAGGGCTGCCCCCTTTGGTTTCAACTCAGAGTGAGATGTCTCTCCCCTGAGGGGGGCTGTGCAGTGGGGCCACGGCAGTGGGAGGGGCAGTAGTCCTACTCCAGGAAAGGGCCACCCACCCTGGGACAGAGACCAATGGCACAGGGAGGGGGGACCCACGAGGTAGCAAATGACCCCTCCCCTGGCAAGTAGATACCACTAGTTGCTGGAACTGCACACGCTGGGTGGGTGGGATGGAGCTGCAGACCTGGGAACGTGACCCAGCTCAAAGACAGCAGGCACTAGCAGTCCCCAGAGAACTAGGTGCACTGCGCCCTCTGGGCCCAGGAGCCGCGGGGCCTTCCCAGCCCGTCCAGACCCAGCTGCATCTGCCTTACCTCCTGCGCTATAGCCTGGGAGCCCGCCACTCTGGATGCTGTGCTTGTGGTCGAGGTGGGCCCGGGCCTTGCTCACATGCCCGCCTGCTGGCCTTGGCACTTGGCGCGCGGACCACAGACCTTGTTGTTGGGTGGTGCCAGCGGCGCCCGGGGCACAGGGAGGAGACCTTGCTGGGCTCCTTGCGTTCAAAAGTGGCTGCGGGTCCAGAGCAGCATCCTCCGTGCCCTAGGCTGCGGGCGCTGCTGGCTTCTCCCCCCCGGAGTGAGGGGCTCTCATGAGGGGCCTGCAGGGGTGCCCCCCGAGTCCCCGGGACTCCCGTGCACAGCCCGAGGGTGTTCTGGGCCCCTGCTCCCCAGGCATGCCCTATGGCCTGGCACCCATCCGGAGAAGAATGGTCTCGCAGCCCTCGTTCAACTTTCGCCCTTTTGTCTGTTGGCCACCGCCTCCTCTGAAAGCCTTCTGCGTGGCTTTTACCCCTTTTTCTTTACCAAGTTTTTGTTTTTTTTTTAAAATCCCTTTAAATCACTTGGCAGAATGGGCTCCGGTACAGAGAGCGTTCTTGCGTGACAGAGCTGAGAGGGAGCCGCTCTCCAAAGAATGGGTATTCCTGCCACTCAGGCTGTGTCTCCGGTGGGGAGGAGGGGGCCCATTACCCCGCTGAGGAGTTCAGATGTTCACCGCGGGGCTGGAGCTGCTGATGTGCGCCGCTGAGCTGTCAGGCCCCACACGCCCCTCTTCGGGAAGATGTTTGGTGGGGGGGGTGCTCAGTCCTGCTTGGCTGCTCCTGTTCGTAGAAAGGTTTTCTTGCTGGGGAGGTAGGCGGACGGGTTATTCCTGCTTCACCCCCGGTCTTGTCTGTCCAAGAAGGAGTCCTTCTCACCCACTCCCTGCCTTCTCACCTGCCAAAAAAACAATACGAGTGATGAAGCCCCGGGAAATGAGGAGCCACGCAGGACAGCCAGCCTGGGCTGCAGCCCCCTCTCCTCCCATCCCTCCGGAAACCTGTTTTCTTGAATGTCCCTTTCCCGTGATCTGTGAGGGGGCTGGGATTATTCTCTGCCATCTCTCTTCTCTTTTCAAATCCAGATCACAAACAGCTGGCCGTGCCCAGCACCCTTCCCTGCAGCTCCCTCCTTTCCCTTTTCCTGGGGGTGGGAGGACTGGGACGAGGCAAATGAAGTTCTGAGGGCTCCTGGCTGTGCCGGGGCCGCACGCCTGGCCCAGAGCTGGCTTCACTTCTCCCGGCACCTGCTCCTCTTGCGAAATGTCATTCAAAGGATCCAACTGGGCCACCACGGCCTTGGCTTTCAGAACCAGTGCTGCCTCTCCCCACGGTGGGGAGCAGGAGCATCAGGGATGCAGGGAAGTGGCATCCCTGGCCTCCCTCTGCGGCCACCCTCCCCTTCCAGGGAGACCTGGGGGCAGGGCCAGCTCTTCCTTAGCATCTAAAACCACCAGAGCCCTCCGGGTCGCCTCTCATTAGCGTGGCATGTTGAAGGCCTACGGTGCCCTGGTGTCCATATTCCCCCTGCAGGAGCCCCTCTTTGGAAAAGGGCTTTTATTACACATCTGAGAGTGTTAGCTCTGGTTTGAAATCGGATCCAGACGGGCTTGGCTGCATCTGGGCACTTTTCTTTGTAGGGACGAAGGTGGCTGATTTGAGAAATGCACGTTGTCTGGGGCTGTTGCAAATAAAAACATGGATATTTCAGGGTGCTTGTTTTAATAAGTCTAGAGCCCAGACTGTAGGGGTCGGGGGTCACCGTGCACTGGGCGTCCAGCCCAGCAGGGAGGGCGTGTGGGAAGAGGGGCAGGTGCTGGCCAGGTGGAGGGCAGCCTGAGGCTGACGGGTTGACTGGCTAAGCAGGAAGGTTTTGGGACAAGCTTTCCCAGGTGCCAGGAGGTTTAAGAACCACCAAGGTTTTGGAACCCATGGGACATCTATCCTGAATGGCTAGGGTCTGGTGAATCCTCAGGGTGTGAACAGGCAGGTGGGGTGCGGCCCCCTGGGAAGGGGCAGGGTTGGGGGTAGACAGGAGGGAAGAGGATGACAAAGTCCCCACACGAGGGGTGAATGCTGGGCTCCCGCCTGGCTCTTGTTACTCTTACACCCGTGTGATTTCATCCAATTATAAACTGTAATTTCTCTATGAAAGCGAGAGACGGAAAGAGCCCAGTGAGGTCATCTGCCTCCCTGACTAGGATGAGGAAACTATTTTATACCGTGGTGGGTGGGGGTAGGGGCAGAGGCAGCTGGGCCTCTGTATTTAGAGAGGATGGTGGCAGTGTCCTCAGAGCTGAGGCTCCAGGCAGCCATGGCCGGCTGATCCCCCAGGATAGAGCTCTGCTTTTGAGATTGGGAATCCAGGAAGGCAGCTTTATCAGGCCCTTCCCACAGCCCCTGGGATAAAGGTGAACTCCTAGGCAGCCTCCAAGGCCCACCAGACCCGGCCTTGCCTGATTCCCCCACCTCGTCTCCCACCACCTCCCCCTAACTCCCCAAGCTGGCCCCTGCCCTTCCCCATGCTGTTCCCTCTCCTGCAAGAGTCCACCCAACATCCCCCCTCCCTTCCTGTCCGTCCGCAAGGTTGCACAAACCCTGACACCAATGACATAATATCTTGAAAGGAATTGTCTTCCTGGTTCAAGGAAGGGACCACATCTGCTTGTCCGAGGCTGATCTCCCGGTGCCTGAGTCAGTGCCTTGCCCACAGTAGGTACTTAATAAATGCACCCAGTGAATGCCCCACTCTGCTTTCTCAAGTAGAAAATCAAGGGTCCAAACAAGGCTCTCGGTGAGCCTGTCCAGCTTTGTGCATTCTGGGTCCCCCTTCCCTGCACCTCCCCTTCCCTGCGTGTGGTTCTCCTGGGAACTAGGCAGCATGCACGCCCCAGGCCCCACTGAGGACGTGGGCTCCTCGAGTGTTTCTGCCCTGGGTGAGCAGGTGCCTCTCGGGCGTCTGGGTGGGGTGTGTACTCCTAGTGCAGCCTGGCTGCAGTGCTTGCAAGGTGTAAGGACTTTGCACGTGTGGGTGCGTGAAGGTGATTGTGAATGGCCACCTTGTGCACTGGACCCAGGAACACATAGCAGTGAGCCGTCCTGGCGCACCCCTACCGTCACGGCCACAGAGTCCCTAGCAGCCACACTACTGGCTGGAATAAGCCAAGGCCACACCGTGCAAGCAAAGTCGATGGTTGTATGTGGACTTTCTATGCGGCCGGTCAAGCCGACCGAGGACAGTGAATCTGTGTGGTCCCAACAGCTCATTAACTGGGAGCCACTCTTTGGCCAGTTCTGGGCATTGTGACCACAGGACAGCCTCTGCTCAGCCTCCTCGCCTCGGCTGTCCTCTCTTCCCATAGGTCTGGTCCCTGCGTTCGGGTGCCAGAGAACCATTTTTTTGGGTCAACATAATAAAAGCTTCCATCTGTAAGTACTTGAGATGCTTACACAATTTTACTTTTTGTTATAAATAAAAACATCATAACTGTATTAAAAGAAATTTGAAAGGGAGGAAAGAAAGCCAAGTGCACAATCCCCCCTCTCTACTTCATTCTTGGCATTTTGGCCAGATCTATCTGCCTGTACGTATGTGCGGTTTACAAGGAGACAATGTCCCTTATCCTTTTCCAAGTCATTTCTGCTTTGCCATCTCCCCTGGGCCTTGGGACAACCCAGCTCACCTGACAGGGCGGGGAGGACTGTCCCCACTGTGTAGTGACACTGAGAAGGGGGGACTTGTCTCAGTTTGTATGATCTACGTGACAGCCAGTACTTCAAACTCTGGGCCAGTTCTCTTCTCCCTGCACAACCCCAAGTCTCAGTGCAATAGAAACACAAGGTGGCCCTTGGGCCCACTGCACCCAGGGACCTTAGGTTTCTCCTGAGCCCCTCTTGTGCAGTCATCCATCTCCCCATCCATCCATCCGTCCATTTATCTCTCCATCCATCCGTCTACCTATCCACCTTTCCATCCATCTGTCCATCTCCCCATCCATCTGTCTGTACAGCCCTCTCTCCCACCCTCTATCTCTCCATTCATCCATCTACCTGTCCATCTTTCTGACTGTCCAATTTTTCATCTCTTCACCCATTCATCCATCTATCTGGCAAACAGGTACTGAGTTCCATCATGCTTCTGCCACCGTGCAAGACACAGGGATCCAAAGAGGAGCCCCTGTCCTCCAGGAGTTCGTGGTCCAGTGGGGAGGCCACTGGCTTGCAGAGGGCCACAGTGTGAGAAACACACACAGGGCTCTAGCAGAGCCAAAGCCCCGCCTTGCCCAGCCTGGATGTGGGCGCAGTGACTGGGTCACAGTGGGCTTCCTGGGGGAGGTGACGCTGTGCTGTGGTTCTGAGGTCCTCCAGACTCTCACATCACAAGAGTCATATGTGAGCTCAGTGGCAAGCTAGAGTGGGGCAGGTGTGGCCAGGGTTCCCTCTGACCACCTAGCCGCCTTCCAGGGCCACTGCTCCACCTTTGGACCTCGGGGCTCCCACCTGAAGTAGAAACGCTTTTCAGTTTTACAGTTCCCACCTGCCTTGAAGATTGGTACTCACTGATATTAATTCGTATGTTAGCAATTAGCCCTCCTGCTTCTTTCCAGCCTATGGCTCTTCGGGATGGATTTTTATGTGTGTGTCATTCATCAGACGCCTGTATGTGCTGCTGGAGACCCAGGTGGGCTTTATGGCTGGTGACTTAGCCGAGTAGCATTATAAATGAATAACACGCCTGCCCCCTTCCCTGGGCAGAGCTGCCCTGTGGCAGAGAGGGCAGAGTTTAGATCATTGTAAGCAGGTCAAAGCTGGTGTGAGCTGGGAGACCCAGGGTGTTCTTTCATTTTAGACTTCCAGGCTGAGGTCAACATCTGTGTCCAATCTTTAGAGATGAAAAGGCTCTTTGTGGCTCAAAACTGGAGTTTGTTCCAATGGCTGCTGACTTCATCCCACCAGGACAGCCATCCACAGGGCCTGTCCCTTCTCCCTCACTGCCTTGTGTGGGTCACTCCTTGTTTGTGCCAGCATGGACCCGGGTGTTGTCACCGTCATGTTCCCTCTCTCTGGGGGCAGAGGGCTGGGGGTCAGGACCACTGGGAAGGGAGAGCTTTTCCCTTTGGGAGTGTGGTCTGTTCCTAAACACAGTCAGCAGGGTAGAGGGTTGGGCAGGAAGGGCATTTCAGGCTGAGGGAATAGCATATGAAGAGGCTCAGAGGTAGGAAGGGCTTGTTGCAGTCAGAAGGCTGGTGTCCCAAAGCCCTGAGTTTGTGGAGGACAGTGAGCAGAGCTGAAGTGGGAGATGGAATTCTGGCCTAGGGGGGAGTTTTGAATGCTCTACTGAGGGGCCTGGTCTTCATACTGAGGGTAGTGGGGAGCCAGAGTGGGTGCCCAGGCAGGGAGGGGCATGACCAGACCTTTGTGGAGAACTGGAGGGACCAGGATACATGGGAGGGGACGAGTGAGGGGCTGGAACAGTGTCCCCAGGAAAGGGGTGGGGAAGGGGCTGATTCGGAGGCCTCCCTGAAGACAGGCCAGGGGCTGAGTGGGTTCCCTCCCCCTTCTCCTTGCCGGAGGGTGGCTGAGTGCTCTCATGACCCTATGAAGCAGCATCATGGGTGGCTTGCCTGCTGGGGGCTCCAAGCCTGCCTGAAGGGGATGCAGGTTCTAGGTGCCCCAGGAAGGGCAGCAGGAAGGGCAGCAGGAAGGCCTCCGGAGGGGGCATGTTGGAGGCTCCAGCTCCTCCCTCTGCACCGAGATGGCCCCAGCCTGCCCCCTTCTCACTCGCTCTGGCCTCCGGGCTTGGCACCCACACAGCGCAGCAGGTGAGAAGGGGAGGAGGTGAGAGCCTGCGTTCGGGCGTGAGCCCTCCGAGCTTCCACGCTGCTAATTAAACCATTTCCTGACAAAACCCAGACGTTCCAGGACGGCTGTGTGAGCAAGTGTGTGAGCCAGTCTGCAGGCGGCCTCCGGAGCCCACGCCCCCTGCCAGCGCCCACCCTCAGGGACAGACCACGGGGGAACCAGGAGGGCAGTACCCAGAGTAGAGAAGCCAATGGCTCAGCGTTCCCTGGGGGCTGCTCTTCCAGGACAGAGCTTCTCTGGAGAAAAACCCCGGGATGCCCACCACGATGGGCTGTCCTCCTTCCTGTGTGGGTGGGAGCCAGGACCTGGGGAACAAGGGCGGCAGTGGCCAGAGGTGGCCTGGGAATCACTCTCATCCCCTGGTGCTGGGCTGGGAGAGCAGCCCAGGGGCCACATCGGCCTGGACTCTTGGCCCCTGCTGCCCGCCTGCCCCTGGGCCTAGCAGCCCCTCCCCTGGGGCCTGGGGGCCAGGGTGCTGCCCCTATAACGTGGCTGAGCATCAGGGACCCAGAAAGGCCGCTGAGTGGGCACTGTCATCCCTGGGCAGCAGCGGGAAAGAAGAGAGGCAGGCGCCTGAAGAGGCCTCCTGCGCCTGGAGTGCTCTCGTGCCTTTGAAATCTCCTCTGAGCCAGCGGGCGGCGGGAGGGACTGCGTGTGGCGGGAGCTGCGAGAGCTGGCAAGGACACGGGCCAGCCAAGGGCTCCTGGCACTCAGCCGGGCTCATGACCGCTGCTCTCGGCCTGTGGGCAGGGAGACCCTCCCACGGGGGCGCTGCAGGTGGCTCTGATGTTTGGGAGGGGCAGGGAGGGGAGAACACACGGTCCTCCAAGGCCTGCCCCTCTGCCCGCAGAGAGGGCCACAGTGGCCCGAGCCTGCCTGTGCACGACAGGGGACATGTGCAGCCTTTGCCCCCTGCCCATGACTTCCGGGAGGGAGCTGCCTACCGGCTCTACCCTGCAGGGCTTGTTGTAACTCTGTTTCTGTACATGAGGGTCTGTGTCCAGCCCATGGGAGCCCGGGGAGGATGAGTCTGGTGCACACAGCGAAGGCTGGGCCTTTCTCGGGAAATTGACCTGCTTTTGCCAGCAGAAGAGTGGCCATGTGTTTGCCACTGTGCCCCACTGTGAGCTCTTAGCTGGGTGGGCCCTCAGTGGATGTGGGTGGTGGGAGCACCAGACAAGACCCAGTCCCCTCCCAGTCATCAGCCTCTGCGTGCTCTCGCCCGGGCCCCTGGCCAGGAGATGGGTCTTACAGTCTGCGCGCCATAGCTCTTGAGCAGATGTTTGAAGCAGGATTTTGCTGGTGTGTCTGGTAGGCCCTGGGGGTCATGGTTAGAGGTGCCCCATGGGAGCAGGCTAAGGAGCTTTTGGAACCTAGACTCTGCTCCAACGGTGTTAGTTCCCCTTCACCGCCCCTTCCCTTGGCCCCTACCCCTGCCTCAGATTTGCCCTGTGGGCACAGGTAGGGGCCCAGGATCCAGCATGTACCCTGGGGACCATCAGCACCCCTCCAGCTGCTGCATCCAAAATGCCACTCCTCCTTAGACCTCCACCACTGACCATACCCAAAGCTGTGAGCAGGGGCTTCCAGGCCACGGACCTGCACCCTCCAAGTTACCCAGGTGCAGCCAGTGGAAGCTGCCTTTTTTTCCAGAAGCGTCCACTTCCCTCTCGCCAGCTGTGCCAGCCTCTGGTCCCCAGGAACAGGCGCCCTCTCTCCCGGCTCCCCTGGCTCTCTGGTTTCCCTGCACCAGCAGAAGCCTGTGCCAAGGGATTTTTGCCTCTGTGTTGGAAATCTCTTGCCCCCTCCCCTTCTTCCCGTAAACTCACTCTCCGGCCGGGAGCAATGCTGCGCGCCCAGGCCAGGCGGCCAGACTTTGTTAATATTTACAGCGAGTGGCTCAGGAAGCTATTAGCTTCCTTTTCTTGTTGTTAATTGAAAGAGGAGAAAATGGTTGTAGCACTTCAAAAAGACTTAAAGCGCAGCCTGAGAGACCAGCTGAACTGGGAGGAAGGGAAGAGAGAGAGAGAGACTCTTTTAAATAAAGAAAGGAAGCCCACACCTCACTGGAGGGTGGATTGATGCTCCGGCAGCCGCCTGCCTTTTCTCAGAGGCTTCCTCATTGCCACTCATTGTATATTTTCCTTTTCATTTGGGATTCGGCCTTAAGGCTAGAAAGAGGAAGAAAAAGGATTCACAGTGCACTTTGTTAATAATGGGGCTCTTTGAAGCTGTGGCTAACGAGGCCCCTGGTACCTTCGCTCCTGGAGCAATGGGCTGGCCTCGCCCAGCAGCTGCTTCCCTGTCCTGTGGCCACCAAAACATGGGCACTTGCCTCCCAGGATACAGGCCCAGACAGGAGGCCTGGGCTAAAGCGATTCTTAGTCCCCTGACCTGGGTGTGACCTTGTGGAATTGCTTGGCCTCAGTACCACTCCCTGACACACACACCATGAACAGCCGGGGTCAGCCAAGGATGCCATGGTCATGGTGGATAGGGACTTTCTGAATCCTGGTAGACAAGCAGCTGGGAGTCCAGCATTGCCAGGTCTCTATGGTTGGCCTCCCCGAGCCACATTTCCTAGAGATAAATTATCCCTCCTACTGCACCTGTGTAGTTGGCTTCTGGAGTCTGGCCTATGATGTAAGCAGCCAAATGGCTCTGCCAGTCTCCCTGCAGTCAGATGGGGTGGACTGGGTGACTCAAAAGGTCTTAGCTCTGGCGGCCTGCCATTTGTTTCTGGCTGACAAGTGCCCCCTCCTCCAGAAAGCCTTCCCTGACCCTCCCTTATCCCCAGCCTGCTTTAGAATGGCTCCTTGGGCTCCCCTGGAGTCCTGCTGTCTATCAGCCTGGCCTCCTCTGTGTCTGCAGAGCAAGGTGCTGACTGCTCCAGACACCAAGGGCCCTGGCTCCTGGTTCTGGACGGGCTGCATTAAAGGAGGGACAGACTATACATTGCAGGAGATCCTTGCCACCCTGCACCCTCCCTGCTTCTGCCCAGCTCAGACTGAACAGGAACTCTATTCAGTCTGGGCTCCACAAGAGGCACAGGAGGATGAGGCCCAGAGTGGTGAGAACTGGCCAGGACAGTGATGGAGCAGGGTGGGGCCATTCTGGGAAGAGAGCTGTTCCCCTGTGCTCCATTTTCTGGACAGCTGACCTGGAGAAGGAAGAACAACCTATTCTGGGAGGCCCAAGAACTAGAAGCACCAGGAGGGATTCAGTTGAGGAAGAAATCTGTAACAGGCAGAGATGCCCAAAGACAGGCCAGACTACCATCGCCAGGAGTGTCCGAGGCCCAGGCCGGACAGACACTTGGCAGTGAGGGTTGACCAGGATGAACACATTGAGGGGGGGCATCCTACGCGACCCAGGCTTCCTTCCCCTGGGGTCTGCGCTTGCAGCCATGCTGGTGCTCCCTCTGGCTACCTCCGTCCTCCTCCTCCCAGCCCTGGCCCCTGGACTCTCCGCCCTGGACTCTAATTGTCTTTAACCCCCAGCCTGTGACCTCTTCAGGGCAAGGACTGTGTCAACAGCAGTGACACTAACCGTAGCTAATCTGATTGGGTTCTGACTACAGCCCAGGCCCACAGAGCTAAGTGCTTCATGCGGGTAATAATAACACAATAACAGCGACAGCAGCAGCAGCCCCGTATTAAGTCTGAGGTGGCACCACTCTTACACCACCTCACTGAACCCGCAGGCACCGTTATTACCGTTTCAATTTTCCACGTGAGGACACAGAGATAGGCCCAAGGTCACACAGTAGGTTCACCATGGAGCCTGAACACAGACTCGCTCTTGTCTCGGCTCGGCGCCCACAGCACAGTTCCGGTGTGGCCGGGGCTGGAGGGCTGTGCTCAGACCTGCGGGAGGCTGCAGGCTGGCGCTCCCCCACCCGGTTCACAGGGCGTGCTCGTGGGTTAAAGGCTCTGAGAAGTCCTGCCTCCAAGATATTAGTTTAATTCTGTTCGCTCTGGCGGTTCCCTGTTAACCTCCCAAAACTGGCATGTTCTTCAGAACATGCTCTGGGAGACGCATATGATGTTTGGTAAGTTGCTGTGTGCCGGGCAGTGGTGAGGACAGCATGTCTGCCCTTCGCCCCCTAGGACCAAGCTCGGTGCCTGGCACACAGTAGGCACACACATCAGCAAACGAGGGCCAGATAAAGGAGGGAATGGATGTGTAGATGAGCTGGGCTGGGGTCACGGGAAGCTGTGTGTCCCGGCCAGATGTAGTCTCTGTCTTGAGCCGCCCCCATCTCCTCCTCCAGCCCTGGACCCGATGCCATCCCCTCCAGCCACACTCAGCCTCATCCCTTCCCCTGGTGGCCAGGCCAGGCGAGGGGGGCTGGAAGCAGCCTGCCCCACGCAGGCCCCACCCACACCCACCAAGCCCTCTTGGCCCCCAGCCCAGGGCCCCCCGCCAGGCACAGCACCTTTTCCCTTCCCTTCCAGCTCTGTGGCTCCCGCCTTGACATTCCGATCACATCCCCCAGCCCTGCCTGGAATACTAATTCTCCCAAGATGAAACCATCCGTGTTTAATTTTTTTAAGAGCCAGACGGAAAGACAAGGGAAGGGAGGCATCAGTGGTGGAAGTAGGGGCCCTCCTTGATGCTGTGTTCAGAGCTTCTCTGGGCGGCTGGCCTTGAAAACGTATGTGCACCACCACCACCCGATGGCTACACGGCACCCGATGAGGGCCAGGAGGGGGTCAGCCCTATGTGGTACTACCCGCTATCCCAAGACTACCGTGTTGCCCCTAAAACAGGCCCATTTTCCAGTGGGTGATGGACAGGAGCAGGGGCCCAGGCTGGCCTTCTGAACACACCAGGGCATGCTGCAGGTCCTGGCTGGGGAAGGTTGTGTTTTGAGGCCTTCAGGAGGGAGCCCCTTTAATTAAATGTGGGCAGCCAGGCTCCCTCTCCCCTGTCTGTCACTTGCAAATTAGGTTTCTGCCCAGCTCCTGTCAGAAAATGGAGCCTGAGGCCTCCCCAGATGGAGTTGGGGTCAGAGTAGGGACAGAGGGAGGGCCCAGAATGGGCCCAGGAAAGAGAGACAGGGAGAGTGTTTCAGCACCAGATGACCTTGGATGAGCCCTTGACCTCTGGGGGCCCCAGCTGCCTCCTTGGGACGCTGGGATGTGGCTGCAAAGTTAGGATGGCTGTTACAGAGAGAACAGATGGTTAACAGCCTGGGGTCAGTGATCGAAGCTGAACCCCTTGTGCAGCTTCAATAGCTGTGTTACTTGGGGTCAGTGTGTCTCTGAGTGTCCCATTTCCGTATCTATGAGATGCAGTCATGAGGGAAGCAGCCTGGTGGGCCTGTGGTGACGATCAAAGGAGGTACCGTGAGGATGCCCTCAGGACCAGCCTGGCGCTCTACGCACGTATAGAAGCCAGCAGTTATTATTAGTATTATAACCCCCAAGACAAGTGCTCTCAGTAATGCTCTTCCCTCGGCATCCCCTCCCTCTCTGCCAGACCAGACCTCTGGGGAACCCACGCCTTCCCACAACCCCACTCCCCAAGACTAGCTAGCTCCTCCCAGGTCTGACTCTCCCTCGCACCAGCCTGGCTGGCCCTGGGACATGAGCTTAGCTCAGAGCCTCCTCTCCCACAACATCCCATTTTAGCATCCTCATGTCCCCAAAGGGAAGAATGAAATTGTCATGGCAGGACACATGACAGAACATGAAACCTGATGAAATCAGCTTCATAAATTATGAAACCCAGATCCCAGCCCTGTTCCTTCCACCGCAGGATACACGCTGGCACAGGCTCTGGGAACCCCAGGTGGAGGCCTCCAGGCACTGGGAGTGGTGGCTGCCTCTCCTCTCATGCCTTCTCCCCACTCCTTCTCCTCCAGCAAACAGGGTCCCGGAGAACACTGACTGGCCCTGAGGCCTCAGTGAGACTCCATTCTGTGCGATTTCTGCCCTGGTGCCCCTCTACCCTGTGGATCAGATCCTGGCCAGGGCCACCGCTGGGCTTGTCCCTTCCCCTGCCCTCTCCCAGTTCACATCCTCCCTTAGGTTTTTCCCAAAGGCTCAGGCTCAGGACCCCATCTCAGGCACGGCTCCCCTGGGATCCTACCTGAGACAAACCCCAAACCAGTTGGTGGAGGGGCCCACCACTGTCCCTGTGCCCCATTTTGGTCTTGTGATGCTTCTGGCTCAGAATGTGGGCCTGATTGGTGGTCAGGGACAAGCTTGGGGTTGGTCAGTATTCTCTCTGCCGGCTCCTCTCCCCTTCCCTCCTCCCTCCCCTCCCCTCCCCCTCCCCTCCCCTCCTCCCTCCCCTCCCCTCCCCTCCTCTCCTCCCTCCCCTCCCCTCCTCCCTCCCCTCCCCTCTCCCCTCCCCTCCACTCCTCTCCAGTGATGCCCCTGCAGCCAGCACTGCACTTCTACTTTGCCTCCTCCCGCACAAGCTGGGCCACTGGCCTCCCTCCCCAGCCCACACCCCAGCCGCCACAGCCACCTGTGAGCGCAGAGCTGGTACAGGGAGGGTGACTCCAAGCAAATGAGTTTTTTTGGCCACCTCCCTTCTGCTGCGGGGGCTGCATCATAAATTATTATCAACCCAAAGCTGGCCCGGACTGGAGACAAGATGGGGAAATAAAGCACTGGGCTCAATAATTGTGCCCTGCTGCCTGAATATACTCATTTGTGGCTTTCCTACCCACTAAGAAACACGACGATAAATAACTGCGGACTATTAGGCTCCTGGTCAGGAAAAACACCCTTGGATCCATTTCCCGAGGATGGGCGAGGGCTAGAGACCTGCATGCCCATCCGTCTGCCCTGCTGGGTCTGATTGGGTTTTCCCAATCCCACTCCCCCAGGTCAAGGCTCCTTCTCCGTATTACAGATGAGGAAGCTGAGGCCCAGAGACGTTAGGTAGCTGGACCCAGGTCCTGGGTGACCTACAGGTCCTGGTTTGCCTGGGACTCCCCCAGTTTTAGCACAAATCCCAGGCAACCCAGGACAGCCTGTCACTGTACTCTGGTCTCACAGCTAGTAAGCAGCTGAGTCAAGGCTGGGACCCTGTTCCTTCTGACCAAGAGCCCGTGGGTCACCATCATATCTACATCTGATGCAAGGCCCGCTGGACTTTGACAGGCTGTGCATGCCACCCCTGCAGATCACTCTCTACCCTACTCCGGGCCCAGCAGGCTGTGGTCACCAACAGGCTCCTGGAGCCCTGGCTTCCAGCTGGGCTTGGCCAGGGGAGCAGCTGTGCAGAGGGAGGGAGGAGAGCCAGGTAGAGACAGACTCCCTGGCTGCATCCCTCTCTTGTTGGGGACCTGCTGACAGCTCTGGGTTGGTAACCACAGTCTCTCCTCCCCATAAGGCATGAGCAGGAACAGCTCTCTACTGTCGCCAGCCCAGAGAGCCTCCCCTTCCTCTGCTGATTTCCCTAACTCTGTCCATGCTTTGCGAACTGCCCCTCCATTACTCTCTGATCCCCTGCCAAGGAAAAACAGAAGAGCCGCTTCCACCTCCTGAGGGCCTCCTGTGTGCCATGCAGGTTCAAAGTCTTTTACTGCCTGCATTGACTCACTTCATACTCTTAGTGACCCTACAAGGAAGCATATTGTCCCCATTTCACAGACTAGGCAACTGAGACTCAGAGAAGTTAAGTGACTCACCCTGGGTCACACAGCTGATAAGGGCAGCCTGGTGTGGAGTCTGCACAGATGGAAAAACTAAAACCCAAAGAGGAGGAAGGATCTGCTCAAGGCCAAGAGAGACAAACTGTAAGGGGCCGTGCACCCTGGAGCCACAGGGATGAGAGGTGGTGCTGTCAGAGGCTGCCAGGCACACAGTGGGCGGCCCCTCACAGGTGTCCAAGTGTGTGACCCAGTGCTGGAACAGACCCTGGAGGTACCTGTGAGAGGGATACTGGGGATGGGGCATGGAAACCAGGGGGCACTGGCACTGGGGTGCTGAGAGCTAAGTCAAAAGGATGAGGCTGTACTGAGCCCCCCAGGGCTGGAGAGGGGTGCAGATACCTCATGGGGAGTCCAGAGCTGGGCAGCTCTGCCCAGCAGAGCTCAGCATCTAAGGCATCACAGAACATCATGGCAGGTGCCACGGCCCAGCTTCCACATGCAGGAGACAGCAGAATCTACCTGCTCTCCCAAGTGAGCAGGGGAAGGGGAGGCTGGCGGTTACTGGGCACCCTCAGCCTTACCTGCTGAGGCTGGCCTTCACATGCGGCAGCCCTCCAAGGAGCATGTCCAAGGAAGCATGGGTGCTTCCCTTTCACAGGTGGGGAATCCGAGGTTTCCAGAGCAGCTATGTGCAAGGTCCCATGGCCTCAGAGGGGCAGAGCTGGAGCTGAACCTGGTCTCCCTGCCTCCAAGTCTCTGCCACCCCTCCCCAGCCCTGCCTGGTAGCGGAACCTCCTGATGTGCAGGCCCCTGCATCTCCTGCTTACGGCTCCCAGGGCGCCTGCCTGGTCTCTCCCCTGGGGATGCAGCGGCTTTAATCGACTCACCTGGAGGAGTCCCCAGGTGGCTCAACTTTATTTTTGCAAGCACGTTCTGAGTAACAAGAGTCCCCAGGGACCCTTAGGTGGGGTCAGGAGACTCATGGGGGTCCAAGTGTCTATGGGAGGAACCAGACAAGGAGGCCAGGAGAGGCAGACAGGTGGTGATGGGGGCAGTGCCGATGCGGGGACCTGTCTGTCTAGCCATGCTGGGCTGGGTGACTAAGGCAGAGTCCTCCCTGGGCCCTCAAACAGCTGAGGAGGCCTGGGCTCCCCCCCGACACAATCCAGACCTCTCCCTTATCCCAGAGACTAAGGGAAGCTAAGCCACCACCTGCCCTCTAGGGCAAGGAAAATGGTCAGTGGACCCCATAGTGCAGAGATGTCCTTGCTGGGCCAGGCATCCAGCCATCCAGCCACCCAGATCCAGGCTGCGGGGAGTGAGGCTGGCAGGATGCTGGCTCCAGCTTTGCACATTCCACGGGCCACCATCACCTTGGGGCACCTGGGACCTGGGTCCCTTCCTTCTAGCCCAGAGCTCCATCAAGGGGTGGCAATGGTGAGGGGTGTGCCCCACCTGACCCTGCCCATTCTAGAGCCCAGAGAACACAACCTGCTTGGTGGGAGCCAGACACACAGCAGGGGCCCCTGCCCTGGCCTAGGTTCTCCTGTTCCTCTGAGCAAGGGGCTTGGATTGCAGCTTGGGAGGGCGGAGCAGGTGTGGCAGCAGAGGAAGGTCTGGGAGGTGAGCCCACCAAGGGGTGGCTCCCCTGCCCTGATCTGCCCTCACACCCCCTCCCTGGCAGCAGAAGCAGGAGCCCCTGTCTGGCCTGCTCTTGGAGGGGACAGCGCCTGCAGCCGGGTTATTTCCCTCTTTGTGTCCTGGGAGCCTTCCAGAGGGCCCAGTTCTGGGCACTGAGGTAGGGCTGGGGCCCTGGCGGAGCAGGAGGACGGTAGGCACGGGCTTCCGGGCCAGCGCAGGTGCGCTCTTCCAGACCCGCAAATTTCAGGCCTCCCTTGACTGCGCCATCGGCTTATTTTCATGCTTTTGTGGTCCACGTTTGGGTGTGGGTGAAATATGGCCCCGCATTGTTTACTGGTGGGGATGTTAATTGTGCACCACTAGGCAGGACAAACATGCATCTTGGAGCGCAGATCAGGTGGGAGGTGGCTGAGGGGCCGCTGTGAGAAAAGGCCAGCAGAGCAGGGTGGGCCAAGTACCTGGAGATCGTGAAGGGTGGGGAGCCAGGTACCCTACAAACGTCAGGACCCCATGTGTTCCAGCGTCATCAGCCAGATGTGGGGGGCCAGGGACAGGGTCTCCATGTGGAAAAGGCTTCTCTGGTTTTTCTCTCTGTAACCCTGCCATTTTGGACAGAGGACAGCATCAGCTCTGCCAGGTCGGGAAGGGCTGGCAGGCTCCCTCCTGCCACCGTTTCTAGGTGGCTTGCGGAGGTCACAGGGCAAGGATGGAGGATGAAGTTAGATTCTCACTCAGTGTGGCTCTGCCAGCGACTCTCTGGGGACCTGGGCAAGTCACAGACCCCCGAATGCTGCCACCTGTGGGCACGATAACCCTCCCTCCTTCCTCCTCTCCTCCCTTTCTTCCCTAAACATGATCCAACATGTATGATATGATACGAGTAGTGTGAGCCAGGGTCAGCTGGCAGGGAGAAGGCTGGCTCTGGGAGTTTCTGAGAGAAGCCCACAGTGGGCGGGGGGCAGGAGCTGGTCAGTCAGCTGGGGGCTCGTGGGGAAGGGGTCTGTACTTCACCCTGAAGGCAGTGAGTTGACCAGGGGAGGGCAGAGAGGGAGGGGCAGGCTCGGACTTGAGAGTAGAAAGCTGGGGGAGGGGAGATCTGCCCCACCCCCACCCCGCCCAGGAATGGTCTATCCCCTGAGGTGGGGCTGGCACTTCAGTTCGTGTGGCCACCATAAAATGGCAAATAAGCAGCTGAGGGAAGACTTCTTTGGTCCTGCACAGAAGGCCTTGGGCAGGGTGGCTGAGTCCGTCCCCCTTCCCTCCCCATCGCAGCCCTGGGGCTCCTGTCACACCCCAGGGTGCAGCCCCCAGTGCTCTGGGGGGAGGGGGCAAAGGAAGGAGGCCTGTGGGCTTCCCAGACTGCTCCTCCCCTTCAGCCACAAGGCCACTCACTATCTGCTGGGGTAAGCGCTGTGGGGACAGGAAGGGGCACCCAGCCCACCTTTCTGACAGCGCGGGTTTGTGGTGGCCTCCAGGAGAGCACACTCGTGTGGCCCCCAGGGCATTATCTACATCCCCTTCCTCATCCCCCCCACATCCTCCAGGGAACGCTATGATTCCCCCTCACTGCACAGCTGAGCAAACTGAGGCCCAGAAGAGTTAGGAAAACCAGCTCAGTGGGCCTGTCGGGAGGAGGTGGAGCTTTGATTTGAACCCGGGCCTTTCTGACAGCTCCTACCCACAGCCCCACTGGAACCCTGGCCCAGGCCTTTAGGACCCCCAGCCGATGACACCAAGCTTCTGCCTGGGGCAGCCAGGCTGGACCCATGGCCAACCTCAGGGTCCCTTCTCCCCAAGGCAGGCAGACCCCGCTGCCCCACAGCCACATGGAGCATCGGACGAGGCTGTCCCTGTGCCGGCTTGTGGCGGACCTGGCAGGTGGCAGGGGATGGACTTGAAAGATTTATGAGCTGGGTTAAAATTTAATTTGGGTGGAAGATCCCGGCCAGCCGAGCTGGCTGCCTCAGACAAATGGCTCCCGCCCGCCAGCCCTGGGGTTGGGCCTGGCCACCCCACAAACCCCGCCATGCCAGCCTCCCCCGCACTCCCTCCCCGGAAGGCAGGCCGCCGCCCGCAGAGAAATCACAGCACCGAATTTGATTTGGGGCAGGAGCAGCTTGCACTGAGCCTTGTTTGCACTTCAGCTCAAAATTGAACAGGACAGACTGGGCTTTGGGTGGGAACTGCCTCCCCCAGGGCCTCCCTCAGGGCCCCCCCCAGGGCCTCCCTCAGGGCCCAGGGACAACCTGCCTCCAGAGGGGCCTAGCCAAGCCCACCAGCCCCCTTGCTGCGGGAGGTGACCCTGGACAACTCATCTCACCACTCCAATGTGTCTCACCCAGCTGCCCTCTGTCCCCAAGCCCTGTCTTATGCCCGCACCCTGATCCTCCCTAGGCCCCAACTGTCTGGGCTAGAATCCCAAACATGCTAGATCTTATGCAAGTGACTCAACCTCCTGGAGTCTGTTTCCTCATCTGTAAAATGGGACAGTCTGTAAAATAGGACCTGTTGTTATTAGCTGATGTACTAATGTAACTATGGCCCTGCATGGGGTCTCCCCTCACTGTCACAAGGCAGCGCCCAGGCTGCAAGGTGGAGGAGCAGGGGGTTTGCAGAGCCAAGGAGGGTCTTTGACTTTCTAAGAATCTTGTGGTCTTGCTCCCCACCGGGGCCAGGACGTCACCTCTTTGGACTTGGGGGTGCTGCTTTGGGTTCGCTGAGTCTGACTGGATAAGGAACAATGCTGGGGTCCCCAAGGTACAGGGCGTGGAGGCCAAGGCTGAGCTGAGGCAGCACAAGCACATAGGCCCCATGCACAGCCCTGCTCACTCCCGGCTGACCCCCTGCTGGAGTGGCCCTGTCACCATTCTCACCCCTCTGCCATGCCTCAGGACCCTCTTAGGTGCTTTCTTGAGTGGGAACTGCCCACCCATTTTACATATAAGGAAAGTGAGGCTCAGAGAAGTGAAGAGACTGCCCCCTGCAATTTCTCTGCTGCCTCCCAGGTCCTGTCTAAGGTTGGGGGTTATGGTGCAAGGAGGGAGAGCTGGGCCGGCTCAGGCTGGGGAGAGGCAAGGTGGGAGGGCGACTCTGTGCAGCTGGGGGACAGGAGCACCCCCTCTCTGGAACTCTCTCTCTCTCACACACACACACAATCTCGCATGCTCTGCTGCGCTGGCAGGAATCCAGGCCCGGAAATAGCCATGTCACCTTCCGAGGCTGAGCCCCTGTCATTGCTCTGCCTGGGCCTGGGGAGGAGGCTGACAAGAGGGGAGGCTGCAATAATCCAGGATTGCACAAAGCAGGAGTGCATGCACACACCCTCCTACATGCACCCGCTCACGTCTGCACAAACTCACACATGCATGCGTGATGGGAGGGACAAGCTTCCGATGCCACCATCCTGGCCTCCTGAGGGACCTGGAAAGGTTGGGCCTGAACCCGGCACCTTTCTTCTCCAGTTGTGCAATGAAGCCCTTCACAGCACCCCACAGCAGGGCCTGGGGGTCTGCACTGAAGACTGGATGTCTGCCAGCTCCTGACCAACGCTGGACCTTAGCCCGGGCTGCCCAGCACCCTCACACACAGAGCTGGGGCCAAGGTGTTGAGGGGGTACAGGGCCCCCTTGGGGGTTTCTTTTACCCTTTAGCCCTCCCAGGAATCCAGGGTCCTTCTTTCAGACACCTGGGGATCTGGGAGCCTGGGCTTAGCCTCCCCCAGCTACACCAGCCATTCCCACCCTCTGCTCCAATCTGGGCTGGAGGGCCCTGCGTCCTGCTTGGGGACTCAGCTCTGTCCCTTGCAGTTGCTGGGCTAATCCTCCCAGTGTGCTCCCGAGGGTGCAGGGATTAACATGTCAACGTATTTGCATTATAACAAGAGCGGCGGGGACTTGGCTCTAAGAAGTGAGCAGCGTGGTGAGGAGCCAGACGCTGCTGCTTCTGCTGCCGAGTCTCCCAAACCCCACACATGCATGCCCCTTCCAACGCACCCAGCACGCTCCCGGGGCTGGTGCCCATCCCCACCCCCTCAGTGGGTGCTGCAAGTCAGCCCGAATTCACCCTTGACCTTAGGAGACCCAGCCTTGGGGCTGGGGCACCTCAGGGGACACAGAGACACACACACAGACACACACACACTCAGAAATAGTCCTGTCCCGTGCCCCACTCCCAGCTCTGACCCGGTCTCAGCATCTCACTGCAGCCTCTCATTATTTACTTATGTATTTATTTATTTATTCCCATCTCGTCCTAAGGGATTTGCAGCAGCTTACAGAAATACAACCTAATACGAGAGGATCAAGAGGAGGGAGTGGGTGGGGTGGGAAAAACCCAGGCTCTGAAGCAGACTTGGGTTAAAATCCTGCTCTTTATTTACTTATTTTTGCTGTGGAGCCACTTCACCTCTCTGAGCCTCAGTTTCCTCACCTGTAAAATGGGGATCATAATGCCCAGCTGTTAACAGGATGAAATGGAGACCCAGAGGGCGCTCGGCACATGGGACATGCAAACAGCTCTTGGGCACTTTCACAGTTAGAAGAGAAGATGGAGGAAGAAGTCAGGGTGGCACAGATGGGGATGGAAGAGCTGGGGGGCAGGGCCAACACAGCCCATCCCCGAATCCTGGGGCCTTCCAGGTTCTGTCGAAATCTGAGCTGTGGGAAAGTGGCCTGGGGAAGGCGTCTCAACCTTCATGAATGCCAAGGTCCAGGAATTCTCCCCAGATTCCTCTCAGAGGGGAACCCCTTTGGGTGACACCTCAGCACCCCGCCTGCCCCTCTTGGGGTGCCTAGAGCCTGCAGGGTGGAGAAGAGTAGAGGTTTGGGGTTCCAGGCTGGGGACCCCACCCTCCTACCTTGTGTGTATATCTGAAGGTGGGGTCATCAGCTCCTGGCCCTTGAACCTCACCCCAGATCTGAACCCTACTTCAGCCTTGAGCTCTGACTCCCATAGCCTTGGTCCACCTCCCACAACTTGCTCTTGGTCCCGACCTGACCTTCAGTCCCTTGGCCCAGTCCCCAACTTCCCCCAACCCCCTCACCATCACCATCACCTCCTCCAGCCAGAATTCCCAGCCTGCCCTGAGTGTGGCCTGGCTTCCCAGCCATCAGCTGCTCTGGGCCCCCCATCCTGTCTTCTACAAATTCCCCGAAATCCTTCTCCTCCCAAAGCCCAGGGTGGTGGGGGGAGCTCTAGGCCTAGCAGCCAGGAGGGGCCTAGGAAACTGGACAGAGCTCCCCTGCTCCACAGGCCGGCCAGGCTGCCCTAGGGGCACACAGAGCAGGAGAGCCCCTCTGGCCCAGTCTGGGATGCCGGAGCTCACTCACTTTGTGACCCTGTCCTGGGAGGCAGCTGCCTATTCTGCGAATGGTCAGTTTGTTGACACAGCCGTGGGGACTACACACCCATTAGAAACACCAGGTGGTAAGCAGCAGCCAGGAGAGAGCCCAGGGGATCCGGAGCAGAACCCTCCTCCGCTGAACCCCCAGCTCCGCCACCCAGTGGCCCCTGGAACCCTGGCTTTATTCATCATGTCTGTGAGTTGGGAGAATGGACCCCACCCTCTCCCTGGTTTCTCAGCTGCTCTCAAAGGAAGCAGGTGGGAAGAAGCAGGTGGCTGCCCAGCTCAGCGCGGGACCTCCAGGGTGGGGAGGCAGGGCGGCCCACTGCCCGTAGGAACAGGCTTCAGCCACCCCTTCACCTGTTGGGTTCAAGTGGAGAAGCATTTATGAGGCCAGATTGAACACCAGACACACTCCACATCCTGAACCTCCAGGCTCCAGGACCACGGTGCCAGGGTGCTTCAAGTGTGCTGGGATAAACTCCAGATAAACTGGTAACTTGATAACTGGTACCATGATAAACTCATGGTAACTGATTTTAAAAGAATTACAAAGTATAGGCCTTCAGGGGAAGATGGCAGAGGGTCCCTTCATTAAATACACTCTGCTAATGTCAGGGTTGGGACCTCAGGAGAGTCGGGAATCCCCTCAAATTCTAGAACCCCCCTGGAGGCTTCCTCCACCTCTCCTGCTCCCTCTTTGCTCACTCCCGGTTCTGAATGGTCCTCAGTAGTCTGGGTCTGTGCAGTGGGCACATGGAGGAGGGAAGTTCTACAGGGAAGGGTGAAACGGGGACATGGGAAAGGGCTCTGTTCTGCATCATAAATGTAACCCTCCTTTGTCAAAGACACCAGTGTACAGGGAGTCTCCTGTTCAACCCTCACCACCTCCCTGTGACTCAGGGGCCCATTTGTGTCCCCGTTTTACAGATGACAAACCTAAGGCTTCTTTTTGGAGTGATGAAAATGTTCTGGAATTGGAAGCAATGATTGCACAACTTTGCAAACGTACAAAAAAAAAACACTGAAGTCTACACTTTAGAAGAATTTTATCTCATGTGAATTTTTTTTAAGTGAGTTTGAACTAAGCTTATAAAGAAGAAAAACCCAGGCTCAGGGAAAGGAAGTCTCAAGTGAACAAATAACTCAGCGGAGGTTGGAACCCAGGTCATTTTAGCACTTCCCGTGATACAGTCTTGCTTCCCTCTTTCATGACTGAAGACAAGCTTTAATCTCACTACTCCCTCACTCAAGAACTTGATTTAAATTTTTTTTATTGTTTTTTTGGGGGGAAGTAATTAGGCTTACTTATGTATTTATTTCTTAATGGAGGTACTGGGGATTGAACCTAGGACCTCCTGCATGCTAAGCAGGTGCCCTACCACTGAGCTAAAACTCCCCCCCCCCCTCAAGAACTTTCACTGGCTCCCTATTGCTCCTTCCTTGGGCCCGAGTGCTCCTCCAGGCCTGGCTACACCTCCAGATAGAAGTGCCTTCTTCCTCACCCCACTCCACATTTCTGCCCCACCCCCATCATCTACTGCTCAGTCCTGCCTGTGACCAGGCCACCCACTCCACCTATCCCTTTCCTCCAGGAGCCTTGGCTTTGTCCAGCCTCTGGGCCTCAACCCTGCCTCTCTGTCCAGCCCATCTCTCACCCCAGAGCCCTCCATCTCTCTGGACTGCTCTCTGGTTCATGACAGCTGATTTCTCCCACCACCCGGCCTTTGCACTCACTGGTCCCTCTGTGTGGGACACTCTTCTCATGCCTGACTCCCTCCACCTACCCTGCCTGCCTCTTGCTTAGCCCTTGGATCTTGGCTGTGACACCAACTGCTCCCTGTACATCCCCTCATAGCTACCCCTTCCCTCCTGCAATGTCTCTCACTTTGACTATAACCTCTCGAAGGGCAGACCCCGGTCTATCTAATTCCCAGAGGCATCCACGGCACTGGGGAGCATGAGCAAAGGTGGGAGAGCCCCTGTGATCATGAAGCACCACGTGGGTGGCTATTTGGGCGGAGCAGGAGAGGCCACAGGGCCTCCCTGGACCCCCTGACCCCCTACACAGTTGTCAGCAAGTCCTTTCAGAACCGACTGAATTCCACCACTTCTCTCCAGTCCATCCGATGTCTGTCTCCCTCCCTGCCCTAAGCACTGCCTCTGCTTGGAGCCCAGGATGGTCTCTCCCAACCCCGCACTGTGGCCTGTCCACCTGGCAGCTAGAGTGAGCCCCTGGGAACCTAAATCCCATAGCAGCTCCCCACTTAGAACAAATCTGAGTTCTTCACCAGGGTCCACAAGGCCCCCACCTCCCCTACTCACCACCCTAAGACATACCGTCTTCCTTTACATCCTGGAACCTGCCCCATCCCTCCCGATCCCCAGCTCTTGCTGTTCCCTCCACCAGCCTCTGCTCCAGCGTCTCCTCCTCCTCCTCCTCAGGGCCTTCCTCCCTTCCATCACCCAGTCTGAAACCATCTTTTGGGTTTATTTGTGTCCTGTATCCCCAGCTCGGGTACCTCCCAGAGGGCAGAGACCCACTGTCCCTTCACCCACTACTCAGATCAGGCCCTAGGCACCTGGAAGCTTCGTGCTCAGTGAATATTTACAGGATGATTAGTGAAGGACTCTCCTGCCCGCCTAGCTGTGGGCTGCGAGCGAAGAAGCTTCTCCGCAGCCCCGTCGCTTCCCAGCCAGCAGGAGCCAAGTGCGCTGGCACATCACCTGGGAGATGGGCAGCCCGTCCTGCGGCCACCCAGTGGGACCCCGCAGGGCACAGGGCGGCATTCACACCACTGCCCATCCAGACGGCTGCCCATCCTGGGCATCCCTTCGAGGCTGCCGAGGGAGGCCAGGGCAGAATAACCAGATTAGCCTAAGCGGCTCGTCTTGTTTCCTGGTGTAATTGGATTGAGGCCATGTTTCGGTGCAGCTGCATTTAATATCGCAGCTCCGAGGCCGCCTCGCCCGCTGAGAGCATCGGCGGATGGACACAGATGGGACTGGGCGGAGGCTTCAGGCTGGAGAAGAGGCCAGAGCAGGGGTCTCACAGCTCCCACCTGTGCATAAGGCGAGCATGCCTATCTCTGTCCTGGCGGGGGAAACATCTTTCTGAGCAAGGGGCACAGGCTGTTCTTCCAGCTTCTCGGGGCTGGGCAGGGGGTTCGGGACCAGGAAGGAAGGGCAGGGCTGTCGCCAGCACCCATAGTCAGGGGGCACCCCATACACACTTGTGGACAGAGAAAAAGACTGGAAGAGGCAGGCCACTCCCAGACCCCAGGTCCCAGGTGTGGGGAGAGCCCCTGGGGCCCCGGCTGAAGAGAGACTTGGGGAAGGAGGCCAGGCTGGGCCAGAATGGTCTCCTGAAGCACCCCCATCACCATGGGAGGCTATTGGCCCAAGTGGCCAAGCAGCAGCCTTCCCAGTCGGCCAGAGGCCCAGACCAGCTGTGGGTCAGGGGATCCTCGACCATGTCAGCGCAGTGCTAGGTGACTGTGCCGCAATGGGCAGTGACACCAGCTGGACCCTACCCCATGTTAGTGCCTCCAGAGACCAAGGGGAAGAGGTGGGTGTGTGCACACCCAGTGTCTGTCTGTGAGTCTGTGTATGCCCATCAGTGTGTCCTGAGTGTCTGGGCTGAGCATGTGTGTTGGGGCCAAGGAGACCCCGTGTCCCCCACCATCCCAGCCATGTCTCCACAAATGCCCATCAGCACCTGAATCCTGAGGCCGGGCTGATGGGTGTTTAAAAACCAAGAAGCTAAAAGACAAAATCGAGAATGGGGCTCAGGTAGGGAGAGGGAGACAGCAGGGCGGCCTTGTCACAGGGTCTCTGATTCCCAGACACCCCTGCCTGAGGCCCGGCCCCAACCCCACCTGATACAGATACTTCCAGCTGCCGGCAGGTGGGGGGCACCTGTTGGGCAGATGAATTACTTGGCCTGGTGTGGCTGGTACCTGTCAGGGCTGCTCCTCCCAGAGGCTCAGACCCAGCTCTGAAGACCTCTGGTGCAGAGCAACTTCCCCCTCATCAATGAGAGGGGGTTCAAGCCCACCCAGGGCTGGGGAGGCACCCCGAGGTTGAGAGCACTGGCTGGGGTCTGTGGACCCCTCACTGGTTCCCATTCCCCTCCCTCACTCCCACCACTGCTCCCCATGGCTGGAGGGCCTGGCGACAGCTCCCATCCATCACTCGGCCCTATTTTTAGGAGGTGATAACCCAGCTGTGAAAATTCACTCCATGCAGATCCCTTCCACGTGAGGAAGTCTTAGCCCCAAGCCAAGGAGATGAGTGAGGGTGGGCGTATGAGAAGGAGAGGGATGGTGGAGGGGGAGGTTGGAGAGGAGAACCTCTGGCGGTGTGGTCTGTGGATTGCAGCAGGCACCTGAGAGGGGCACCGGGCAGCTCAGCCGAGATGTGGGGGTGGGGTCACCAGCCTGGCCTCCTGGGGCAGTCCACTGAGTAGGAGGGCTTGGAGTCCAGAGCTTGGGCCCCATCTTGGCTCTGTCAGTCACAAGGCCCTGCCTGCTCTAGACCTCAGTTTCCCCATCTAGAAAATGGGCTGTAATCTCACATTACAGCCTAGCTCCTTTCTACCTCTTCTTTGTAGGCTGACAGATAAAATATAGGAACCCACTTAAATGTATATTTCAAACAAACAACAAATACTTTTTTTGGTATAAATAAGTCCCAAAGATCACCTGGGGTTTACTTAATACTACAGAAATTATCGGTTACTTCTCAGAAATTCAAGTTTAATCGCGCATCTGGTATTTTTTTCTTTCTTTTTCATTTTAGTTGAAGTCTAGTTGATTTACAATGTTGTCTTAGTTTCTGGTGTACAGCATAGTGATTCAGCTATACATATATATATTCCTTTTCATATTTTTTCATTATAGGTTATATTCAAGATATTGAATATCATTCCCTGTGCTATACAGTAGGACTTTGTTTATCTATTTTATACATAGTAGTTTGTATCTGCAAATCCCAAACTCTTAATTTATCCCTCCCTCACCTTCCCCCTTTGGTAACCATAAGTTTGATTTCTATGTCTGTGAGTTTGTTTCTGTTTTGTAAATAAGTTCATGTCATTTTTTTTAGATTCCACATTGAAGTGCTATCATATGATATTTGTCTTTCTCTGTCTGACTTCACTTAGTATGATAATCTCTAGATCCATCCATGTTGCTGCAAATAGCATTATTTCATTTTTAATGGCTGAGTAGTATTCCATTGTGTGTATGTATGTATGTATGTATGTATGTATGTGTATATATATATATATGTATATATACACACACACACACATGCATATATATCACATCTTCTTTATCCATTCATCTGTTGATGGATATTTAGGTTGCTTCTATGTCTTAGCTATTGTAAATAGTGCTGCTATGAACATTGGGGTGTGTGTATCTTTCTGATTTTAGAGTTTTCTCTGGATATATGAACATTGGGTATTTTTATTTGCTAAATTTGGTGACTTTATTTCCTTGAGTGAAGTCTCTCTTCACCTCCCTGCCTGAGCCAGTACAACTGCTAAACGGGGAGTGGCCAACAGGTATTTGTGCCATCCTGGCTGCCTAGTCCCCTGGGTCCTGCCCCCTCTCTTGCTGGGGGAGCTGTCACACCCTCTGCTCTGGTGCCACAGACCACCCAAGTCATCTCAGTGTTTGCCTGGACCAGACCTCCAGCTCCTGAAGACAGCGAGGGCCCATGTTTCCCTGGCTGTGTGACCTTGAGTGATTTCACTTCCCTCCCTGTGCCTCAGCTTCCTCCTCTGGAAAATGGGGATAGTGGTGTCCACCACATAAGGCTGTTGTGAGGATTAAATGAACTGACCCTGGCTGAGCACTTAGAGTGGTGACATAAAAGTCAGCCATCTCTAGATCCCAATTGCCCACACAGGACATTTGTTCATTCATTCGCCCAGAGCATAAGGCCAGCCTGTGATATGCCAGGCACTGCTCTGGGCGCTGGAGACAGATCAGGGATCAGAGCACTAGGCTGCTCTGGATACCCGGGGAGCCCCCAGACCTGTCCTGCCCTTGGAGCTGCTGAACCGGGGTGCAGTGAGGGGCGTCTTTGGCCCAGGAGGTGGGAGGTCGGGGGCATCTCAGTCCGGGGGTGGGGTCCCTGAAGAAGGGTCAGAGGGCCTTGCTTAGGAAGTAGAAGCCTGCAGGGTGAAATGAAGTGGGGCAGGGAGCATGGGGCAGGGCTTATCTGAGGAGGGACAGGAGACAGGGGAAGGGGTGATGGGGATGGGGTAGCGGGGAGCTGGGAAGGTCGCTGGGGCCAGAGGTGGAGGCCCTCTGTGGTCTCACCAGGGCCCCAGGGCTGGGCAGGTGACTGGCAGGGTCAGCCTGTGTTTTAGGGAGATGCCTCTGGCTGTGGGGTAGGGGCGCCAGGGAGGGGGCAGCAGAAGGGAGTGAGAACAGTGTGGAGCAGGACCTCTGGCTTCCCTTCACCCCAGAGCCAGGTCCAGGGTGTCTCCCCTTCCCTTTCCTTAGGAGCTGGGTAGATTGTCACTTCAAATGAGGATGGAATGGGACAGGAATCTAGCCACCGAAGGGAGGGGGCAGCAGGGCCAGATGATCCATCTATCTCTGCCTGAGCCTTGCCTTGAGACTGTGCCACCTATCAGCTGGGTGGCTTTGGGCAAGTTACTTAGTCTCTCTGAGCCTCAGTTTCCCCCTCTGTAAAACAGGAATAATAGTGGATTATGATGAAGATTCAAAGAAGTGAAGGATTTAGATGCCAGGCTTTAGATGGTGCCCAGGGAATGGTTCAGAGCCACGAGGGTCACCCCACAGGGCCAGTTCTATCCAGATGGGGTGATGGGGGCTCATTAGGAAGGCGGGGCCAGGGGCTGGCCAGGCAGGTCCCAGCCTGTCTAAATGTGTCCCAGAATTCCCACAGAGAGTCCCCCGGGGTCAGCCTCACCTCCCGTCTTCTCAGTAAAAGAAAGCAACCCAGAGAGGATAAAGTCCTTCCTGGGGTCATAGCGGAGACCAGGCCTCCTCAAGGACGAGATCCCCCAGTGCCTATCCCCTTCCTCTGTCCTGCAGGGGGCCGGGGCAGGATCTTAGATCCCAGACCTCCCTTTTCAGCCCTGGGGAAGTCAGAAGGCCAGCTGACTTGACAGGGAAGTAACCCCTTCGGCCTCTGGGTGGCATCTCCTTGACTGAACAGGAGGCTCCCAGATGGAAAGTGAGACCCCTCACTCAGGATCCCAGAGTGAGGCTGGAGACCACTGGGGCAACCAGAGCCTTCCCCACCCCGAGCTCCAGGAACTTGGGAGTGATTTGATTTGATAAACTGCTTCTTGCAAATGAAGCACTGAGTCCAGTCACCTCAGGCCTCCGGGCAGCCACTCAGGGGCCCAGAGCACAGTTGAATGGTATGTGGCTCCTTGGAGAAAGGGGATCTGACTATCCGGGATGCGCTGGAAGAGTGCAGGCCATCACACAGCGATGGGAGAAGGGCTATAATAAAGGCCATGCAGAGAGGGAGGCTGAGGGCACAGAGGTGGACTGCTTGTCCACTCCTTATTTGCTATGTGACCTTGGACCAGAAACTCAACCTCCCTGAGCTCCTTTCCTCTATAACACAAAGACGAGTCCTCCCTCCCAGCGTTGCTCTGAGAGTCACGTGGGATCCTGTGTGTGCAGCGGGGCCGGTGAAGGGGTGGCACACAATAGGGCTCAGCCCAGAAAGTTGTGATTACAATCCTCAGAGGTGAGAGGGCGGGCGTCAGGAGAGTTCTCCTAGAGCTGGGGTGTTGGGATCCATAGGAATCTGGGCGGTAGAAAAGGTGAAGGAACCTCCCTCATAAGCCTTACCCCTTGGCAGAGAGAGGGAAGAACCCCACAAATAGGATTCTGGGGCCTTGGGGAAGCCCTGCCTTTCTCTGTGCCTCAGTTTCCCCATCATAAAAGGAGACCATTGCCCTGAGCCAGCCTCATGTCTAGTTGTGACATTCTAGGTGACCCTTCCTTGGAGGAAGGCAGGACTGGAGTGAAGAGGGGGTATCCCCCACCATCCCTCTGGCTGGCTGGGCTGACAGGTCACTCACGGCTGGGAACATGGCTGGCTGGCAAGAGGCCTCCCTCTCCCTCGTGCCTGGGCCTCCACGGCACCCCCAGTGACCAGGGCCAGCCTCTCTCCCGTGTGCTCTCAGTCCAGCCAGGCCTCCAGCCCCAGAGCCCAGAGACCCAGCTGCGGCTCTGGCCCCTGCAAGGTTCCCAGGGCTGCGGGGCCTCCCCGCCCCAAGCGCAGGGCTGGACGCCGGCTTCTCCGCGGGAGGGTGCAGTGTTTACCCTGCAGAAGCCCAGCTTTTACTCCCTGAGGAGTGTGTTTAGGAGGCGAGAACCCACGCGCACTCACACACCATCTGACGCGCCAGACCACACAGGCTCACAGCCCAGCCGCAGATGTGCACCCCCAGTGCCGTCTACGGGCTGCGCCTCCTGAACGTGGGCCAGAGCTGGGTGGCCTCGGCACGGCAGGGGACTGGCATGAATTTTGAAGTAATAAGTTAACAGGTGCCACATGTGACCTCAGTTAGTCCTTCCCCAAACTTCCTGGTTTCATCCTGTCCGTCTTACAGATGCCCAAACTGAGGCTCTGGGTGGCTAAGTCACCTGGCCAGAGCAGAAGCCAGAAAGTGGCAAATGGGGTTCAAAGGCAGACATCTGGGACCCTAGGTCTGGTGTTGGCTGCCTCAGAAAGGAGTGAGGTTGGACGTGGGGGCAGCAGGGACCTTGGCATGTTGGTCACAACCGGACACCATCAGTACACAGCAGGTGCCCAGCATCAGGCGGCCCTGGAGGTCTGTGCATGGTGCCCCATGGCCCTCAGAACCTTGAAGTGGGGGTCTCTGGCCCCCTCCTCAGGCTCCCTGCCTGTGGCCCGGCATCCTGAGCATCTGCAGCTGGGTCTGCCTCGGGGTGACTGCAGGTAGGGGTCTGCCCCCTCTGGGCCATAAGACCCCTCACGAAATGGGGCAGTTGGAACAGATGAGGTGTCTACAACAGGAAGCAAGGAAGAAGAAAACCCCAGAGTCCAAGGGCAGTTACCTCTTCCTGTGCTCCTAGGGCTTTAGAAATCCTAACACATTTCATCTCAGAACAACGCTATAACCGGGGTGGGGCTGCTCTTTATTATCACCATCTTCTGGTTGTGGAGACCAGGGTACAAAGAGGTGAAGCAGCGTGTCCAGGCCACGCAGCAGGAAGCGGCGCAGCGGCGTTTTAACCCAGCAGTGTGGGCATTTACCCGCTGGGTTTAATTTGCATGGCGGATTCCAAGCGTGCGGTTTATATTATGCTTCGTGACTTACAGAGATGCCACATGTATTTTTTGTGTTTATCTAATGTTACGTAATTATTTTAATTAAAGACAAAAGAACTAGATCAGCTGACCTCCTAATTTTAGCTTCTGGGATGCCTGCACTTTTGGCTTCCAAAGCATCCTCCTGAGGCAGCCCCCAAAGGGCTCCGCCTGGACCTACCCACTCCGCCTGCCTCCCTGGGGCCTGGCCCAGCAATGGGGTCACGACCGGGCCCTCCATGCCAGGGCAGTAGAAGGATGAAGTGAAGCCCTGCACTCTGCCCCCACTGCCTCCCCCAGGCCCCAGCCTCCACCCTGCCTGCGCCCTCCCTGGCTGCTGGTGGAGCAGGGCCGCCGGGTTATGAGTTCAGCAGTCGATTCGTGCTCACATCATCTTGTCTGCCGGGAGGATTTAGTGCAAGGCCGGTCAATAGTGCGTTTGTTTTGTTATCGACCTACCGGCATAGCCCAAGAGCCAGCTCGTTCCCCTCGGCCGCTCAGGCCTCTCCAGGCTGTGGAGCCTGGACCTGTAAGTCCCACTGGGCAGGTGGTGGGGGTCCTTTCAGCCCCCTCCAAGGCGTCCTGCCACTCCCAGCCCTGGGTCCTAAAGGTCTGTGTCCCCCACGGTCTTGGGTCCCACAGGCCCAGTCTCCTCCATGCCTGACAAAGGGCCTCCTGCTTGACAAAGGGCCCCTGTCTCTTAGAGACCCCACAACCACTTCACAAATGGGGAAACTGAGGCCCAGAGAGGTGAAGCAACACAAGCTGTACCTGAAGGAGTAGGAGTTTCCCAGAGCAGGCCCCCAGGTCTGGGAAAGGCCCCAGGTTGGTCCCAGCCCAGTCCAGGAGCAGTGGCCACCTGGGAAGCTGGCAAAGGGACTCCATCCTTGGCCTCAGCCGGGTCCCGGCCATACCAGGTTACAGGGAAAGGTAAGCACTGGGTCTCTGTCCATGACCTTCACTCACGCATTCATTCAACACATATTGCCAGATAGCTGTTCTGTGCCAGGGAATCCTGGGCCCCCACACAGCCCCACACTGGGTGGAAATCGAGGTGGGTTCCCTGTGAGGGCTGGTGCTGACGGAGGTCAGGAGGGCTCGAAGGCTGCTTCCGACTGGGGGCACCAAGGGAGCCTGGGAGGAGGGTTTGTTTGAGGGGCCTCCTAGGGATGAGTGGACTTTTGACGAGGGCAGAAAGGCACCCCAGGCAGAAGGTCCAGCAGGGCAAAGGCCCGGTGTCCCACTGGGGAGCACAGGGGGAGAACAGCAGGGTGAGTACCGCCAGCAGGGGAATGTGAAGGTTTGATGAACTGTACGCACTGTTCCTTGGGAGCAATGAATAGAGACAGCCCCTCCTTGGTTTACTTAACTAACCCCTGGAGGACGTGGACCCCTGAGCATCCCCTTCCCCAACAGGGTCCCAGATAGGAGCCCCTGCCTCACTCCTCTTTCCTCCTCTCCCCACTTCCAAAATGAGGAAGAGCAAAAAAAACTATTATTGTTCACGCCTCATCTCCCACCAAAGTTATTAAATTTCATTCCACGAACAAATAAATCCATTTTTATTGCAGCGGGAGGAGCGGGCAGCAGTTTGCTGTTTTACGTTTTTTATTTTTCAAAGTCCTGCTAAATCTGCCCTGATCAGCTGGGCGGCCCCATGGCCCCAGCACGCCCGGGTTAGTTATGGTGTTTCCTTCTCCACCACTGGGGCAGCAACCCTCCCCCTGAGTGGCAGGTGGGGCTGGATCCCCCTAGACCTGCCACTGGCTCTCAGGTGGCCCTCCATTCGCCTGTGAGCGGTGTAGGGCTGCTTCCACCAGCCTCTTGTCTGGCATTTTGTAGTTTTCCAAACACTTCCCGCACATTTCCTCCTGAGGCCCAGCCCGGCATTTCACAGGAGAAGAAATTCAAGCTCAGAAAGGCTGGGAACTTGCCCAAGGCCGGGAGAGTCCTAACCCTAAGCTGCAGCTCTGTGGGCCCCAGAGAACTGGGCCTGGCCTCCTTGGGCAGGGACAGGCTGGGCTCTGATCATTGGTCTCAGTCACCTCACTTGGTGCTGCAGGAATTCAGTTCTCATCTTCGTCACCCACCAGCTGTGTGGCCTACTACCTGGCCTCTCAGGCCCTCAGTTGCCACATCTGTAAAAGGGATATAATAATAATAGCATCTCTTTCTTAAGGCCGCCATGAGGCCTGGGATGCAGGGAGCACTTATGGCAGAGCTTAGTACCTGCCGATGCCTCTCACTATCACCCCCCCCATGCGCCCAGCTTCCAACAGGTCTCCTGGACCCCCTGCTCTGCTCTCCTGCAGAGGGACATGGATCCGAGCCAATGCCAGGGGTCGGGAAGCACACGCCTTCACCACTGAGGTCTGGGATGGGCGCCCAAGATGAATCCTCATCGTGGCTATTTTTTTCTCCCAAAACCATTTGCTAAAGACTTAATGACCGTCAATAAGTAGCCTGTTGCGTCCTCAGCACTGCCAGCTCACAGAGGTTTCCCGGGGAAGCATTTAGGTGATGAAGCTGCCCAGGCCAGGACCGGGGTGTCACTGTGCCCCTTCCCACGTGAGCACCCCACTCTGCATGTGTCCCTGTGGGGAGGTGACTGCCTCCCCCCCGCCCAGGATAGGGTCCAGCCATTGCAGGACAGAGCCAGCAGCCCTGATCCCCCACCACCACAACAGGCCCCACATCTGGGAGGATTGCCTGGGCGGGGAGAGCCCCCCACCCAGGCTTCCAGCGACTGCTCACCAGAGACCCATCCCCTACTCAGTCCAGGGAGGCCTCCCGCCCCACCAGACGCGGACAGCTGACAGGCTGCCCCTCAGCAAGGCCCGGTAGCGGTAGCGCCTTTTCCTCCCAGTTCAGAGCTGTCTCCGGTGTCAGATAGGCTTGTGATTCCAGGTGAAGACATCCACCATGACCCTCAACACACACACACGCGCGCACGCGCACGCACACGCACACGCACGCACACGCACACACACGCACTGTGCCTTCCTGTTCCCCCTCCCTCCACCTCTCTGGACCACCCGCAATCCCAGGCTGGGGGAGGAGTGGCTCTCTCACACCCCCCAACCCCCCCCCCCCCCGCCCCGCTCTGTCTCCTAGGCTCCCTCCTTCCTCACCCCTCCCTGCCACTATCCCCTGGGGATTCCCTCTTCTTTTCCCTCCCAGACTGATTAGCTCATGGTACTGTCAAGAAAGGCAGCTCCAGATAATGTTCCCAACGCTGCCTGTCAGCACCTGGGGCCACTCCAGCCTGGAGGAAGGGGGGTTACGTGGTTGCCCATCTCCCACCAAGTCCCCTACAGTTCTCAGCCCCTCCAACCAAGCCCAGAGGCTGACCCTGGCCAGGCTGGGAGGGCTGCTCAGGGACAGAGGCCCATGGTGGGGGTGAGCATGCCCACAGGGGTGCAGCCGGGATCTGAGCCCCTTATCCTGGCACCAGGCTGGCAGCCGGCTCAGCCCTGGCTTCTCTGCCCTCAGTGGGGAGAGAAACAGAGAGACACAGACAGAGAAGTGTAATTAGGACCCTCCGTGCTGGCTGGAAGAGACTGAGGCAAAAGCCCTCAGTGTGTCGAGCCCTTCCCATTTCCACCTCTGCCTCCCTGGCCTCAGTTTACTTGTTAATCAAATGGGAATGCTGGCCTTGCCAGCTTTGCAGGCTGCTCTGACATTCATTCAGCAATAAATAGGTGCAAAAGTGATAACCATCATCATCCTAGGACCTCAGGCTTATGGCAGGCCCCACTCTGTGCCAGGCCTTGATATGCCCAGCTTCTTTATTTCTTGCTGCCACCTGCCAACACAGGTGTGGTGGGTACCTCCATTTTGCAATGGCTGGGGCATGCCGGGAACTGGGCTGGAGGCAGGGAGCAAGCCAGCCAGGGTCCCTGCTGGGGCCAGTCTGTGTAAGTGTCCCCCAAGGTGGAAGGGTGGGCCACGTGGGTGCTGCATGGGGTCAGGGCCACCTTGCCCCCAGCTCCCCAATGCCTGGTATGGAAGGGGTTTCTGGCACTGCCTGGAGGCGCCACGTCACCTGAACAGAAGGCAGAGCCCTTGCCAACACTCCCTTTGCATGCATGACTCCTGCCAATTCAAACGCAGTATCTCAACGCCATTAATTTACATTTTGATTCAACTTTCTTAATTTTACTTTAACTTCACACAACTCTGGTTTGAGAATCATTTTAATGTATTTATCTGTGAGGCAATTTGTTAAATAACCCCCAAGACTCGGCGATTTTCCGTTCTGAGCTTTTATTGCAAGGCTGTTTTAAATTAAATTAGTTGTCAGGGTCCCTGAGTGCATTGTAACGGGGATGAGTTCACTGCCAGCCCACTCGTAAAAGTCGAGCGAACGCTGGCTAAATGGACAAGAACAGGAAGTGGGCCGTTTAGCTCCTCCCGGACCCCCTCGGTGCTCGTTTTTTTGAGGAGTTCGGGGGTGGCAAGCCACCTGCAGTCTAGAAGGCAAACAGCCTGGAGCCACCCCCAAGTTCCCAAGCGGGACTTGCCAGGCCCCCCGCAGGATGTGTCCAGTGCCGCTGGCTGGGGCAGCTCCTTCCCCCCTCTGCTCCCCGCTCTGGGGACACCAGGTGATGTGAGTGCAAGAGCCACAGGCACATCTGCGTGTCACCCGCTGAGGGCAGCAGGGAGCCAGAGCCTGGTCTCCCCTTTGGGTACTTGAGCCCCAGGGAGACTTGCTGGGGATTTGGGGAATGAGGTCTGTCCCCTCTCATTCCATTAGCTGAGCCGGCATCTGTGCCGGCTGTCACTTGGGCTGGGGACATGATTTGTGAGTCGAAAGGCACAGGTATTGAACCTATATTTCATTTGCACGTCAGCAGCTGCTTTTTGCCCGATAATGGACTTCCCCTCACTGCTCTCCAGGGGAGACAAGCAGCCGGGAGGCTGCCAGGTGTCCTGTTATTGAAGCTGCTGTGCCAATCAGGCCAGCGGGCTCTCCCTGCCCGCCTTCTGGAGCGACTGCTCCTACAGGTGGGCGCTCTGGCCTCCCACCCCCACTACCCTGCCCGCCCGACCTCCAGGCCTGCTCTGGGGAAACAGGACACTTCCATTCTGCTCAGGTCTCCTGGGGAGCTGCCGAGCCCCTGGATGGGCCACAACACTGATCACTGGGAGTCACTGGACACCTCACACAGTCTCGCAGGGTCCACCCAGCTTGGGGGAGGAGGGCCGGGATGCTGGTGGTGCTCTGGTCCCTCCTCCGCAGTGCCTGGCAGGGGCCCAACACAGCAGGCTTTCAATACAGACCCCTCCTGTGCACGGGGTCAGCAGGGCACCCTGGGTGTCTGTGTGGGCACTGTCGTTGGATGCCTGGGTCCAAATCCCGGCTCTGCTGCTTTCCAGCTGTGTGATCCTTGGCCATTTGCTTTACAGTGAAGCAGCCTTTCTGTAAAATGGGTCCTCAGAGGAGCATTGTAAGGATGAAGTGGGTCAAAGTGCTCAAAAGCACCTGGAAGCATTCAGCCTCACCACATCCCCAGCTTGGAGGCAGACCTCTCCAAAGGAGAATAACACTTTGAATACACCTTAATAGCCACTTTGCAAGCTCCTATTCATCCATTAAGGCCCACCCAGAGGTCACCTCCTCTGGAAAGCCTTCCTGAGACAGAATGAGTTGTGTTCTCGTGAAGCTGGGGCGAACCTTGCTGCGTCCTTCTCCCACTCAGCTGGCTGTGCATCGAGGGAAGGTGGACTCTCTCCTTTTTATCTTTTAAACCTTCTCTAGCTCAGGACAAGCACACACCCTGCCACTTTTACTGCAGCCTCCGTGAATATTCGGTCTGGGAAGGGAAGAAGGGGAGAGGGAGGGAAATCTTCCTAAAAGGCAGATCTGACCATGTCAGACCCTGGCTTACAGCTGTCCAAGACCCCAGCCAGCCCTGAACAAAGCTCAGCTTCCTGCCCATGGCCTGCCACCACCCCTGCCGGAACCTGTTGCCCTCCACCTCACCTCTCACACACCTAACGCTCCCCTCAATCTTGACCACAGCACCTTAGCTCCTCAGCCTCTCCTAGCCCAGCCTTTCTCCTGAAACACCATCCTGCACCCCCTTCCTTTGCCACCACCACCTCATCTCCAGGCCCAAGACCAGCTCACTTTTCCTCTGGGAAGCCTTTCTGAGGCCCCCCAGTCTGGGTCAGGTGCCTATTCCAGTTTCCTTCAACATGGCTTATGTCCCTGGCACCATAACTGCCCCATTTCTGGCCTGTCCCCTCACTAGACTGCGCTGGGGAGGAGGGGAGGGGAGGACTTGAGTCTGTCTCAGTGGCCATGGTGTCCCTCCTGCCTGGCATGTCCTAGGTAGGCTCTGGAGGCAGTCAGTGAATGAATGAATGAACACGAATTATGACTAAGGTCTTTGTAAAACTCTTAAGTTCCTGGCCACTGAGTGCCCAAGGTGTTGGCCGGCAGCCCCCTCTGCCAGACTTCGCTGGGCAGTGGGAGCCAGGCCTGGCTGCCTGCTGGGAGGCCAGGGAGAGGGGAGGGGATTGCTGAGATAGCTCCCTGCTCCGTGCTGTCTAATAGCTGGCCAGAGGCTCCTCCCTCAGCACCCCGCTCTAACGCTGTCAGGACGCGCTCTGGGTTTTAATAGGGCTGGAGAGGAGAAGCCAGATCCAGCAGGCGGGTCACAGGTGAGGGCCAAGTGTCATATACACATACACCCGACCCCGCATGCCCAGCCGGGGCAGGGCCTCAGGCCTCTGGCTCTTTGACCAAGAGAAAAAAGACTGCTTGTCCCAGTGCTGGGAGGGAAAGGTTGAGGAGTCAGGACTCCGGGGCCCCAGCCCCAGCACGGACATCGATCGGCCTCCCAGACCCCATATCCCCCTCCCTGTGGGGCCAGAGGCAATGGACAGGTCTACCCTGAACAAGCAGGCCCTCCCTGGTGAGACATCCACCCCCAGGACATGCAGGGCTGCACGTGGCACTGGCAACATCGCTTGCTTGCTGGCTTTCTGTCCCCAAGCCTGGGCTGTGCAGTTTGGGATTTTTCCCCCTTCACTGATGTTTTATTCATGTAAACCCAGCCTGCGTGCGTCTGTCCTCAGAAGACCAGAGAGAAGATGCAGGAGAGAGAGGGAGAGATAGAGGGGCTTGGAGAGATTGAGGGGCTCGGAGAGGAAGAGACGTCAGGTTTGTGCGGGTGTCCCTGTGCAAAGCCAGATAACCTACAAAGATCCAGGAAGATGCGCTCTCTCCCCGCGGCTGCCTGACAACAAGAGGAGCCGTCACTCGGATGCGATTCATTGTCACCTATTCGTCTATCACTGGTTCCTTTTCAGACCTCTCCACAGCTCGCTGGGGTGGGCCCAGCTTGTCCCCTGCCCTCCGCCACCCTCTCTGGGGACAGGGAGGAAGCGGGAGGCTTTGTCTGTGCTAATTGCATTGTTAGACCGAAGGTACTTGTGCTCGGCTGTCTAATTTGGGGCCTTTATTAAACATGATTGCTGGCTGACAGCCGGGCGAGAACCAGCACAGCGCCCGTCAGGGGGGCCAGGTTTCAGCACACACTGAGGCCTGTCCCTGCCACCCCCCACTTCTCGCCCCCTCCAGTGCACACACCCATGTCACCCATTCTTCTCTCCTCTAGAGGAGGTTTTATTCCCACGTGAGCTTCAGTGAGCGGAGGGGGAGGAAGCTGCCAGGAGGGTTGCCGGCCAGTAATGGAGGCTTCTTGGGGCCCTGAGACTGCCTTTCCCCCACTCCTCTACGAACAGGAGTTCGTCCTCAAGAAAAGCACATCACCTCCCCCGGAAGTCTTCCTCCTCTCCCTCCTTCATTCCTTGGGCTTCCCTGATACCTGGTTTACATATGGGCTGTGGTTTTAGTTGACATATGTGTGGCACTTCCCATAAACAGGCAATTGTCTAGGTGTTCTATAATCATGAAGTCCTGCAGCCAATATTCACCCTATTATGAGTGCACTGGTATCACTCTCCACCCTGCTCAGATGAGGCAACTGAGGCACAGAGAGGTAAAGTGATCAGCCCAACGGCACACAGCCCGAATTCACCCTGCTCCTTCGTCGGTGGCCTGTCCGCTGCCTGCATTGCTTTCTGAAAGGCTTCATTTGAATGGAGACTGCAGTTCAGTGTTTGAGCCCTCACACCATCTTATCCCCTCTCAGCTGAGAGGTGGGGCAGGAGCCCTGCCCTCTTCCAGATATGGTGTCAATCTCATCAATTGTCAGTATGTCAGTGTGGCTCCACCCCCAGCATTTGTCAGTCTCATCAAATGTCAGTATCTGTCAGTGTGGCTCCAACCACAGTGCCTAGAACAGTGCCTGCACAGGGTGGGGGCTCAGTAAACGCTGACCCAGTTGTTACAAGAATCTCATACTCACTCCAGTTTGGGTGCCAGAGTGCAGGAGGAGGCTAAGCTGAATTGGCTGAAATCTCTGATGTTTCTTTTAGCCTCATAGGTGGTGGGTGGACAAGTCAGAGGCTTGAGCAAGACAATATATGTTTGGAAAATTAGCCAACAGAAGGAAGTAGAAATGAGACAGTGGGGTCAAGTACAAGAGTTTCTCATTTACTCCTTTGAAAAGTAAAGTTGGAACTTGATATTCCCCTGAGGGATGCTCCCAAAAGTACCCTGGCTGCCTACATTGGGTCCAGAGGGAGGTGTTTTAACCTCAGGACCCCACCCACAGATAATTCAATCCAGCAAGTAGGGGGTGGCACCCTGGACCATGCATTTCGAACAAGGCTCTGGCTACAGTGTCAGAAGCAGGTGACTTAGAAAGCTCATGTCGGCAAAGAGGGACCCGAAGCCCCGAGGCTCAGCGGGGTCCGAGGAGTCCAGGCCCACTCCTCTCTTCTAGCAGAAGGACCCTCACCTCCAGCTGGGGGCGGCGACGGAGGCACAGCGTGAAGGAAGGGCGGTCGGCGGCAAAGTCAGCGCGCAGCGCATCCATCTGCCCTGACAGCCAGCAATTACACCGCGTGATCGCCAGATTACTCCAAATGCATTTATTACAGGGGTTAGAAGCGGGAGACTTATTTACTGGCAAATCCATACTCATTACAAGACTCAGCCTAGCCTAGACTGAAAACAGCTCAACTGAAACAAATAATTACCGAAGTCCTTCCAGCGCGAGGCTCTCAGGTGGTTGTGGAGGGAGGTGGAGGGACGCCGGCCCTTTCCATGAAGAAAAGGGAGGAACAGGCCGAGGTTGAGGATGCCCCGGCGCCCGCCCCGACGCTGTGCGCATGCCCGCCCAGATCATGAATATGCAAACAAGCCCTGCAGGCGGGGCGGGGCGGGGCTGACACACCTGCCAGGAGGGCTCAGACCACCGCCCACACTCGTAGAGGGGAACGGGGGCGACCTGGGGTCTGCAGGGTTCCAAAACTGTGCCTTCGAGAGGCAGCTCAAGTCCTGCATTTTTTGAGGAAGGAAACACTGGGTCCCGCTCAGAGCACAAGCCCGCAAGTTGCTGAATGAATGAAAGGATGAAGTATAGCCCAGACAAGCCTTGCCCTGAGTCTCACAAGTCTGAGGACCCACTCTTGTTCCTCAGACTGGAGGGGCCACCTCCCAGGGTATCGCCAAGCTGGTGTCTTCTCCAGATCCCCACTCACAGGCACACACAGCTCTAACCTTGTAGCCACACCACTGATAGACACAGGGCATCCTGGGGACACAGACTTGGGGTGAACAGCACTGGGCTCTCAGGCTCCAAATGCCTTCTGCACCCACCTAGGACACTGGGGTTCCAGAAATAAAGTCAATTAAGGATTTTTAAAGGACTGACAGCTCTCCTGGACTCCTGCCCCCACTTGACAGATGAGAAAGTTGAGGCCCAGACAGGGGCAGGGCCGGCGCAGTCTGCCTGCGCAGAGATGGAGAGCTCCTTGCTGCGCTGCGCTTGGGCCTCCTGGGTGGCGGTGGCAGTGATCAATGCCCGCGTGGGGAGCTGTCAGGCTGACTGAAATGTGGGCTCGGCCTCTCTGCCCGCTGGGCAGATGCTGGCACCACCACCCGTGCCTTAAATATTCATTCACTTGACAGAACACTAATTAAACAAAGTAAGGTGCATTATTACTTGATTAAATTTTTTATTGGCAGCTTAATTGCTCTGTTAGTTGCCCCTTAGGGAGTTGGTCACCCGCTACCCCCCGCCAGATGGGAGGGGGCCCCTAGCCATCCCTGTGCTGCCTAGGCTGTCCTTCCCAACCTGAGAGGCCACCTGAGCACCCCCCTAACCCAGAGCCGGAAGGGGGAGCGGGGTCTGGAATCCTGCCCCCTGGGCCGCTCAGGTTCCCCTTCTGTTGGGTCAGAGTGGGAAAGGCAACCAGTCAGTGCCTAGGGGTGGACCTGCCGAAGTCAAGCTCGCCTGGGCTCCACCTCAAAATGCGCATGGGAAACACCTTGTAGAGGGAAGACCCAGATTTGGGAGGGAAGGCCCTGATTTGATTCAGCCTGGAGGAGGTGGGTGATCTACCCTTCTCTGGGCCTGGGCCTCAGTTCCCCTAGCTGCATCACCGCAGGGCTGCCCCCATAGGCCCCCTATCCAGGCACAGCCGCCTCCCTGCCTACAGCATCTATGCTACCTGTTCCCCCAATCAGAATGGGGGTGCCTTGCAGGCAGGTATGGCCTGGGGAACCCAGAGCCTTCACAGTCCAGCCATGAAAGGCCCTGGGAATGCCCCCTCAGAACAGGTAAAGCCACCTTCCCCATCCAGCCTTCCCAGCCCCTGCAAGCAGCCAGCTCTGTGGCACTCCTCTTGAGACAGGTGCTCACTGCCCGCCAAATCAGTGGCCGGACATGCCCACCCCAAGTGGAGCAGGAACCTGCAGTTTCCCTCCTCACAGCCCACACCTCTTATATGCTTCTCCCACTTCCCCTGAGGGGTGATGGGAGTCTGGAGCCAAACTTTGCCCTTTCAGACAGGCTGCCCCTTTCCCTCTTCCCCCAGGTAGGTGCCCATCCTCATCCTAGGAGCATGATTTGAGTGTGTGGCACTAAAGCAGGAGCGCACCTCCGCTTTGAGGTCTCATCTCACTGCCTCTATCACCTCGCTTTACAGAGGAGGTCCCAAGGGGCTCAGTGACATTTCCAGGGTCTCTTGCGGGGCTCAGGACTGAGGGAGAGGAGGGCAAGGCTGCTGGAAAGCGCAGAGTGGGCAAAGCTCTCTGTTCTGTTCACACGCCCACTCACCAGCTCCTCTGCCCATTCAGCAAACAGTGAACCCATTTTGGGTGGGGGACAGGAAAGAAGTGGGGCTTTCCCAGGGTGGCCTGGGTCTGTGTGTCACACCTCTACCTCTAGCCATGCCCAGTATGACCCCCCACCACCGCCCTCCCGCTCTCCAGAGAGGATCCAGGCCTGGCCGATGACAGAGGGTTCGTCTGGCAGCCCCAGAAGCCGCCGCTGGCGAGCAGGAGGCGAGGTAATTGGCATCGCCGGCTGCAGGAGCAGGAAATGAGCGGCCACAGCCCGCATGGAGCAGGAAGCTGTTCAGTGTCATCGGCCTTATCTGCGAACAGGCCGCCCAATTACAGGGCCCTGCCCGCTACACCCAACAGCTGCCGGCTCCGCTGCTGCCCCCTCCCTGGTGTCCTCACAGCATCTCTGGGTCTGGAGCATTTGCTGCCCCTTCCAGACAGCACCAGGTGGCTGTCTAGAGAGAGGCCTGCCCTGGTTCTCCCCTATCCAGGTGTGCAGCTCAGGTGCCCCCTAGCCAGGCCTGGCATCAGGGAGCAGTGCCAGGTCCCACTCCTCAGGCCCTTCTCACCTATTGGTGACTATCTGGACAGAGCCCTAAGTAGCTTCTAAGTATCAGAAGAATCCAGGCCAGGAGCTGATCTGGGCAGTGAGGGGCACACCACTGGGCTGGCAGGGGCCCCCAGCTGCCCCACCTCAGGGCAGAAGGAGCAGGTCACCCTGCCCAGATGCCTCTGCCCCTTTGCTGGCCCCCATATGAGAGGATGAGTGATTCTGTGGGTGGACAGTGCTCAGAAACGCAGCGTTCCTGGGGGCTGTGACAGTCTGTCATATATTAGGAAAGCAGGGCTGTAATGGGTTTGCAATTGTACATAACGCAGCCTGGTATTAGCAGATCATGCTGTGGCTCACAGATCAGGAGGAGGGATGGCTGTCCCAGGAGGGCTGAGCCAAGGCTGGGGCTGGGCTGCCCCTCCAGACCGGCGTTGGGGAGGCAGCCGGCAGCCGTGTGCGCAGCTGTGGCCCAGGGGTGGCACAGGGGAAAGAGAACTGGCTTTGGGATTGGACCCGCCTGTGTGCAAATCCAGTGACTTCACCAATTCGTGCCTCCATTTCTGCATCTGTAAAGTGGGGGTGCTGCTGCCTGCTCTCAGGGTTCTTGTGAGAACTCAGTGGGCTGGGTAACGTAACACTTGGCACAGCGCTGAACTCGGAGTAGATGCTCAACAAATGACTGTCTCCTCCCTCTCCGCCCACAAGATCTCCAGCATCCCCCCTTGTCAGGCCCCCCTTTCTAGGAAGGTCTCCTTCAGATCTGTAGACAGAAAGGGGGACCCTGTATGAGAAAGACCTTTCTGCAGCCCCTTCTGCAAATCTGGGCCTGCCTCTGTGGCCCAGAGGGTAATGGGTGCTGGCCAGGCCTCCCCTCTCCTCCCACTGCACACACTTATGTGCCCTCCAGGGTCCACAGAGACATGCATGAGTCCCCTTCCTGTTTGAAGACCCCCTTCTCCAGGCAGAGAGAAGCCAGATGTCCTCAAGATCTCCACCCCTTTGCCCCTCTCTCTTCATCTGAAAAGGGGCCATGGTGGTCTGTCTGGCCAGAGAGCACTGACACCATGCCAGCAGTCCTCGCTAGCTGGGAGCTTCCTGAGGGCTGGGACGGGGTCTGTCTGGCTCCTCTCTGTCCTGGAGCTGGCATTTCCGAGGTGCTGATTGCACCTTGGCAGGTGAAACTGCTTACCAAGCAGAAGCTGTGCAGACAAGAGGTCCCACCATCCCTCTGGCCTGATCACAGGGATTCCATCTGCTCTCAGCCCACAGGTGGGAGACCTGGGAGGAACCCGGATGAGGCTGTCCCCTCCCCTAAATCCAGCCCTCAGCCAGCTCATCCCAGAGACCTGGTTCCTGCCCTTTCTCCTAGCCTTATAAACCAGCAGCTAGCTGAGGCCCAGAGTGGCACAGGGCCACCCAGGGCCACGAGGTGCAAGGAACCAGATGCACGTATTGAGAGCGCCGTTTAGTGATAACTGGTATAGTGCAAACTGGCCCGTAGGGAGCAGCCTAGGGGCCAGAGTGGCCAAGGGAGGTTTCCTGGGGGAATTGACATGGGAGCAGAGGCAAAAAGGAAGGACAGGGCAGGCCTTGGGCTGGGCAGGGATGCAGGGTGGAAAGAAGGGGGCTGTCCTTGTGGCAGTGAGTCTGGAGTGTAGACCAGTACTAAGCCTGGAGCCTTGAGTTTAGGGAGCATAGATGTAATTTTTAAGACAGACTAGGGGTCTTCCCAGGGTGGATGGGATAGGCCTTCACCAGGTGCCTCAGACCCCTGACTTCAGCCCGAGGTTCATACCACCCCCACCTCACATCATGGAGAACCCAGGATTGGCCTAGCACCCCTACCATGTTCTCAGCTGTCCCCAGTGAGCCCCCGGGGAGTCCCGCTGTCCCACAACCTGTTGGCCCTGCATCTTCATCACAACCGACCCTGCCTGCTGCCACCAGACTCAGAACTCACCACCCCAGCCCCATACCTCTGGGCCATGGGGGCTGGGCTGGGGGTGGTGGTGGGGCTGGTGGCACGCCTGGCCCCTGGCTGTCACTTACAGATGGGGACCTGGGCTCTGTCCCCCTGTCCGTCTGTCCACTCTCTCATAGAGCCTCCTGTTCCTACATCTGCTCCCCGCTCCTCACCACCCTCCTCCCTGCAGACAGCTTGGTGGGGCTGTGGGTGTGAATTTCCACTAGGAGGGAGAATCTGTTCCTTCTGTTCAGCCAAGCCTGGGGAGAGAGTAGGAAGCAATTGGGGGAGGGCTGGGGAAGAAGAGTGGGTTTCCCTGGGGACCCCGCAGACCAGGGCTGAGGTCCAGCTCCCTCAGCCTCTCCATGGCTTGCTTGCTTGCCACAGCTTCTCCTTTGAAGCCAAACAGGTGATGGTATCTGAGACTGAGAGCAAAGTGGGCTGTGGTCCCAACTGCCTTGTCTCCATACTGGGGGCTCAGAGTAGACCCTTCCTCCTCTAATACATCCTCCCCCCACAGCAAGGACAACCTGTGCTCCCATTTTGTGGATGGGAGGCCTGAGACCCCGAGGACCGACAACACCTCTTGGGGGCCCATTGCTCACAGAGCTCCCCAAGTGCTTGGCCCATGTGGCCATCAGCCAGAGCCAGTGTGACCTCTGTCCCCACTCTCCTGTGCCCTGCCTGCTCCAGCAGCCCTAAGGGACAAGAGCCAGCAGCCCTAAGGGACAAGAGCACACCCAGCAGTCACAAACCAGGCCTGGTGCTAAGAACTGTACCTAGACCAGTGCCCTCTGTGTGGAGGGGGAACCGAGGCAGTGCAGGGGAGCAGGGAATCCACTGGCACTCCACCCACGTCCCACCCTCCATCCACCCGGGGATATTTACTGCTTGTCTAACGTGCCAGGCCCTGGGGAACAGACGAGAGCTGAGGCTCCTGCCCTTGTGGCGCTCTCTGCCTGGTGGCCACAGACAACGGATAGGAGCCACGCTCTAGATAGAAAATGTCACGCTGTGCGCAGTGCTGGGAAAGGACACAGGTAAGATGCTCTCCAGCTCCTCCTTGACCGTATGGCGGGGGGGGGCACGTGGGACGGGATTAGGCAGACGCTGAGCTGCCTGTTCCTACCCCCAGCTCTGGCTTTCCCTCCCCTCACCCACCCACGGCCTGTGTGAAGCCTGTCCCCTGCGGTTCCTGCTAATGAAGGGCAGCTCCACCCACCCAGAAACTGGGCTGCTTCCAGCTGGTATTTAAAGAGGTGTCTTTTGAGTGTGATGATGGGTTTGTTCCCATTCCTGTCTCCCGCCCACCCCACAGTGGTCCCCTCAAGGTAGACTGGAGACAGAGCTACTGGCTGCCCCTCACCCATGCTCTGGCCCCAGAGGAGCGCTTCATCAGGCTGGGCTTCATGCCAGGCCCTGTGCAGGGCATGGCAGCTTTGGGGACAACTAAGGCCTAGGGCTGTTCTCGGGTCACTGGTTGGCTACGAAAGAGGGTCAACTTCTGGACGAGGCTGGGGAAAGCAGGGAAGGCTTCCTGGAGGAGGCAATGTCAGCAAAGAAAAGAAAAGGCAGGTAGGAAGTGGACTTCAGTGCATTGGGACATGGCAGTTCCCATGGCAGGTGGGAGATTCATCAACTATTTCAAGAAATTCAGCTGTGAAGGGGGAAGCGAGAAAGGGCAGTAGCTGGAGGAGAAAGGAGAGTTTGGGGATGGTGTTTTTAACAGGAGACACTCAAAGTCCTTAAAACCTGCCTAGAAAATGCTACCTGAGGAGGGGTGGCCACTCAAGAAGAGAGAGGTTGCGTGTCAGAGGGAGGACCCCCTCAAGGCAGGAAAGGGCTGGCCAGGTTGGGGTGGCAGCCGGGAGGAAGAAAGTTTATGGGCTGGGTAGCAAAAAGAGGGTAATTCCTATCTTCTCTGAGAAGTGAGAGACGAGGTCATCTTTCTCCCCAGGAGGCACTCACCCATTTGAAATATGAAGAAGCTGAGGCCAGGAAGGTTCCACAGCTTGCCCTGGCTCGTAGACCCTCTGGGGCCCACTGGCTGGCTGCCGGCCTGCACTCCATCAGGCAACTCTGGGCTGAGACAGGATGAAAGGGGTGAGGGCCCGAGGGCATCCTACCAGGAGCCCAGTACCCACTTTGTTGATATCTGCTGGAAACGCCGCCCTGCATTTGTAGGGCAGCGTGTTTTCCGAAGCGTTCAGATCAAGCCCGCTGCCGAGCGCGGTCTCCTGGGGAAGCAGCTGCTGTCTTCTTCACAAACTTGTTCATAATCCCTGCTGTCAGGCAGTCCTTCCTCTGTCTAACTTAAATCTCTCCTGTTGTGGCTGAGCCAACTGTCTCTCCTGGAGCAGGCTGCAATCTGCCCCACCCAGGATCCTGCACCCTTGGCTACAGGCACTAAGGGCAGAAGTACATTTGAGGCCTCATTTTCCCCACACTAGTGAGTGCCCACCTCACAAAGACGTCTCCAGGGAGTTGGGGCCTCTACCCAAAGCTCCTTTCTGAGCTAGGACTTGCCCTTTGGCTCTGGTTAGCACCCAGTCCCTCTCTCTTGCCTGGTGGGAGAAGCCTGGGCCATTCACAGGGCTGGGGCACCTCTACCACACCAGGCCAGGCCCCCCGTCCTAAACTGGCCGGGAGATGCAGTGGCATCACCTGGGTGGAGCACACAACACAGTGCCTAGTACACAGGAAGTGTACTTGGTAAGGAAGCCAAGCCCAGGCCATCGAGGTGGTAAGTAGGATGGTATAGAAGGAACTGGGACGTGGCCTCACATCCTAGCCCAGTCACTAGCTCCTGGGTGGCCCTAAGCAGACCCCTTCCCTGCTCCAAGTCTCTTTTCCCATCTGCAGGTGAGTGAGGGGCTCTGGAGCTGGTGGCTGTGCCGCCAGGCTGGGAGCAGCCAGAGAGGGGAGACCAAGGCAGGCAGGTACTCCAGCTCCCCCAGGCCCCCTTTCCCAGGCAATCACACCTGCTGAGGACCCCACTGAGCAAGCATTCCCCTCTGGGTCCCCAGGGCAGGATTCCTGCGTCCATCCCGCTCCAGCTCTGGGCTATTTATGCTGAGGCATCTGGGTCCAGAAGTGTCCCTATGGCCTCAGGCCAGCCCTACCTGCCTCCCACCAGGCCTGGGTTCCTGGCCACACTCCCATGGGGGGACACATACATTTCTGCCCCAGCCTGACCCAGCACCTCAGCCCCTCAGGACTGCAGGCCTGGCCTAGCAACCACCTCCAAGTCCCAACCTGCAGGAAACTGTGGGCTGCAACAGCCCAATATGCAGAGCCCAGCCTGGTTAATCTGCTTCATTAAAGGCACTAATTAATTGGCTTAATTAAAAGGGTACCTGGAAGCCAGCAGCACTATCTCCTAACAAGGTGCGAGGTTGTGCAGAGGCAGCACTGGAGTTGAGGAGGGGAGCCCCCTCTGGAGTCAAAGAGGGGAGCCCCCTGTACCCCTCCCCCCACAGCCCCCCAGCATGCCCACCCTAGGGCCCAGCCCAGCCATTGGCCTATGGCAGCTCCCAGCCTACATCAGCCTGGTGACTGCTGACCTGCTCCCTGACCCCACACACCCCTCAGTCAGGCTTGGCGTGCTGGCAGGAGTTAGAAATCCCACATTCATATGCACCGCTTGGCTACAGTTAGGAGCCCAGAATGTAAGTGGCTGTAATTAGACTGAGCACAGGCAGGCAGCAGCTGACAAAGGTTAGCAGGCCGGGAAGGAGAGATGGCCATGGTAGGGAGGCCAAGCCTGGCCAAACTGTGCCTGTCCCATGGGAAGCTAGATGGACTCTAGTGGGGGCACCGTTGGCACCAAGGCAGAACTCCATCTGGGCAAGGAGCCCCTGGACCACCAGCTTCCATGATCATGAAGCTCTGGGGTCAGGAGAACTGGGTTTAATTTACTGATTGATGGATTTAATGAAGGGACTGGGAATTGAACACAGCACCTTGTGCATGCTAAGCACACACTCTACCACTGAGCTATACCCTCCCCACTAAATTAGGTTTATTTATTTATTTATTTTTTAATGGAGGGAGGAGAACCGGGTTTAAATCTCATCTCCACGTCTAGAGACTGGGTGGTTGTGGCAAGCTACTTTGCCTCTCTGAGTCCCCATTCTTCATCTGCAAAACACCTGCCAGGGATGCTTGGCAACTTCCTTTCCCAGGCAGGCCCTCCGCAGCTCAGCAGGAGAATGTGCTGGGATTGATTAGCCATGTCTGCTCAGGGCAGTTGGTAGGAGTGAAGGCTCATGTGCCACTCTGAGCCCAACCGTCCTGCCAGCCTCTAAAGAGGCTAAGTCCCTGTTTCAACATTTCAAACCTTTCCCACAGTCAGAGGAAAATAATTTTCACAACTCTTCAAATCTTTATAAGGCCGCACAGCTGAAAAAGATTTTTTTAACAGACAACATTCATTTATGCCTCCTGCCACCCTTCAAAATTTGGAACTCAGCATGCAGGTTCAGAACTGAGGCTCTGTGATGGCCTGTCTGGAGCCATCCCCAGGCCCTGAGGGCAATCTTTCTCACTGGAAGGAGGAGGGTGGGAGCATCTTCCAATGAAGGAATTTGTGCTGGTGGGAAGACCCTGCCCACTTCCTCCCCCAAACGCCACCCAAGATGCCAGCCAAGTTCATGAGCAGCCCGTACCTCTCTCCCGAGCAGAAATGGCATAAAGACATAACACTGCATGGGGACCAAGTGGCCTTGGAATATTCACTCACTGCCCTTCTCGAAGCACCCCCAGAGAGGAAAGACAGGACCTGGGAACTGGGTGGGGGTGGCCCCCAAGATCTAAAGGAGCCTAGTTAGGCCCCAGAGTCCCTAGGGGATGGGCAGAGAGTGAGACCAGAGGCCCCAGGCACTCTGGCCATCAGTTTAGGATGTAGAAGGTTCATGAAGGTGGGAGGGAACCCCTAAGGGTCCAAGTCCCAGCCCTGCCCATCTCACAGATGAGGCCTAAGGAAGGTCTGGCCAGCTCTCTGTGCTGGGAGGAAGTCACCAGCCTTGGCACGCTGCCCTCACATGCTCAGAAACCCAGGCTCAGAGAGGAGAGCCATCTAGGCCCAGGCCCCGTGTACACACGGCCATCAGCTCGCGGCCCTCTCCTGCACTGAACTGCAGCGGTGGCGGCTTGAGGCCAGTCTGTCAGACCCAGACAGATTTAGTCTCTGTGCAAACAGCTGTTAGCCTGCTTAGCCAACAGCTCTGCCGCCAGCCCAGGAGCCAGATGCAAGGTTCCAGCGAGGGTGCCCTCACCCTGCAATGATGAGACTCAGTCAGCACCAGGCCCTGGGGAGGGAGGGGCTGCCACTCGCTGTCACTACCAGCAGTGTCGGGCCAAGCTGCCAGAGTCCCCCACCCCCTCCCCGGCTCTTCCCCAGCTTGAAGACCCACACACCCACCCCGCCACCCACTTGTCAGCACTGGTGCCTTCCCAGAGCTGCTTCACCCAGAGGGACCAGTCCCTTCCCTCCCCTGACCAGGCATCTATGAGAGGTGAGCTTCTGCCCACGTCATCCCGACTTGGCATCCCTGGCCCCATGTTACAGATGAGCAAGCTGAGGCCTAGAGAGGTGGTCGCTGAGTGGCTATAGAGACTCATGGCTAGGGCTCTGGGAGCTGCACCCAGAGGTGGCTTCCATGGAGTCAGCCCCCCAGATTGACACTGCCCTGGAGTGCATAGTGTGCAACATCAACTTGCCTGGCAAGGCTGAATGAGGAGGATTTAGACATGAGGGCTGAGGGGACAATCAAGGCCACCTACAACAGGAAGGCCTTAGAGGCAGGATAGGGGTGAGACTGAGTGTCGGAGGCCCAGCTCAGACATCGGGGCAAAGGAGAGTCAGCCTCCGCTCTCAGGGCTCCCTGCTTCTCCCCAGGAGTCAGAATCCTGCTTGGGACCCTGCCCGGGGCCAGTGACCCTTCTGCACACTGAGGCACAGCCCAGCCCTCACTCCCATCCCAGCAGGTATGTGTGGTTTGCCCAGGACTATGCGAGTCTGAGTTTCCCAGTTAGGATCCTCAGGTGCAGGGCAGGGCTGAACCACCTGGAACCCAGCACGGTTCAGCTGAAAAGGATTGTGCTCAGTCCGCTGGCTGTGCACACAGCCCTGGGAAGGGGTCTGTCCTCCCCGGCTAACCCTTGGGAACTGAAGCACAGAGAGGGTGCAGGCCCAGAAGCATCCACAGCCACACAGTCAAGGAGGAGCAGGGCTGGGACCGCTGTGTCCTCCCGAAGGCTGCATACAGCTCTCCCCACAGGACAGCAGGAGCCCCTGGGGCAGCCGGCAGGCCACGTTGCTGCCCTCGTCCAGCTGTCCTCGGGCAGCCTACACATTTCTGGAAGGGCCGGTAGGGAGAGCGCTGGACTCAGTCACCCTGGGACCGAGCCCTGGACTTTGTAGCTGCGAGTCTTCCAGGACCGCTTCTCTCTGGGACTCGGGTCCATTGTGGGGGAAACGGAGCAGTCAGCCCCACCCACCCCGGAAGCAGGTGTGAGGGTTCGCGGGGAGCTGGCAGGGTTGAGAAGGGGACATGAAGCCAGCCTGACACCTGGCTCCCCTGCAGGGGTCAACTTCACCTGGCCAGGAGGTGCTGGGGCATAAGTGCCCGAGGGCCTGATTCCCATCCTTGGGAGAGAGCCCAAGGGGTGAGCAGACTATCGCCCTCATCATTTCACTCGGCTGCTTGTTATGAATATTAATAGCACTAATTATTTCTAATCTGGCATCCAGGCCTGGCTGGCTGTGAGTGATCCCCAGGCCACCAGTCTCTGAGGAAGGCTTGGCTGTGGGGTCTGGGACAGAACCTTTCAAGTGCAGAGCTGGGGGAGGTGAGAGGAAGCCCAGCCCAGCCCCATCAATGAGGGTGTCTAGAGACAGGATTTCACCCATGGGTTGCCTAGGAAGGGGCCACACAGGATGGGCACCCATTTCACAGATGGAGAAACCAACCTAGCTCAGGATGAGAAGGCCAGTTTAGCAGCAGGACACTGCCCTGCAGAAGGTCACTGAGGCATCTGTCTGGTCCCACCCAAAGCCCCTGTCTCTCCCTCAGCAGGCACCTCTGACCTTGAGGCATCAGGGTATCTGTGCCAGAGGTCAGAATCCTGAGAGGAGAGGAGAGCTGTCTAACCAGCTAAGCTAGGAGACCTCGGGGGTGTGGCCTGGGGGCAGATGTCTTGGTTTGAATTATAGAGATAATAACAATACATCCCTTATAAGGTCCTTGTGCACATTAATTAGTTACGAGGGTCAATGCTTAGAACTGGGTCTGGGACACACAAAGTGCTCAGAGCTTGCTATTTCCCCCACGCTCGCGAAGGGTCAGTGGTGGTGTCCTTGTGAACAGCACAGCCTTTGGGGGCCGCTGGGCCCATGTTCAGTCCCCAAGGCTGTGGGGCCTAAGTCAGGCCCCTTTCCCCTCTCTGTGCCTCAGCTTCCCTGACTACACAGTATGGGATGTAACACATGGTCTCCAAGGGTCCTCCCAGGAGTGACTCTCAGTGGGGGAGGCTCAGCCTTGAAATCATTCAGTCTCTTGCTGGGACCCATCACCTACTCCACCACCCCCCACCCTGGGACCTTGGCGCCCCCACCACAAAGTCTAGGCAACCGTCCCACCTGACCCAAAGGGCAAGGCTGAGGAAGGACCCAGGTGGGGATGTCACAGGTAGATGCCGTCTGTCCCACACCAGCCACCCAGATGTCTGGCAGGCACCCAGACATTTCTCAGAGCATCAGTTTCCTGGGCTCTAAAATAGGGTGACAGGGCCTCCCTCACACAGGACCACAGTGCAGATCAAGTCTGATGGTTCGGAACTCCAAGGGGCAGGGCAGGTGGCTCTGCCTCTGCGTACCGTGGTGGCCACTGGGGTGCTCAGCAGGGATGGCACTTAAGAATGGGCTCTGGGTGGTGAGGAACCCAGTGTTCCCCTTCTATGTGAACGGTGGTGAATGTCTTAACCTCGCAGAGCCTCAGTTTCCTCATCTCTAAAATGGGGCAAATAATTGTCCACAACCTGGAGGGCTGCTTTGAGGAATCAATGAGATAATACACATACATGCCTGTCAGCGGACACAGAGCAGAGCTCCACGGACGGCAGTAGCTGTTGTCATTATTACTGTTATTGTTCTTTATTATTATTATTATTATTGACCCTCCAGCTTCAACACCTCCTCCCCAAACCTGAGTCAGACCAGGGGCCAGCGCCCTCTAAGGCTGGATCTGTGCACTGGGAGGGGTTCCTGGGTCTCGGCAACATAGACCACACCCATCCTAGGCCATCAGAGGGTTCAGGGTAGCCCCCCACCAGGGGAGGCCCCCAGCCTCCTGCAGACAAGAGTCTCTGTCCCACTGACCTCAGGTCGGGGCAGGGGCAGTGTTCCGGCACAAAGGCTGGGCTCTGTCTGTGCCTGTGGCGGGGGCAGCTGCCTGAGGAGGGCCCTCCTGCCACAATGAAGTCTTTGAGCAGCTGCCGGCGGGAGCTGAGCTCGCCTTGAAGGCCCCCGGCGCTCACAAGCCCTGTCTGTCTGTGAGGCCACCAGGCCAGGCAAGCAGCTGCCGTGGGGGCAGGGCCCATGCCCACCCTGCTGCTGGGCACACCACCTCCCCAGCCTCCTCTCTCTCGGAGGATGCCTGGCCAGGACAGGTCACAGGCCTGAGAGCCAGGCTGAGCCTCAGGGGGAGCGGGGAGGGCTTGCCCATGTCCCTGCTCTGAAGTGATAGTTCCAGGACTGGCACAAAGAACATGGAAAAGCCCCTATCCCCCCAACCCAGGGCTCTCAGGAAGTCACAGCAGGGTCAGGGCTCTGCCTCTCTACTTCCCTTCCTCTCTTAGCCTCAGTTTTCTCATCTGTAAAATGGAGCCTCCAAGTATGTCCCCTACCCCAACCCCCAGAGCATCTGTGAGAATCAACTGAGACCTGCATTTAATGTTCTACTCAGTGCGAGGCAGGTATGAGGACTCAGGGATTGCCATCCTGATCACGACACCATCACTTCTCCTTTCTGGGACCTGGCTTCATCCCCAGCTCAGCGTGGGTGACCTTGGCCTGGTGACTGAACCTCCCTGAGTCTCTGGTTTCTCCTTTATAAAATAGGCTAACGCCACCCACTCCCAGGGCTGCTGGAAAGAGAAAGCCATTTATCAACACACCTCAGACTCAGGAAACCTTGGCTAGATGAATGAACAATTCGACTCCAGGGTTAAGCAGCACCTCTCAGGGCTTGGGGAGGGGAAGAAGGAGGAATAAAGGTGGGTGGAGGTGGGGCAGATGTATGTGACCTACACTGTCACAGGGAGGCCTGCCAAGTGCTGGGGGGCCAGGAGGCAAGAAGGGCTGGTCCTACAGTCAGTCAGGGAGGGCTTCATGCAGGAGGAGGCATTCACTCAATGTGGGGATTGACGGTGGTCTGTATACAAGGAACAGCAGAAGTGTGAGCCATGGTATCCACAGGCCTAGTGGGGGACGTCCTGGAGGAGAGGCTGGTGGATCAGCCAGGGCTGGGCTGGGCAAGTCTGAAATGCCAGGCCAAGGGCTTTGGTCAGTGTTTCCAGAAATAGGGAGCCACTGATGATCTCAAAGCCAGTGAGTGACTTGAATTAGGATTAATTCTTTAAACGTCTGGCATTATCTGTGCTAGAGGGAAAGGGATGGAGAAATTTCCATGTGGCATCCTCTTTTCCACCACCGCAGTTTAAAGAGTGGGTCGGTCAGGAGTGGGTGTAAAGGAGACTTCAGGCCAAGCAGAGCCATCCAGAGCCTGACCCTCTGTGGGGTCCTAGTCCCAAAGCCAGCACTGCCCAGGGCTACTCTGACGTGTCCCTGTGGGCAGCCTAGCACCCAGCATAGGGGATACTTTGAGAACCCAGAGCCAGCCTGGGTTCAAATCCAGCTTTGCCTGGACTTTGTACAAATGACCTCACCTCTCTGGGCCTCCGATTCCATGTCTGTAAAGCGAGTAAAGATGCATGAATTCTGAATTCCTTCCTGTCGCCAGAGAGGCCGAGGCCTCTTCCTGTTTTATGGCATCTGGGGGTGCAAGGACTCGTGTGACCACACAGTGGTGACTGCAGGGTTGTGGGGACCCCCAGTTACTCCCTCCCAATAACCAGCTCCCCCTCCCCACCCTGAAGACCCCAGGAGCCATCTCTTGACTGTGCACCCTCAAGACCCGGCAAGATTGCCATCACTTCCACCCTTGCCAGAGTCAGGGCAGCAACAGGCCTCAGCCGCACCCCTAGCCCACATCAGTCTGGTGCTGAACAAGCCACCAGGAGCCCCCCTACCGCCCCCAGACCCCCCAGAGGACTCGGCCTTCATCTCCCCAAGGCCTCCCTCCTCCCCGGGCCCAGGCCACCCCAGCCGCACCCTCTCGGACCTTGCTCCTCCCCACCCCAACCTCCTGAATCAGGGGAGGCTGGGGCGCCCCTACTCGAGCTGCCCCACGGAAGGGCCGCGCTGCAAAAAGCTGAGTAAAGAATGACATTTCCTCCTCTTTCCTGCGCTCTTCGCCCCTTTCCCTCCACAAATAAATTATCAACATGCCGAGGTCCCGGCGGAGCGGAGCATATCGCAGGGAACAATGAAAAAGCTTTTAATAGGATTCCAGGAGCTGCAGCCACTCGCTCTGGGCCCTAATGGAGATTGCTCCGCGACCGCAGGCCGCCCGCGGCCCCGCGCCCCCGCGCCCCCCGCCCCGCCAGCTCCTCCCGGGCCCGCGGGCAGTGCGGCCCGGCTGGGCCGCCCGCTGACGTCATGGCCACGGCTGGCAGCAGAGAAGCGGGAGGCGGCGGCGGCGGCACGTGCCGCCACCCGGCCTGCCCACCCCCGGCCCAGCGGGCGGGAGGCTGACCCCGCCAGCCCAGCTCTCCTTCCAAGGCACCTCCGCTGGGAGCCCTCCCCTGACTCCTCACCCCACTCGGGTTAAATGACGCCACATTTCATTCACCAAGGAAAGCACACAGTAGGGCGTCAGGGAGGGCAGGCTGAGTGGAGGGCGCCCAGGGAGGGGTAAAGTGGAGGCGGAAGCACGACAGAGATGAAGCTTGGGCCCTGGAGACCCCTGCACCTCGGTTTCCAGTCTGCGAGGGCATTTGTAAGGACCCAGGCAAGACTGGGACCAAGGGTAGCTCCATTGCTGCCCCCTCCTTGGTGTGACCTTGGGCGAGTCACTTCAGCTGTGTCTCCAATTCCTGGGGGTAAAATCAGGATAATAAGAGAGCCTGCATCCAAGGTTTATTGGGGGGATTAAACCAGCTAATACCGCCGAGCGTGTAGCAAGTGCAGTCTGTCGGCCACTATCTCTAGGACAATGACCACCATCTCCTTATGTGGGGGAGGAGGTCAGATGCCCTGTTCTGGCTGTGCAACTTCAGTCCAGTCACTTTGTCTGTCTGTGCCTCAGTTTTCTCTTCTGTAAAATGGGCTGCTATGAAGCCTCAGAGGGATCCTGCAGAGTCCCTAGCATGATGCTCCGTGGCATGTGGTGTAAACAGTAAACACTCGATAAAGGCAGCCATATGGCCTCTCTGCTGCCCTCACAGGACGGATCTAGTCACACTGGCCCCTGTGCCAGGCTTCCACCCCAAGGCTTGGCACACAGGAGGCACCTGGTAAATACCCAAGGGGGTCCTGCCTTACCATACCAGGGGGACTCATCCTGGGCAGAAGGTGACTTTGGAACACAAACTCTCCCTGTTCACAACTTGGCCCCTAACACCTCTCACCTCCCAACCCTTATTGCTTCCGGAGCCCTCAGGGGCCCAGTTCTCCCCAATCGCCCCAGAGTTACCCACACTCCAACCTGCCCCTCATCACAGCTGAGTGGTCTGCAGTCCCCTCCCCTCCCCCATCTACCCACCTGCTACCCACCTGGGCTGCAGACCTCAGGGGCCAACCTCTGCCCCATGAGGGGGCCAGGAAGGGTGTTCAGCAAATGCGTGGTGAGCTTCCTGGCCAGGAAGGGTGGGCGCTCCTGAGGGCAGGAGGCTGGTGTGCATAGCCCTCCCTGGGGCCCTGAGCTCCTTGGAGTCCCAAGCAGGGCCAGTATCCCAGCCCCAAGTCTGGCAGGAGCCTGACCTACTAGCTAAAGTACAGTAACTGCTGGTTCCTCCAGAGCCCTTCCGTGGACACCATCACACTGAATCTTCACACTGACCCTGGGAAGTGTGCCCTGTTGGTCCACTTCACAGATGTGCAGACTGAGGAATAGAGAGGGGAAGTAAGGCATCCAGGGGCATCCAGGGGCATCCAGGGGCACCCAGCTGATAAGTAACAGAGGTAGGATTAGAACCCAGGTCCACCAGACTCCACAGCCTGGGCACTGTCATTTCACTGCCCAGATGCCTTGTGGTGAAGCCTGACTTCCACATGGCCTTGGAGGAGGCCTCTCTCCACTCTGTGCCTCAGCCTCCCTCCTCACAGTGGAAAGCCAGGCACAGCGGGGATGTGACACTGCCCAGCCCTCTCAGCAGCCCAAGGCTGGCGGGGTCTCAGGGCTCAGAGTCCCAGAGCCATGATGCTGGTGAGCACTTTGGGGCCTGGCAGTCCAACCCCTTGGCCAGCAGTAGTGGGGAAACCGAGGCACAGAGAGCCCCCGTCTCTGACTAGGGGGTAGGGGATTGTGTATGGTATGTCTCCCTGGGACAAGTGGGCAGACTACAGGGGGTGCAGTCTCCATTGGTGGGGGAAGGACTTCCAAGACCCTCGCTGCCCTCTCTCTGCTAGGAGCCCTCTCTCTGTTCACTGGCCAGCCCTGAGCACCCGGCCAACTCTCTCATCCCCTGCTGGCTCCAAGCAGGTGGCCCTGCCCAGTGCCAGCCTGACTTCTGGGCTCCCTCCTGGGTTAGGCTACAAGGCCTCCTCAGCTGGAGCAGGGTTTGGGAGGGGGCTCTCACCCTGGCTTCTCACTCCTTTGCACCCACCCCCTTCCCAGAGAGGGACCCAGTGAAAGCATATGGGCAACAGACAGCCCTGTCTATGGGGTCAGGATGGGCAGGGGCTGCACAGGAAGAGGCCCTGGGATGGGTGGGTGGCATCAAGGCCCTTCTTAGCAGCAGGGTCCTGGAGAGGGGGTGGGCTGTAGGGTTCATTCACCAGAGCCAGGCTCGGCTGGCTCAGGGAAGGCAGGTTAAGAGGGTGGGTGTGAGCGTGTGTGTGCAGGAGTGTGAGTGTGTGTGAGCGTGCAGGAGGTGTGGGCACGGTGAATATCTATCTCCCGTCCTGATCTGGTCCTGCCACCACTGGGACTGTGGATAACTCAGCTGTGGCCAGCTCTGGGCCTAGCCCACCCCACGCAGCTTCTCTGAGAGAATGAGCACCCCCCCCCGCCCCCAATGAACCTGAGCCCCCTACTCAGGGCAGGGGCAGCCCAGCCCTGTCTAGGAGCCCAGCAGGCCTGCCGGCAACCAGATTCCCCTGAGACAGAACCAGTTGGTCTGGCAGAAGAGCATGTTTTAATTCTTTTTTTTTTTTTGGAGGGAAGAGAGGGGGGATTAGGTTTGTTTATTTATTTGTTTGTTTAATGGAGGTGCTGGGGATCGAACCCAGGACTTCGTGCATGCTGAGCATGCGCTCTACCACTGAGCTATACTCTCCTCCCCTCAGAAGAGCATGTTTTTAATGAAGGTCATCCCAGGAAAGCCACAGGCAGCTCCTGGGCAGGGTCTGCAAGGATCCTGGGTCCGGTCCATGTTTGATCCAGGACCCAGGGGTGGTGTGTCGCTTGAGGGGCAGCTGAGTCTAGAGGAGTCTAGAGGAGTCCCCAGGGGTCCCAGCTGGTAGGATGGACCCTCCGCTGCCACCCACAGCAGCTCCTGAGGCAGTTCAGCCATGGCTTCATCTTTCACTCATCTGTTCACCTACCCTGCACCACACTGAGCACCTACTATGTGCCATGTCCCCTATGGCTGCACCAGTGAGTAAGACAGACAGACACAACTCCTGCCCTCAACCCATCCCTGCCACATGGGGCCTCTGACCCCTCATCCCCAGCCCCACCACCACTCAGGACCAGCCAGCCAGGCAGCTCCCGCCCAGAGAGGCCCAGGGCACCCGCCACTACCCCCTGAAAACTCAGCTCTCCCCTCTACTCCACCAGGCAGCCCTTGGCAGCCCGCCCCCAGGAAAAGCCCATCCTGGCGCCAGGACTGGTTCCTGGGCAGCACTTCCCAGGCGTAACCAGGGGTGGAGGGTGGAGGGGCTGTCCACCAGTCCACGAGAGCAATTTGCTGCTTGTGTAGATAAATGCCGTCGTCCTCTCCTCCGAAGTGAGTCCCCCTTTCTTTTCTCTCTTCCTCTCTCCAGCTCTCGCTCTCTTTTTTTTACAGTTTGCTAAATCTGTTGTAATCTGGTGCCAACGATTAATTCAGGCAGAAGGAGGGAATAGGGAGCAAAAAACATGCTGTCACAGAGCTGCTTCTTGGGAGCAGAGCAGACGGGAACGGCCCGGGGCCAGCACCTCAACCACCCCGGTTTTAATCCCAGTTTCAATTAAGTACAAAGCCATCCCCCAGAGGCCCAGCCGCTGCCTCCCTGCCTGCGAGTCCCCCACCCAACCCCCAGAGAGCAGAGCCTACAGCACCTGGGCCCCTTCCGCCCTCTGGATGCCTGGGAGGCAGTGTCCCCTAGTGGTTAGCTGAGCCCCATACAGCTGGGTCCTGGTGCCTCCAGGAGACCTGGCCTTCACTCGCTTCCCCAGCCCCTCTGTCCAGTGCTCCATCCCCGAGCTGAGGGACATTCAGAGCCAGAAGAGGCTTTGTCACTGTCACCCATCAGTCTGTACTGGGACCCCTGCCCCATTACAGACAAGCCCAAATATTCTCCCTCCTGGCCCATCAGAGGCTGGGTCAGCCTGCCCACACAGGCAGACACACAGCTCTCAGGAACAGGGGACTGATCGAGCCCAGGAAGCCCACCCTTCGAAGGGCTCACCCAGGAGGACTAGGCAGAAGGTCACTGAGGCAGGTCCAGGAGTCCAAGAGATGGAGAAAGGCCAGCAGAGACCCAGGGAGGCAGACCACAAGCTCCAAACAGACCCACGGTCCAGATGCCTCCCCGGCCCCCTGTGCTCCTCACACCGGCCAAGGGGTCCACACGCAGTCCCTTATGTGGGTTCCGTCCTCCAGGCCCCTCGTTCCTGCCCCTCCTCCTCACCGACACTGCTCCACCTTCACGTCCTTGGCTCAAGCACCCCCTTCCCTGTTCCCAGCCCCCAGCAGGCTCCCCTATCAGCCCACCTCACAGGGCTGCCTTCCCACCTTCAGAGTCCAAGGTTCCGTGGGAGAGGAAGTATCTGATCCTGTCTGACCCCCACTCCCAACTACAGCTCCCTGAGGGCAAGACTTGCAGCTGCTCGTTTCCCTCCTTTCCTCCCAGAGCCCAGCACTGTACCTGGCCCCTGACCGTGACCCGTGCTCAATGCCAAATGAATGAATGAATGAGGGAGGGATGGACTGACGGAAAGAAAGACTGAAGAGCCAGGGAGCCAGGCAGGGCACCTTGTGAGCCAACCCCTTACCCCACAAAACAATGCCAATGGCGGGTGGGGTCTCCCCATCCCTCCCCGTGCCCCTCCCCCATGCTCACTGGTCCCAGCTCCACAGGGTGGGAGGCAGCACGCGCAAGTCCACGGTCGGAGTTTCAAAACCCAGGGCTGCAGCAAATCCAGCAAACAGCTTCCACAAGGCGAGTCGAGGCCCCCAAATGCTGACATCATCTGCAGAGCCGCTGACCCCAGGGAGCGGCTGGGCTCTGGGGGCCGCAGGCAGCGGTAAACAGACATCCACTCGCCGCTCAGGCAAACAGGCCTGCACAAACACGGCTCTCTCTCCGTGGAGCCCTCTCTGCTCCAGCTGCTGCTAGGGGATGCCATGCTGGCCCGCATGGGGGGCGGGGCATGGCAGGAGCACCCTGGGGTCACGCTGTCCTCTCCCCTGTCTTTTCCTCAGGCCATCCCCCCACCCCCCAGCCTTCTTGGGGTGACTGCTTCACAGCAGAGGACAGCATGCAGCTGCCTTATACCCTGGCACAAGCCGGAGCAGGCCTGAAGTCTGTCTCAGGGAGAGCAACCCAGGTTCTGGGGGAGGGGACCCCCAAACTCACATATCAAGGGCAGCAAGCAGGCCTGAGGCCTGCACCAGCCTCAGCCTCCCCGAGCCCTGGCGGCTTTTCCCGATGGTGAGCAGCCCCCACCCACCCCACTGCAGGCATTTAGGACCTCCAGCCATGCCCACATCCCTCACACCCCTCCTGGTCTGTACACTTACTCACAGCCCACACACCCCATCCCATGAGGGCTCCAAGGCAAAAACCCTCGCCCTCACCCTCATTGCTCCTGGACATCCCTGCTGTCTCTGGGGCTGGGCACTGGAGCTGACGACCCCAGCCAGCAGGTGGCTGAGATCCCACACGGAATGGGCTTTGGGGGCTGGGGGGGGGGTGGTGGCTGGGGTGGTCCTTCCTGCTACTCCGAGGCCTGAAGAAGCTGAAAGCCCTCAGCCCAGCATGAAGCAGGGGTGGGGATCACAGTGGTGGCCACACTGCTAGGCATAAACTCTGCTAAAAGCTTCACATGCATCATCTCATAGTGGGAACCCCTAAGGTGGATACTGGTATTACCCCACTTTACAGATGAGGATATCGAGGCCCAACAAGATCCAGGAACTCGCTGGAGGGCAGCAGGCCAGGCTGAGAAACCCTCCCCAGGAACCACAAATTCCTAGGACCCTGGAGCGGAAGGGTTGTTCCAGCCAGACCCCTGCACAGCCCCAGACAGGCCCCATCTCTGTGATCAGGCCATTTCTCAGCCCTGACTCTAGGGCAGCCTGGCCGGCTGGGGAGTTCCCAGAAGACACACACCACGGGGCAGGGCCTTCTTCTGCTCATAGTCAGTCATGAGCCATCTGCCCCTTCTCCAGGAAGGGGGCAAGCTGCCCTGCCCCTCCCAGCACTGCCTCCCTGCCCTGCCTGCTGCCTCTGCCTGCTGCCTCTGTCCCACCTGACTGGGCAAAGGTGGCTGTGCCCAGCAGGCCACAAGGGCTGCATCCTCCCCTGCACCAGGGAAGCCTCTTCTTGACAACTGCCACCACACTGGGCCTCTGCAGGCAGTCAGCCAGTTCCAAGCCTGCCTCTCTGTCCCTTGACACCCGCCATTTGAGGTCCCGTCCATCTCTCAGCTAACTTAGAGGTGAGTACAGACACTACCTGCCCCTCTTTTGTGCACCGCCCTTCCCTCCTGTCCCACTCTCAGGATGTGCACTCATTCTCACAGCGTGCGGCAGCCGCTCTATCCCCCTGTGCAGGCAAGGAAGTGGGGTCCCCATGGGTGAAGGTTTGGGGTCACCCAGTGGGCGACAGAGGCTCAGCCACCAGACCTCAGTCTGCACAGAGCTGAGTCCTGCAGACCAACGCCCTCCTCACAAAGCCCTGACAGCAAGTGATGCAATGGGGTGACAACACCCCTCCCCACTGCCTCCTTAGAGACCAGCTGGATGGACCTCCCAGGAGCTGATGATGGGAGGCCTCAGGGGAGGTGTGGGGTGGCAGGGGGACACCAGGGAGAGCGCTGCTCCTGAGGGTCAGTGCTGGAATCTGACCCCCAAACCCCAGCCCTCCAAGGCTTCTGCAGGTGCCCGCAGACCTTGGGGACCCCTTCAACCCAGGAGCAGGACATCTGTCAACCCCACCCATTTTATAATACATCCTGGCCCCCCCCCAAACTCAGCCTCAGGAGGTCAGTACAGTCAATCCATTTTACTGACAAGGGAAACTGAGGCTCAGAGAGGCAGAGGGACTTTCAACCAGTAAGTGGTAGGATGGAGGCATACAGACCGAGGTCTAGGGGACATCGCAGCAGACTACAGCAGCCTCAGGGCATGCCTGCTTAAACTCACGCTGGGGTGGCTTTTTACAGAAGAGTGTCCAGTCTCGGTGTCTATGTGAGATCACAGGGCCTGGGGTGCACATAGCTCCCCCCAGACACAGACACCCTGTCTGCCCTCCTCTCTCCTCCTCTCAAACCTGCCCATGGCCAGCCCTTCAGCCAGGATGTGACAGCCCGTCAGACCTACCAGGGCCCCCTCTCTGCCTGCTCAGCTGGGCAGTAACCCCTCCTGGGCATGGGTCCTGGCAGCTCAGGCCATTTCCATTTAAACCCCTGAGGAAGCCCTGAACAGTCGCCCACGGAATCGGCACCAGCTGACAGGTGATGTTTGCGCCTCTCCTCCTGGGGCTGGCAGGAAGAGACGCAGTTGGCTTTTACTCCAGAAACCTGAGTCTGGAGCCCCTGAGTGTGGCCACCTTCCCCATGGCTGCTTGAGCAGAGAGGGGCATGCCCCAGCCCACATCCCTCTGCCAGTGGCATCCTGCATTCTGTGGGGCTCTGTGCCCCAACACAGGCAGCCTCCTCCCCAACTCCTAAGCCACCTGGGGAGGGAGAGAAGAGGGACTGGTCTCTGTTTTCCCTGAGGGTGCAGGGGCCAGGGTGGGACAAGGCAGGACCCAGCTGCCCCCTCCCCACCCCCTAGTCTAGGCTTTATTTATTCACATCAGGGCTCTGGCTTGGGCTACAGGGGCCTTGCACACCCCAGCTGGGCTGTGTTCTCTTAAAACCACTCACCCTAGAGAGCCTCCCAGCCCTCCAGGGCCACCGAGAAACCTGGGGCAGCTCCCTGATGTGATGCTCCACAACTTTCTCCTCCTTGGAGAGCTGTGATCAGCCACGGTTCCCTGCAGCTGGGCAACAACCAACAACGCTCCCCAGCCTTCCGCCCCTGGGCCTCCAGTCCCCGCGAGGAGGGGCAGGCACCCGGCCTCCGGCTTGAGGGGGCACCTGCTGCCCACCGCCCCCCACCGCCTCCAGCCCAGCGGTCGCACTGTTCTAGCCGCCAGGTGCACCGCCCTGGCCCCCTGCCCCGCACCGGGCTGACCGTCCACTGCGCGCACAGGGAGGGAAGTTGGAGGCTGCTTATGCCCCCCTTGAAGTCGTTTTAAAAATAAAACCTCGCTCCAACCGTGACTCACGCGGCTGGTGGGGACCGGAGCGCGGCGCCCTGGCCGGCCGGCTGCCTCTCTCCGCTCGCCCTAGCCCGCCGGTTCCCGGGGACTGGGCCGGAGCCGAACCGGCAAGCCCAGCTTGGCGACCCCAGCGGGTAGGGGCTCCTGCCTGGGGGCGCAGCAAGGGCTCGGGCTCCGACCGAGCCCCCGCCCTTTCCAGCCTCTGATGAAGAGAGCGAAGCCGCTGGCCGCGCACCCGGTGCCTCCCCGTGGCGAAGCCAGCGCCGCGGGTACTCGGCTGTCCACTCGGGGGCCCCCACCCCAAATCCCAAAGGCTGATCGGTCCCGGAGGCAGCTGGGCAAAGCCGGGCAGCCGGATCCCGCGGCGCCTCCCTGCGCTCCCCCACCCCGCCACGCTGGCCCCATAGCCCCGTCTTGCGCGCGCGGACCCAGGCCCCCCGCCCCGTGCATCCTTCCTTACCTGCGCAGCGGCCGGGGAGGCGGGTCTCCTCGGGAAACTTTGCGATGACAGCTGGAGCCTCAGGGGTTATTCCAAGGAGCGGGCGGGAACCGGAGCCCGAGGGCGCCCAGGGGGGCCCGGGAGAGGAGACCCCAGCGCTCCGCGGAGCGCGGTGGCGGGCCCGGGGCGGAGAGCGCGCGGCGGCGCATCTGCCCGGCTCGGGCGCCCGGCGTAGCCGCGGGGGGCGTGCGCGGGGGGCGTGCGCGGGGGTGCGCCTGGCGGCCGGGGTGCGTGTGCCCGGGTGGGTGCGCTCGGCGGGGCGAGGGCCAGCAGCGGTGCTTGCGCGAGCGGCGGCGGCGAGCAGGGCGCGGGGAATCAGGCTGTGCGGCCGCCTCTCCCCTCGCGGCGGCGGCGGCGGCGGCGGCGGCAGCGGCGGGGGCCGTGCGTGCAGGCGCGGAGCGGGGAGGGAAGGGAGGAGGGGGGAAGAGGGGGGAGGCAGCGGGCGGGGAGGAGGCGACGGGGGCGGGGGCGCCGCGCTGCGCACTGGCCGGCGGGACCCGGCGTGGGAGGCTGCGCCGCTGCGCGGGGACTCGGGCCCAGCCTGGGAGAATCGGCCTTCGCGTCCCACTCCCCCTACCCACCGCTAAAATGGATGGGGGTGGGCAGGGAGGTTGGGGTGTTGGTCCTGGGGGGAGGGGGGTAGGAGGGAGGTTCCCAAAGCCAGCCTCCAGCGCGGGGGCGGGGAGAGAGAGAAGGGTTCTCACTCACGCTCACGCGCCACCTCCCCTTACACCCCTCCTCTCTGCACCCACTCATTCATCCATCCTTCCACCCATCCATCCGTTCATTCATTCATCTGTGCACCCATGCATTCATTCACAAACAGGTACCCACCGCCTCCTCTGCGTGCCCGGGTAACCGCTTTCTCCCTGTCTGACGCCCCTTCCCCACTGGGACCCTCTCACCTGCCTTGCTCCCAGGTCAGATCCCAGCCTCGCTTTCCCCCTCATTAGCTGACTGTGACCTTGAGCAAGTTACTTAACCTCCAAATCTCAGTGTCCCCCGTTATAAAATGGGAGCATTAACAACTTACTTCCAAGGGTTAACAGCAGGGTGAAGGAGACCTTGAAAAGGAAAGTGGCTAGGGCCATGCCTGGCACACATTAGTGACAGGAAATGTCTACGCCTGTTGTGCAGGTTCCAGTGTGGTGGTAGGGGTGGACTAGACCTCCCTCCTCTGAGCCTGGGAAGTTCCCATGCTCTTGGCCTTCTCTGGGATACTGAGGAGTTCTCTGTCTGCCTGGCATCCCTAGACCAGACCTTGTCACAGAGCTCAGTCATCTGGTCCTGCCACCCTTCTCCCTAGAGGGCTGCTCTGAGTGAGTCCTTGCCTCTATCTAGAACCCCCCCACCTCCACCCAGGCCCCACTGCTTGCAGGTCCATGCCCAGACTCCCCACAATCTGGCTGGGACCCCTCCTCCGAGTCCCATCCCAGCATCTCCCACCCACTATCCCAACTGCAGGCCCATGTTAGACCTTCCAGGAGCCCAGCACACCCTGGGCTTTGCTGTCCTTTAAGGCCTGGCCAAGCCACCTCTCCTCTGGGATGCCCTCCCAGCTTCTCCCTAGGGGAAGATCACCCTAAGGAACATCAGCCCCTCTCTCCCCCGCATCCTGTGCTCTCCCATCCCGGAGCAGGCTGAGGCCTTGCCTGAGGCTGCTGCCTCGGTCCTTGCAGTGAGCACCTCTTCATTGGCCCTTCTTGCCTCTCCCTCCTCACCCCTCTATCCCTGCTTCCCTCTCCTTATCTCCCTTTCTTCTGCTTTATACTCAATTCACCAAACAGCTATTTTTTCTCCCAATTTTTATTTATTGTCCAAACACCATCATATCAACAATAAAGGAAAGAAAAATCACCCACAACACCACCGCCCTGTGGCGTCAACAGCCTCCATTCTTCTGCTCCCTTCCAGGCTTGTCCATGCCCTGTCGGCTGTAACTTTTATGGAGATATGGTTTCCGTTCCGCCTCCCTAGACTCCCAGATGGACGTGAGGGCCCTGGGGCTCCATCATCCCTCCATCATGGCACTTAGCACCTTGCTGGGGAATTATGTGCCTGTCTTCCTCCTCTTCTAAACTGAATCCCTTGAAGGAGGGACTCCTTTCCATTCCCGCCGCCCCCAGGCCTAGCACAGTGCTGGCACAAAGCAGGCACTCAGGGCCCCAGAGTGGAGTGGATCGTATGGATATAGCTGTATTTGACAGATTGCATTTAGATATCAAAATACCATCTTCATAATAGTGTTTTTTATGGCTGCATGATATTCCAACAAGCTGATGTACCCTAACTCACTCAGCCATGCCTGGCAGCTGCAGACAATTCAAAGAATATTTATGGAGGTCCATGGTGCAGGGGGCTTTTTGGGGACCAAAGGCCAAAGGGAATCAGGCTCTGCTGGACCCCATCCTAGCAAAACCAGAAATCGAGCCAGGGGGTGGGTACCTAGGCAGTTAGGGTTTAGCAGGATCTTGCTGAAACAGACATCATTACCATGTGACTCCGGGATACAGAGGTCAAGTGCTCTGCAACATCCAAGGTAGCTTCCCAGGGGAGGTGGCTCTTGAGTTGGTCTTGGAGGGTCAGGAAGAATGTTCTAGGCGGACGCTTGAAGCTCATTTCAGCTTCAGGGACTGTGACGTGAAAGAGGCTAGGGTTTGGAGATCTGGAATTCTTGGTTGGAGTTGGGAGGTAGGAGTCAAGGGGGGCCATGGTGGAAGGTGAGGTGACTAATGTCAGCCAGGCCAGGTGTACAGGGCTCTGGACAAGCCTGGAGAGTCTGGCCTTTATCTTGGAAAAGGTAGAGTGCCAGGGAGGCAATGTAAGTATAGCAGGGGAGCTATCAGCCATGAGATTCAGAAAGATCACTTGTTCGTTCAACAAACACTTACTGAGACTCTGTGCGCTCTGGGGCTTCCTGAGGGCATCAGTCAGTGGTGAAGGCAGTAGGGTGGCCCTGGCCCAGGAGGACTGAGCCAGGCACTCATGAAAATGCTCTCAGCACGAGACAACACAAGCCACCCAGGGACAATTTGTGGCTTCAACCTTGGGCTCGCCAAGCCCCAGCTCCCCAGGCAGCAGTAACCTGGGCACTGTCTGGCATCCAGGTGCAGCAGGCCCTACCACTGGGCAGCCAAGGTCACACTGGCCCTGCTCGCAGCGCCCCAGCCTTCCCCACCACCTGCCTACCTTCTCCAGAGTCCTCAGATGTGGATTCTGCCTTCTACCTTACCGCTTATCCACTGCTGACCCCCGGGCGCTATCTCAGTTCCTGCTCCTTTCCTCAATAGGGCCATCACAAGACCCCCTAAGGCTGGTGTGACAGTCTAATGAGGTCCTAAGAGGAAAGTGCTTTGTATACTGTAAAGTGCAGCGACAACACAGCTCACCATGATTAAACTGTTGTCAACCAAGGTTCCACCACCCTCCACCCTGTGTGGGCCTGTTCTGGGTTGAGGGCAACAGAAGGGGCTGACCTGGTTCAAGAGAGGGGTAGGGTCTACCCCACTGGGTGGTCAGCTGGCATCACCAGGGACCCTTTAGTCCCAAGCTCTGTGCTGGGTGTCCAGGAATGAAGCCCGCTGAGGAAGTGAGCAGGGGTCAGCACTACTGAAAAGGCCAAGAGCTGTTGTTCAGAGGGCGTGGCCTTGGACTTCAGCCGACTGCCTGAGAGTCAGAGGCTCAGCCTCCCCCACAGGCCCCAGCTTCGGCATCATTTCCAAAGAGGGGTAGACCTCCAGCCCCCAACTTGGAACCAGAGAGCCTCCTAATGGACTTTCTGCCCCATCTGTGGATTCTCGGTCTTGGAGATCACTGCCCTCCAAGATCCCCAGGGTCCCCTGCATCTGGGGGCACCTGATGGGGGCCCCCAGAGAATCACAGTCACTGATCACCTGGCCATCTCAGATCGGGGCCTCCCAGTGATACCCAGGTATACCCTGTGATGTTTCCATGAATCATGGGCATGTGGCCTGTGGGTTGGCTGGCTGTGCACACCTGGCTGGGCATACCAGTCCTCACTGAAAAGTCCCACCAGCTTCTCTGATCCAAATCTTAATGCCACCATGCTCCCCCTCCACCATTGTACACTAAACCTTTCCATCCCTCACAGCAGAGAGGGCTGGGACTTCTCCCCAGAAGCATGGGGTTTGGGTACAGGAGAGGCTAGGGTGGGTCCCAGCATAGAATTTCAGAGATAGCAAGGCCCCAGCCAGGGAGGAAGTCCTAGAGAGGCTGCTCAAGGGAGTGGGCACTGCAGGGACAAGTCAGGTAGGACGAAGCTAGCAACTCCCAAGGGTGGACACCGGGAGTGGTGGGGAAGGGTGGCCAGTGCAGGAGCACCCCTAATCCTGCCCAGGGTGCTGAAACAGGGGTCCCGCTTCCCTGCACCCTTCTTCCTACTCACCCCTCAGTCCGGGGCTCTACCATCCTGTCCTTTGAGAGGCCTCCCTGAACCCACTTTTCCCAACTGGGCCACTTTGTTCCCTCTGCCCCCTCGGCTTCTCCTTGGTAGTGCTTCACTCAGTCTGTGCTTACAAGTGATTTGCGTGACTCCATTTTTCACATGTCTGAAATCGGGGCATGGATGGTAGTATGTTTTCTTCCTCAGTTGTACATGAAGTCTTGGTGAGACTCAGAATCGATAGAGCCCGTGTTCAGTGTCCTGTGTTTTATTAGTGTCTGTCTCTCCCAGCAGACTGGAAGCCCCCATGTGGTCACAGTCTGGGCCTCTTGTGGTCCCTGTGGGTCTCCAGCACCTGCTGCAGGTCCTGGGCACATGGGGAGACAGGCGGGCGTTGCTGAGTGTCAGGTTGAAACAGCCCTGCAGGCGATGGTGACAGCGCTGCCCAAGGCCAACCATGATTCCTAAAACTGCCCAAGATGATGGTTCCAAGGATTCAGAGGGAGGCCAGGCACTCTTCCAGCTATTGCAGTATGGCGGGGGCGGGGGGTCCTGGTGTGTGGGTATGGGGGGGCGATGGGAGGTGAAGGAGAAAGATCAGGGCTGACAGCTGCCATCCCAAGCCCCTGGGTGGGTGGAGAGAAAGATACCAGAGAGAATCAGAACTGGCCCTGGGCAGAGGCAGAACCAGGCCACCCGGGACAAGGGCTCCACACCAGCCCACCTTCCCTGGCACTGGCAGGACTGAGGCTGCTGCCTGGCTTGTCTCTGATGGGCCCTTCTCTCCCTTGGGAACCTCCTCTTCCTCCCACAAATGACATCACCACCACCCCCAACCCCCCACCTCCTCCAGACACCCAGGGCTGCCTCTTGCTTGCTTCTTCCCTTACCCACACACTCCTAGGCCACTATTCCCAGCAGAAGTGATGCTTCTGATGGTGATTTAAGCATTTCTGGACTCTGACTATCATTCACCTGCTACACACATCCCAGGTCAATCTCAGGAAGGGAGACATGAACTGTATTTAAAGGACAGTCCAAGTGGAGGGACCAGCATGTGCCAAGGTACAGAGGTCTGGATGACCAGCAGCTGTGGACTGAGGTCTGTGGGAAGGGAAGTCAGAGGTGAGGCCAGAGATGCAGGACCGACCAGGAAGGAAGTTGGAGGGAGGAAAAGAGAGGGCATGTCCTCAAGATTTGGGGTGCCAGAAAGCAGTGTCTCCCTGACTGCCTGAGAGAGAAGGGGAGGGCAGGGTAGAGGATGGCGGGGTGGAAAATGGGGTTTTGAGATTGGAGCCTTGGAGACTTCAGCTGGAGCCAGGCCTTTGGTGACAACTCTCCCACCCCATCACTGCCTCTTCTGATCCCGGCTGACCTTTTCAGGGGCTCAGGACCCTGTCCTCCTCTTCATCTCCTCCTTTCCCACCCCTGCCCCAGTCTGAGTTTACTGCCTTGGTCTCCTCTACTACCCAGGGGCTTTTGAGACTGGATGCCCTGAGTAGGCCACCTCCCCAGGGACTCAGACAGTTCCTGGGCCCTCCCCTTTGGGTTCTCTCTGTCCCCCAACCAGCTCCAACACCTCAGGGCAGCTGAAGCCCCTGAAGATGGGGGTCTGCAGATGGAGGGTCCTGAGCCCGGGGTCCCCCTCCCGAGTCCTGGTAGCCAGAGCCATGGTCCAGGGCTGGGGTTGGGTGGAGTCACTCAGGGCCCCTCACCTGCCCATCACAGGTGCAGCCAGGCCTAGCAGGTTCTGAGCTAAGTATACCCCTGAGACTGGGTGCTGGGAGGAGCAATGGAGGAGGAGGAGGGGAGGGAGGAGGGAGAGGCTGCCAGTGATGGGGGGGTGGGGGATGGGGTTGCCCAGCAACCACCACGCTGACTCTGCCAGGGAGGGATCCTTAAAGAACTGAGCGGAAAGGCTGGGCCTTGAAGGGCTGAGGCTCGGTCTCGAATACCAATGGCTGCCACCCTGGCACCTCCTCCTCCCTCCACGAAGTGGAGCTCCAGCTGGGAGGGCAGGAGGACCCAGGAAGGTGCCCAGCCTGGGGAGAACTAGGCTGGGGTCCTATCTTGTCCCTATAGGGGGTATAGGGACAACCTGGGAGGGGGTAAGAAGGCTGCCCTGAGGCCTTCAAGGCAGGGGGCGCCCTGGATTCCCGGGCCCCCAGGGCCTGGGACAGGAGGGGACTGGGACTCCTCACCCCAACCCTTGGCCATCCCACCACAGGAGCACTCCTTCCAGAGCCAATAAAACTGCCTCTTCTTGGCTGAGTGACCTTGAATGAGCCACCTCCCCAACTTTGTGTCCTGAGAATTCCAGGTGGCCATAAGACTGTCAGTCAAGGGCTGCCCAGAGGCGGCAGGCCTGACAAGGCTGTGTCTGGTGGGTGGAGTTTCTAAGGAAGTCCTTCCTGGTATCTGACTTAAATACTCTGCACAGCAGCCACAGCTTTCCTCTACCTTTATGGAGAAGGGAATATCTGTTTGGTCTCAGTACAACACCTCATATTTCAAAAGCAACAAGGGTGAGGATTCGCTGTGTGGCCTCCTCTAGTTCCTTTCCTTTCAGAGTCTCAGTTTCCCCATCTATACACAGAGGGCTGGGCTTGGCCAGGGTGCCTCACTGGGCTCCAAGGAGGCACCTCTGGACTGCTGCCCTCTCAAAATCACCAGAGCTCCCTCCTTGCTTCCTGCAGGGGTAGAAGGTGGGGGGAGCAGCGAGGAGGCCAGAGCCCCTGCTGTTTCCTCTCACCAAAGTGCTCATTCCATCGACTGGATTGAGCCACATTTGGAAGCCCATCCCATGCCCAATCCAGTCCTGACTTCCCTTGGTCCTCTAATTGGTCCCTATGGGTCCAGCATTTCCTCTACTCCTGGCTCTCCATCAATCTCTCCTTGGCCTTTCAGAGGAGGCCACAGTTTCATTGAAGACCTGAAGGATGATACCAGTTTGGAAAGAGCTGGAAGAAGAGTGTGCAGGGCAGAGGGAGCAGTCTGTGCAAAGGCCCTGGGGCATGAAAGAGCCAGATCTATTAGAGGATGAGAGAGGAGATCAGGGAATTGAGGGAAACGGAGCATGGGATGCAACCATGCATTTGTGGAGGGGAACATGAATTTTATTCTAAGTGTAATAGGAAGCTATTTGAGAGTTTTAAGCAGGGAAGTGAACTGATCTAATTTATATTTTAAAATGATCATCTGAACAGCCACTTTGGAGAACAATTTGGGAATAACTATTAAAGTTAAAGAGGTGCATATACTCTAACCCAGCAGTCCTGATCCCAGGTGTATGTGAGACAAACTCGGACATGGGGTCTCACAGGCCGTATGCATGATGCTACTGCAGCCAGGTTAGCAAGAGAGACAAAACTGGACACACTTGACTGTTGCTCAGCGGAGGGATGGGTGGATGAGTGTGGGACAGTCCTAACCTGAAGTATTACAAACAGCACTCTTTCCTCCTCCCAACCCGTGGTTTGTTTTTTGCTCAATTATTCCCTGGTTATCTCCTTTTGGGAAGAAAACTGCAGCTCAGAGAGGTCAAGGGGCTGCCTCCGAACACCCAGCAAGCTGGGAGCAGAGGAACCTGTGACTCTTGGGTGGGTGTGCCTATCTAGGTAGGGGTGAGCAGAGTGGGAAGGATGCCTTCAGGACCCAGGCACACCACCCTCACCCCCAGGAGTAGTGGGTGAGAGGCCTCTCCAGACCCCTCCTCCAGGATATATTTCCCTTGCCGCTTTCCACTCTCCCACCCGCCAGGGCTCCCCTGGGCCCCAGCCCCTCAGTCCTGCATAGATGGAGACTGCACCCGGCTGGCTGGGGCCCAAGTCATCTCCTGGTAATTGGGTTTCAGGGATGTTCGTGGTTATGCTAATGGTGGGACACTGAGCGCAGGCCCCTGGCTCCTGGGGGAGGGGAGGCCCAGACAGCAGCCAGGGTCCCACAGCACTGCAGACTCAGCACTTCCGTCAAAATCAGACTGCCAGATTCAAACCCTGGCTCCCTGCTTCCCAGCTGAGTGACCCTCAGCAAGTTACTCAACCTCTCTGAGCCTCCATTGTGTTATCTGTAAAGTGAGAAAAAATAATAGTATCTTCTCATAAGGCTCTCGTAGGAGGGAAAGATAAAATGAAAGAATCCACTGGAAACACTTGGCCCAATGCCTGACACAAAGAATTTGCTCGATAAATGTGTCATTAACTATTTTTTGGTTTTGCTTCAAGTCTGAAAGTTCCCTCAGGAAAATGTGAACAGTGGCTAGCCGAATCTGTGTGATGAGCTAAGAGGTGTTTCACTTTTCTTTTTAAATATATTATCCAATTTGGGACAATGAACATGAATTTATTACAAAACAAAATACCAACAAGTAGAAGTGTCTGGAGAAGGGGCTTGGAGAGTGGGTGTTGAGGGGGATGGGGGCCCAAGGGTTTAGGGTCCAGCTTGGGGGCCACTGGCTGGGAGGTTGGATCTCCAGGGGCAGAACCCAAGGAACCCAGGCAGGAGGGGATGACAGAGGGGCCTAGGCCAGCAGGAACCACAGCCAAGTCACCTGCTTTGAGCCTAAATGGCTGACTAGGCGGCTTTTGTATGGAGGGGGATGGGGTAGGATGCCCAGGGTAGACCAGGGAGGGGACTACAGAGGCGGAATGGACATGAGTGAATGGGCAGGGGTGAGGGGGGTCCATCGAGGTCCAAAAGAGCAGAGGAAGCAGGGCCTGGCACAGGGCCAGTGGGAGGAGGAGGCCAAGGGTGAGACTCTAGAAGGGGGCCCCAGCTGGGTACATTTCCAACAGATCTGAGGAATCCCAGGGCCCTACTCAGAGATGGAGTGAAGAGCTCAGTCCCAAGAAGCAAATAAGCCAAACCTGGCAGAGCAGGATGCTTAATGGTCCAGGCTCCAGAGTCAGACCAATGGGATTCAAATACTACCTCCACCACCATACCTGTGTGGCCTTGGGCCAGGCACTTATCTGAGCCTCAGTCTCCTCATCTGTAAAATGGAGCCATGCAACCAGCAAGCTCCCCATGGCTCTCCCTCAGGGGCTGGCGAGCAAACCTTGAAGATCAGAAGCTGCTGTTGTTTTGTTGTTGCTGTTATTAACCCCACCTGACAGCAGGCTGCTCTCACCTTTCTCCCTGGCTGATCGGGGAGAAGCTGGGGATCCTCCCTGCCAGGAGACCCCAGCTCCAGCGCCCATTGCCGCCATGAAGCTCTGCGATGCTCTAACAGTTTTACAGGCATTTTAAACTTTATCACCCATGCCCCCACAAGGCTTCACTTTCCCTGCAGATGAGGCAACCCGCTGAGGGTCCAGGGGGTGGAGCAACTGGGCCACAATCACAGCTGGGGGCGGGTCACAGGACCAGGCCCTACAAAGTACAAGGATGTTGGCTCCCCTCATATAAGGGCTGTGGCCTTGGGCAAGTCACTTCACCCCTCTGGGCCTGTTTCCGCATCTGTAAACAGGATGGGAAGGGGCATGTGTACACATGTGCACACATGTTGAGATGATCAGCAGAGGTCTGTGTGAAAGCCTGGTGTGGTAAGTGTGAGCCCCTGCCCCCCATGAGGGCCCCCCCGAGCCTGGGGTATGTCGGGTAAGCCTCACACTTCCCAGCAGACAACCCCACCTCACAGGACAGTGACCTTGGCCTGGGGGACAGAGCTTGTCAAACACGGCAACTGCTCATGCAGTTTGAGATGCCTTTGAAGTCTCTTGTTTTATCTTCAAAAATTCAGCACATTTCACATTTTATTCCATCTGTGGGGCGTTTCTAATCTAAAACATGTTTTAAACGGCTCGCCCTCAAGTACCGCGAACACCCACCGAAAGCCTGTGGGAAGTGGGGGAGGCAACGGTGTTGGTTTCCTGGGAATAAAGCCCACTCCCTCAAACCCCCCGGTGGGGCTGGGGCTGACACTACCCCGCCAGGCGGTTGGTCAGTCAGTCATCACCTTTCAGGTATCAGACGCTGTGCTTGAGTCTGGGGTGTAGGTGAACAGTGGGGTCTCAGCTGAGGGGAGGCAGGCCAGGAATGGGGCAGTTGCAATGCAATGGCAAGGGCTGATTGGGGGGTACACTGGTACTGGGGACGTACCAAGAAGGAGGTCTGGGAAGATATCACTTGGACAGGTGCAGTACCCCTCCCCCCAGGTCACCTTCCTGCCCCCATTGCCCTCTGACCTTCTCTCCCCCCACTTACTCTGCTTCAGCCACAGCGGCCTCTTGGCTGTGCCTCAAACACACCAGGCCGGCTCCTGCCCCAGGACCTTTGCACAGGCTGGCCCTGTCTGGCATGTGCTCCTCACAAACAGCTCCCCTATTCAGTAGGTCCTCCACTCCTTCTAGACGAGCCCCTATCTGCCTGCCTGCTACTCTCTCCTCCCTTCTATCCTCTTCGCAACCTCTGGTGCTAATGGGACTTCTTGTTTAAGTTTATTTTGTTGTTTCTCAACTGTCTACCTGCTAAATGACACACTCCATGCCAGCAGGGCCTTGCCGGTCTGTGCCTCAGAGCCTGGCATAGAATAGGGACTGGAGGCATCTTCGTCAAATGATAGAAAACTGAGATCTGGCCTTACAAGGGGCCAAGCAGAAGGGCTGGGTGATTTGGGGAGCAGCCTCCTTCCCCGAGCCTGGCTGGCAGCCTCCCAGGCTTTGGAGGCCTGGAGGAGGGCATGGCAGCGGCTGCCGGAAGCCCCCAGAGGGGCTGTGCCTGCCGCAAAGTCACCACTGTGCCCGCTCACCCGGCTTCTCCCTGGCCCAGTAACCTGCTCAGCGCTTTCCTCGGATCACTGAGTCTCCTCTGTAGTGGCCCGGCCTCCACGCGGTGCCCTCGGCACTCCCCCGCCCCAGCTGGAGAATTTAGCCCCTGTCAGGGAGAAACCTAGGCAGCTCCAATACTGCCTCCTGCCACTGCCCTTGAACCAGCCCTGTCCCCTGCACAGCCCCCACCCCAGGTCCTGCCTCTTAGAACCCCCCAGGTGAGCTCTTCTGCAAGGCCTGGGGGATGAGAGCTGGGTCTTCAGAGCAGGGGGATCCAGGCAGCCTAGCTGAGTGACTCTGGGCACAATCATAACCTGTCAGGTTCATTCAGTAAATTGTTATAAATTGTTAGCGGACACCTGCTGTGCACCAGGCTCTGTGCTGGACACTGGGAACACACTGTGGATGAGACACACGGGACTCAGAGAGGAGGGTAGCAAGGTAGGCACTTACCTGGGACGTGAGGATGCTGGAGGCAGTGGTTCATGGCCCACCGGAGGGTGCAGCGGAGGACAAGCTCCAGACCTGGGTAGCTGGGTGTGCTCCTGGCTCTCAGGGTGGGGGATGGTGAGGGTCTCCTCCAGGCAGAGGGACAAGCCCATGCAAAGGCCCGGGGACCAGAGGAAATGGGGCAAGTTTGAGGACCTAGAGTGTGACCGAGAGAAAGGTGAGGGGAGAGAGGAAAGAGATGAGGTGATGGGTCAGTGGGTCGTGTGCCTGTGGTATGTGAGGGGCTGGTTCTTTATCCTGAGAGCCAAAGGGAGTTTTGGACCTTTAATCAGGAAGCTGGGGGTAACATAGGAGATGCTCACATTTGCATTGTGGGAAGATCCTTCTCCGTGGCTCAGCTCTGTCATCTGTAAAATGGGCCAGTTAATACCTTCCACACAGGATAAGAATGAAATGAGCCTCTGTATGCCAGGACAGAGCTTACCCAGCCAGGCATTCCTGCCACCATGGGCCCTTCCGCTATAAAAATATTACATAACATAAAGACAAATACTTTAACATTTGATATTATGTATTTATATATATTTAATGTTATATATATGTTTTCTTCAACCTCAAAGTTCATTTTTTCCTTCCAATTTTAAGAGAAATTACATTTTCACAGTCCCCAGGGATGTGCCTACTTTGCTCACCTTGGCCCTCAAAGTGGGGACAGCTCTTCTGCTAAGGTGCTGCCTGGCAGGGCGGAGGGGGCAGGGGGCAGCAACCAGAAGGGGAAGAGGTGTCTGTGTGCCATCCTCCCTCTCCCCTCCTCCTCTTCCCCAGCCCGGTTCACAGGTTCACGCTGCTGCTGCTGCCCTGGTTCAACCGCATTCTGGCCCCTCTGCTCCTCGCTGGGCCTGTGGAGAGTCAGGCAAAGCCGACCTTACTCTTCCCCAGCAAAGGCACCCCCACGGCTCCCCATCCTGACCAGGGAGATGCTCAGACTCATTAGGCCCTTTCACATGGGCCGTGCCCCCTCCGTGCCTTTCCTTCCCTGGAAGGTGTGCTGCTGCCTCCCTCAAGCCTCAGCTCACCTGCCACCTCCTCTGGGAAGCCCCCAGCCTGCAGGCTGCTCCAGCTCTGGTAACCCCCTCACGGGGACGTTTACACTCTCCCCCTACCCAACTCTGAGCTCTGGGGCTGTGTCTTGCTCATCACTGTGTGCTTGGTGGCCCCTGGCACATGGTTGGCACCCAGTTAAAAGGCTGTGTGTAGAAAGCGATGGAGGGGCTGCTGGGTCCCCTGCAGTGACAGTGGCCAAGCACTCCGGGTCTGGCCCTCTCCCTTTCACCAGGCAGTGGCCACGTGCCAGAACCTGAATGGGACCAGGGACTGGGGCACAGACTGGGGAGTGGCTCTTCCTGCCCACAAGGACAACAGATGCTGGGGGGTGGGGCAGGGGCTGGGGTTCCCCAGGTGCCCTGGGCCTGAGAAGGTGTGCAGTGGGCAGAAGGCGAAATTGGGGGTGGGGACTGCACTGCATGAGTGGCAGCGTAGGGGCAGAGAAGGGCTGGCAGAATGTGTGGGAGGCGGGGAGTGAGGCCCCCAGGGCACCCCTGGCCTGGTGGGCTGCTATCAGGGGACAGAGGATTTGGCAGTGGCTGGGGTGGACCTCATTTCCACCCCAAGGTCACAGCCCAGCACTGAGGCTCGGAGCCCGTCAGCTGTCCGGCGGAGCACGGCACATGCATGGTCACAGGCAGGGGACACAGCGGGGCTGGACCACCTCGCCGCGCAGCGGGACAGACACGCAGACTCGGATGGCAGGCTTCAGACCAGGCAGCTCACAGTCCTGGAGGCGCACACTCTAGCCCAGGAGCCTACGCCCCACCAAAGCCAGAACAAGCCTAAGCTCCCCCACTACAAACCCCCTGGTGAGGCCTGCGCCCTGTTTGCTCAGCCCCTCACAAGCTCGCTGACCCTGCTTTGCTGGGGCAGGTTTGGGTCCTTTGGGTGGGGCTGAGTCACAAACTCTGGCTTGGACTTGAAGTCCAGTGCTCGTCCACATCACACTCACCCATCACCACACCTCCGCAAGACGGCTCTTCCAGACAGAGGGAGCACAACACACAGGGGTTTAGAAAATGGGCGCCGACAGTTGACTGCCCATGTTATCTTTGGCACGGCTCCCCGTTTTCAGTGTTCCCCCCAAGCCTCCAGGCCATCCCCGCAGCAGCCTGGCCCACCTGTGAGCGCCTTGGGAAGCCTTAAGGGGCACCATGTGGCCAGGTGTCCAGACCCCTGGGGAGAGGGCCAGACAGGGGTCGGGGGGAAAGAGGAGTGAAGGAACAGGGTCCAGACCACGGGGTCACTGCCATTCCCCCTAGTCCCCCACCATGAGACTGCTGGGCGCCATGGGCTGGGGGAAGGGGACACAGCAGACCGGCCTCCTGGGAGGCCTGCTGAGCTTGGGGACAGGCTAGTGACCAGGTCCTCTGTACAGCTCGCGTCTGAGCCCCCAGTGCTGGGCTGCACCTGCCCTTTTCCACCTGTGGCCAGTAATGGCACCTGCTACCTGGTCCCCCTTCCTCAGCTCAGGCTGTCCAGACCCACCTCCCTCCTCAGCCCTTGGATGTTCCTGGCCTGGTGAACATCAGATCAGTTCACCCCAGTCCCCTTACCCGGACAGGGCCACACACAGTGGGGTTTAGTGGGTACCAGGTAGGTGGGTGTTGGCATCTCCTTCCAAGAGGGGCCTGCAGAACAGCAGGTCAGTGCCCCCTCCCCTCCCACTTCGAGGCTCGCTGCCAGTCCATTTGGCACTGAGCCCTCCCCGAGCAAGAGCCAGCTCGTTTGCAGCCAGTGTTAATTAAGAGAGAGAGGTGATGGGGGGAGGTAGGGAAGGGCCATGGAGGGCAGCTTCCGACAGCTGCCAGGACCGCCCTGAGGGCCAAGGACTGGACCCAGACTGACCCAAGATGCTGGGGCCTCCCTGCTGGCTCTGGGGCTGAATAGTCCAGGTATCAAGCCCCTCATCTCTGTAGCCAACCTGCTGGGGCGGGGCTGGGTCAAGACTGATCTGGGGGAATCTACTGTGTGCTCTGCCTGTGTGTGGAGGAGGCAGACCCCAGCCTGGCAGTGGGGTTGGCAGAGAGGAGCCTCCCTCTGACGGTCTCTCAGGCAGTCTGCCTTGAGGTTGGTCCACTTTGTGCCTTGGCTTTGGAGTCAGAGAGACCCAGTTCTGAACCTGCTACTGTGCTTTGGTTTTCAACTTCTGAGCTTTGGTTTTCTTATCTGTAAAATGGGAGCAACAGCACCTCCCCTGTGGCTTTGTTATGATACTAAAAGAGATCAGTTTGTGCCTGGCAAGTAGCCTGCGGTCAGTCATTGGAAACGTGTTCCTGGGGCAGAGGCCACATCCGGAGCCTTTGGGAGCCCAGTCCCTCAGCGGCTTGCCGTGCCTGCCTGGGTGTCCCGCCGTGGTCCATCTCCTGCTCTCACTCTGACTTGGGCTGCCTCCCTGCCTGCTCAGCCCGCCTGCTCCCACGTTCCCCGTGGCCCCCGACCCCTGCTCTGGGAGCACCCAGCTGCTCCTCGCCTCTCCATCTTAATTAGCTGCTTGTATTAATCTTGCAAGTAACGTGGCAACTTGCAGCCCTGGGTTTTCAGTCTGTGGAATTAATTATTCCCCAAGTGAAGAGCTGTCAGCTCTGGGAGACCAGCCACTCAGAGCCACCCGACACCACTTAGCAGCGTCCACAGCTTCCGCACAGCACCCCGGGCCTGCGGCCTGGTCGGCCCGGAAATGGTCCCCGCTCCTGGCCTGGGCTCTGCTCCCTATTGACCTCCTACAGAGGGGCTGCCTCAGGACCTGGGAAGGGAGGGTGGGTTGCCAGAGCGGAGTCAGAGCTGATGGCCCTGCTTGGCGCCAGAACTCCTGGGGCCCGAGGGGCTGAGGCACAGCTGATCCCCTCCCCAACCCCGGGCGGCACCTGGGCCTGGGGAATGCACCTGCCCTGGGTCTCCCATCACTTGCTTTGATTAGCACCAGTGCTTAACGCAAATGCAGCTGTGTGGCCGGAAGCTGGAGCCCGGGCTGGGAGGGGCGCTGGCCTGCAGAGCCCTGACTTCCTGGCGGAGAGGCTGCCAGCTTCACTTTGCCCCTGCGTCAGCCCTGTGGGGAGGTGAGAGAGGCCAGCCGGCCAGGTAGAGCAAGACAGACAGGGTAGCCACAGCCTCCGCCAGGCTCCGGAGGAAGGAAGGGGCTGGGGCCTGGGGGCTGGAGTGGAGGAGCCTTCTCTCTTCCTTGACCTTCGCACCCACCCTGCCAGACGGCCTGTTTTCCCTTTGACACACGGGGAAACAGGCCCACAGCAAAGTGGCTCAAGTCACACATGTGTTGAACCTGGCTTTTGTTCCAGTCCCAGTGCCGCAGGCCCTCACTGTGCTGCCCAGTGGTGGGGCCCGGGTCTCGCACACGGGGGCTGTCGTGCAGGCCACCAGCCCAGGGTCACAGTTCTCCCCCCACAACCTCATTTCCTGGGCAGCTCTGACCACGGCTGCAGCGATGGCTCCGGTCTGTGACCCCCACGGTCTCTGCACCAGGCCTGGCGCAGGTGGGGCTAAGGAGGCACCGTGGGAAGAAAAGAATGAGTGAACAAAAGGACGTGTATGGCCGAAGGTCGTCTGCTCCTCTAGACCCCACGTGTGGCTGCTTCTGCGTTGAGCAGGCCAGACCCTGGTGCCCCTGACTCTGCCACCCTACAAACCCAGGCACATCAGCCTCAGCGGGAGAGGATGTCCCAGCCCCTCCACCTCCCGGTTATCTGCCCTGGCCTCAGAGGAGACTCTGTGCCCAGGGACCTGGCTGGCACTCGGGCCCCCCTCCACACAGCCACCGGCCCCACCAGCCACTCCCCGACTGACAGCCTTTCTCTGTCTCTCTCTTGCAGCCAACAGCTCCCTGCTTGGAGGCGGCGGCGGTGAGTGAACCCTTCCTGCGGTCTGGGTCGCGGGGTGGGTGGGGGGTTGGGAAAGCTTCTGGGCCCACCTGGGGCCTTGTGCCTTCCCCACAGCCTTCCCCCTCGTCCCCACTGTGCTCCTCTCCCATTTCTCCATCTCTGCCCTTCTTTACTGCTTCCCACCCTCCTGGCCTCGCCTTGTCAGCCATCACTGTTGACGAAGCTGGACACCTGGACAGCAGGCCAGGCTCCCTCACTGCTAGGTGACCGCGGTAGGTCCCACCCTTTGAAGAGGCCTCTTAGTCTGTAACTGGGGGCCAGAGGGACACTTGAGGTTTAAAAGAGATTGCTCCTGGGACTGGAGGCCACAAGTGTGATGGAGAGAGCCCAGCCCTGCCCCTGGTGCCCACATGACCTCAGCAAGCCTTGTGACCCCTTGGCCTTAGTTTCCCCACCTGTGAGGGCAAAATTAGTATCTCTGCTCTGCCCTGAAGCCTCGCAGGGCAGCTCTGCAGCCAGGACAAGGTCCTGTCAAGTCAGGGAGAGCTCCACCAACCATGAAGTCTAGGAGAATGCACGTGTGTTCACTATTGTTAAGGACCAGCACAAAACAGGGGTTCCAGCAGGGCCAGGTGGGCAGGAGGTCAGAGGTGAGAGTGGGCCTGGCCCCCAGGGATGCAAGCCAAGGTCTGCAGGTGCCAGGGGTGGGGCTGGGGGCAGTCCCTATGCCCCCTGGTGCCTGCTTCCCCTGGCCAGCCCTGCCCAGGCTGGCCACACCAGCCCCTCGCCCCCAGCCCTCAGCCCCCAGCTGGCTGGGTTGCCCACTGTCTGTGCAGGCAGCAGGATGATTGGTGAGCCGGAGGGCAGGGGTTAATGCGCCGTCGGATAAATCCCGGGGGCCGTGTTTACGGCAGTGGTGGCGGGGCCCAGGCCAGGTTTTAAAAGGGGGAAAAATAAAAGGGGCATAGAAGGTCAGGAATAAATAAGAGCAGCATTAAGAGCTGTCGGTGACCAGCCAGGATGCAGGATGGGGGGGTCTGTTTGTGACTAGAGATGTTTTCCCTCCCCCGCTTCTCCTCCAGCTGTCCATGTGGAGGTCATAGCTACCCTGGAAGCCTCACAGAATGAGGGGGGCTTCACTGGGGGCTGGGAGCCCGCAGCCAGGCACATCTAGGATCCTTGTCTGAAGGCTGTCCTTTTGGAGGACTCAGGGACCCTAGTGGATCTGACACCTGTCCTACTGTGCCCATGCCACCCTCTCCTTCATCACCCAGTGATTGAGAGCCTACTGTGTGTCAGGCCCTGAGCTGTGTGCTGGGACAAATCTGCTGGGCACCAGAGGGGCCCGGTCCCTGCAGACAGGAGCACCACCGTGACACAGGGTGGTCTGTGTGATGGCAGCTGGGGCCTCAATGAGGAGCACCTGTCCAGGCTTGGGCACCAAGGAGGCTCCCGGAGGACCACGGAATGGGTAGGAGACAGCTGGCAAAGAGCAGTGAGAAGGGTGTGCTGGGCAGAGGGAACAGTACAGGCAAAGACCTGAAGTGAGGGAGAACGTGGGGCCATTGGGGAGACTCCAAAGGCTGGAGTGGTTGGAGCCCAGCCAGGAGGAGGGGAGACAGGAGATGATGTGGGGCCTCAGAGGCCATGTGAGGAGCTGGTTTTTAGCCATTCACTTCAGATCACAAAAAGGAAGGTGTGAGCCTTGTAAATCCTAAATCAGTTCATCACCCTTCTGCTCAAAACTCTCTCAGGCCTCTCACTTCACTCAGAGCCAAGGCCAAAGTCCCCAGCATGGCCCACAAGGTCTCAAGCTACCTATCAGGCTCCCCACCACACTGCCTGACCCTCCCCACTCTGGGCCAGCCACACCAGCCTTTCTGCTGTTCCTGGAATAGACCTGGCCCACTCCTGCCTCAGAGCCTTTGCACTGGCTGTTCCCTCTGCCCAGAATACTCTTCCTCAGATCACCATATGGCTGCTCCCTTCACCTCTTACAAGTGTTTATTTGCATGCTATCTTAGTGAGGCTCACCCTGCACTCCCCAGACTCCTCATGCTGCTCTGATTTTTATTTTGCTCCAAGTAACTCTCTCCTAACGTGCCATATAATTTACTTATTATGTTCATTGTTTATTGTCTGTCTCCTCGCACCAGAGAACATGACTGTATCTCCAGCTCTTAGAACTGGGTCTGGCACTTATAGTAGGTGCTCAGTAACTGGTTGATGAATGAATGAATGAACTACAGGTAAAGGCAGGGATGGCCTCACATGTAAAGGAAAAGACTTGCTGGCAAAGGTGGTGGGAGCCACTGAGGCTTCAGGCAGAGCAGGGAATGGCTCATAGATGGCCTGGTGACCTCACTCTGGGAGGGTGGCCAGACTGAGGAGGGAGGCCCAGTGGGGTCCTTCTAGCTCCTGTTCCTACAGCACTGAAGGTGAGAGGAGGCTGGAGCAGGCCCCAAGCACAGCCTGACTGATGCAGAGATGGATGGGGTGGGCCAGGACCTGGGAGGAAGTGGGCCCGGAGTCCAGCCTTTTAACTCCGGGCGAGATTTATGGAGCCGCCGCCAGTGCTCGCTGGGGCTGTCACTCTGCTAATGTGATTGCAACAAGGTGGAGGTGGCGGGGAGAAGACTGGAGTTGTGGCGAGGCTGGGGCTGGTAGGGGCCTGGTGCCCACCTGGGGTGGGAATGAAAACAGGCCCCAGACCCCTGGGACGTCCTCTGCTTTCACGGCTGCCACATGTGCCCTCTATCACCTCCTGATCCCTCCAGCCTTAACCCACTGAACTGCCAGGGTGGAGGGCACAAGCAGGAGCAGCCTGGGACTGGGGGGCTGGGTGCCCACCTGAGTCTGCCCAGACAGACCCCGGTCTTGCTGCATGCCCTCTTCTGAGTCCAGCCCTGCAGGAGTTCAGACCTCTACCCACCTCCACCCTCCCATCACCACCCGTTTACCCATCACCCACCATCCATGCATTAATCAGCACTAGTCCCGTTCAGCCTTCCTTGGCCACTCTGTTTAAAACTCCCCCAGCTAGCCACAGCCCGCCAGGCTGATCTCTCACCCAGTTCTGTGGCTTTTCCCAGAGCACTTGTCCCCTCTAAACATGATTGTGTTTTAGGTTTGTTTCTATCGCCTTTCCCCAACTAGAACGTACTCTCCCCAGGAGCAGGATTCAGGGGATTCCAAGCCCCTAGAATAGCCTTTATGGGATGGTTCGTTGCACCCCCATGTGCTGGCTGCTGCCCTAGAAGCTGGGACACAGATCTAACAGCCCTGCCCAGGGGTTCCCATCCAGTCCTATCAGGGGAGGGCAGCTATCAGCTCAGAAGGAGACTCTTGGAAGAGGGGCCAGCGTTGGCCTGCAGGACTTTGGTGTGGTGAGCCCACAGTGTTTACTGTGAGTTTCTAGGGAAGGGAGTCAGCTGGCACCTCAAACCTCAGTGGGACCCCCCAGGGGCCACTGGGCCTGCCTCACTCAGTGGTCCTGATAAAACTTGGGGAAGGCCCCCTGCTCCCTGCTTCCTCCCAGGGCTCATTCTGGGGTTATGCGTATGGGGGCGGGGGCAGGGGCAGGGGACATCTGGGTCAAACACTGGAACCCAAGACTTGACTCTGCCCTCAAAGAGACACATTTTGGTAGATGTCTTCCCTGCAGAGGGGGCATTTGACTTGGGCCCTAATCACTGTATAGGAGTTCAACAGGTACAGAGGGATGGAGAGGCCCACTAGGTAGAGGGCCAAGGGTCTGCGGTGGGAGACGCTCAGGTCTGGGGACTGCCAGGCCCACTCTCGCTCCCGCCTCCTTCCTGGAGAGCCTTTTACTAGCTCAGTAAAAAATTTTGTTTAAAAAAACACTCCTATTGTATGGTAAGAAGGGAGGCGGGCCCTAAATCAGGATGGGAATCGACAGGGCCCTGACGCATGTCTCTCCTGTTTATTAGGACTGAAATGTTTACTCGGCGATAAGGAGCCGGCTTTCTCGTGGAGATTTGTGCGCTCTTTTTCAATTACCCCTCGTCTTTCTCTGCCACTTTCGCACTAAAGGGATAATAAATGTATCGGAGCGTTTCAATTATTCATCTAAATCATGACTGCGCCTGCCATGGCCAAGCTTTAGTGACAGATTAATTCAGGGCCGCCTTCCTCTGCTTGCAGCAGCCATCTCTGCTCCTGCCTGGCCAGCGCCCCAAGGGGTGGGCACCAGAGTCAGGCAGGTCCTGGGCAGGGCAGGATGGAGCCCTGTCTACACACACACACACACACACACACCTCACTTCTAAGGACCCTCCCTTCCAGAGGTCAGCAGCCCTACTCAAACCTGCAGAAGCCAGAGCGTGCCTGGGAGGGCACAGCCACCCTGCCCTCCTGCCTGTCAGCTCTGACAGGCCTGCTCCCTGTGCCCACATTGCAAGTCCCTGTGTGTGTCCCTTGCACCGCAAGGTCCCAGGCATCTCACATCCCAGAGAAGCCAGGGTGGCTTGGCTTCCTGCATGGCCCTCTCCTGGCACAGGGCCTTTGCACATGCTACTCCTGTGCCTGAGGGTTCCTCTGCCCTCCTACCACACCTTCCTGCTGTGTTGTCTCCATATCAAGGCAGCCCCTCCAACCAGCAGGCTCCCGAAACACACACACACACACACACACACACACACACACACACACACACACACACACACACACACACTCACTCACTCACTCACTCACTCACTCACTCACTCACTTCTATTTATCAAGGGCCTGACACATTCCTAGCACTGTAACACTGTCCTCAGTACTGGGACCCAGCAGACCCTGGCCCCTTGGGATAGCATTCTGTTACCCTTGATAATCAGACTTCCATTTGTGTTATTAAGTACCAGCTGCTCCCCATCAGACTCCCCTGCTAAGAGGTACACACAGGCAATCTGTCTGTCCACCTCCTGGCAAAGAGTAGGTGTTCAGCACAGACCTGCATGTGGCCGGCCGAGCCCAGGAGCCCCTCCCCTAGCCCACATCCCTGTGTGCACCCCTCCCTCACTCACCATGGTGGCACATGGCACGGGCAGAACCTGCCACCTTCTGCTCCCTTCACACAGGTACCCATGACTCCGGGGGCAGGGCATCCTCTCTCTCTGAGTCTCTCACTTTCTCTATCTCTCTCTGTCCGGTTCTGTTTCTGCTTCTCTCTCACTCACCCTCTGTCTCTTGCTGTCTTTGCTCTCACTCTCCATCTATCTCCCTCCTTCATGCCGGCTTTCACGCACGCGGTCCTCTGTTCATGGACAGGCAGGCCTGGGAAGATTAGAGAGGCCTCTAAGTATTCAGGCCCCGACTCCTGCCCAGTATGCTTACCATCCCGCACCCCACCTGCACTATCTCCCATCTACCATCACTGCTAATCTGTGATTGCTTCTTGCAGCCAACTGCCGGGAGAGGCTCTGTCCCAATTAGCCGGGGCCTGGCACAGTGGACAGATAGTGGGGCCCCCTGTGGCCCTCTTGAGGCCAGGCCGGGTGTGGCCAACCCCTCCTGGGCTGAGCTCAGAGGAAGCAGGCGGTCCGAGGGGCCAACCAGCCAGTCCACAAAGTGGTCTTGAGTGCGGCTCTGTGCCAGGCTCAGGGCGCCTGGGTGCACGGGGCAGGTGTGGCCGGGTGTCTGACCTGGAGTCGTCTGGGATGGGGGACTGTGCTGGGCAGAGAGGGGAGGGCATTATTTCCTGTGCATCCGTCTGTCCAGCAGAGGGCCCCAGGGGGCCCTCCCCTGCTCAGAACTTCCCATGGCGCTGGTTCCTGCAGGTGCAGCCCTCCCTGCCCACCTCTCCCCCAGACTCACCCGGCTGCGGCTGCTCCTGTTGAAGGGCTGCTGCCCTGCTGAGCCTTCTGCCTGGACCCCTCTTCCCCACCTTCCCCAAATCACTTCTCAGGGCTCTGCTCAAATGCCACCTCCTCAGAGGTGCCTTCCCAACCCTGAAACCGCCCCCGCCCCCCTCCCTTGCTCTGGACTGTTTTCTCCTCCCGCTTCACCACAGTCATGAGAGGTGCACTTCCCCTCCCTGGCACTGGGCCTGGCAGGCCCACCTCCCCCTTGCCCAAGGCCCATGTTGAGTCAGGTGGGAGGGACGCAGAGGCCAGATGTCACCTAAAGTGGAGGCCAGAGGGAGCCCCAGCCTTGCTCCAAGTTGATGTTATTTCATGGACTCTTGGGAGCTGTGGGAGGTTTGATCAGCAGAGAAGTGACACCGTCTCCCCAAGTAAAGGCACCAGGCCCCCTGCCGCCCTGCCCCATCCCAGTGGAGGGTGGTGGTGGTGTTACTAACGGCTGCCTGATGTGCGGAGCGCTCACTGCGTGGATTCCAGGGCCTCACTGCAGCTCTCCCCGCAGAATCTCACGAGCCCTTGTCACAGCACCATTAGAAGGGCTAATGGGACATACCATTAGCATCTCCACTTTGCAGATGAGGAAACTGAGGCACCAAGTCCCTTGAGCTGAAATGCCCTCCCCGCCCCCAGCCCTCAGCTGGCCCTCTGGGGCAGGACAGAGAATGCTGGGGACTCCACAGGCCTGTGGGTCCCATGCCCTGCCCCCAGCGGGCAAGATGCCACCAAGCCCCTGCCTGCAGCTGCCGTGGGGATTTTTAATAACGGGAGTGATTTTTGCATGATGAATGAGGCGCTGCCGTTGTGTACATAATGAAGCCCTAATGTTTTCAAATCCCCATTTAAGGAGCTGATCTCACCCCATAATGAATTTCAGATCACATCACAGAGCTGTCGTCCATCCATCTTCTCCCTGGAGCACCCACCCACCTTGGCACCTCGAGGGTGGGGCCGGAGGGTGGGCTCTTCATACCCCAATGGGCCAAGCCCAAGCCTAGCATGGAGTCAGGGCTGGCACTGGTTTGTTGATTGAATGAGTGACAGGGAGGGTGTGGTCAGCAGCCAAGGCAGTTAAGGCAACAAAGATTGCATGGGGTCAAGGCTCCCAAGGCTCTGCCTGGGAGGAAAATGGAGAGCAGAGCCAGAAAGAGTGGGGTGGGCTGGAGAGGCCCCTGAGCTGCGTCATATGACCAGGCTCTTCAGCTGAGCCTGCCCTCTGCAGGTTAGGGGCCTGGGGGTGCAGGGGCTTGGGTGTCTGGCCCCTTTGAGCCCTGGCATTTGGCCTTTGTGCAGCTGGCTGGGGCCTGGCTGCACCAACGTGGTTGGAATAGGTGGGCTCTCAGATCGGGTACCCAGCCCCTGGGTGAGATGTCTAAGTGGGGAGTAGTCCTGGGTCCCAGACCCAGGTGCCTTCCCAGGCTGGAGGGGAGCACCTCTCACCAAGCCCCTCAGCCCTCAAACTCACCCCTCTATCTCCCCAGCCTTCTTTCCACCCAGAGCTTTCTGGGCAACATCTCTACCTGGCAGTGTGTTCAGTTGCTTGGGCTAAGGGGGCCCCGAGAGCATGAGGGACAGAGGAATCTTCTGCTTAGAGTCAGTGGCTGGGCCTTGGTCTACACATCTGTAAAATGGGGCGACATGTGATAAAGTGCAGGGCACTGAACGCTCATCCCAAACACAGGAGGTGCTGTTGCTGACCTTGTACAGATGAAAGTGAGGTGCAGAAGGGTGACGTGACCCGGCAAAGGGGTGGACAAGCAGTGGGGAGGGGGCCTTGGGTCTCAAGGGGCCAGGTCTGCCCTGCCACCTGGAGCCGTGCCCCTACACAGCCCCAGTGAGCTCATTTCAGAGGCTATGAGGGCCTGGAAGGGCACTGCCCAGGCCCCGTCCCCTCCCTCCCCTTCCCTGGGAGCCCACAGAAATCCAAGAAGAGCTGAAGGCTGCCAGGCAAGGCCATACAACCCCCACCTGGCTGACAGAGCAGCTTTGCCTCTGTGAGCCGTTGTTCCTACTCCTGTGAGATGGGCGCTGGGGAGGTGGCCCTGAGCATCAGCCCTCCTATAAATTTGAGATCTTGAAGGAGCTGCTTAATCACTCTGGCCTTTAGTCTCCCAGCCCCCCAGCCACCTCTCAGCAAACCTCAGTCCTCCCCACAACTTTCTGAGGCTCAGAGAGGTTAAATGACTCGTCCAAAGCCACCAGCAAGCTTGTGTGCAGGATTTCTGGAAGGAGAAATCCCAGAAGGGGGCCCGCAAGAGTCCAGATCCACAGGACAGTGGAGGGGAATGGGGGGAAGAGAGAGGGGAGGGGCAGGCCCAGGGCCGGTCAGGGTCTCCTGCCCTCTGTCAGGGGTACAGCTGCCCTCCTCTCCCCCAGGCCACAGGCCTCCTTGTGTTCCTGTAAATAATTAATTAGCCCCTGCTTGCTTGTTTGTTTAGCATGAGGAATGCTCCCCCACTGAGACGCATTTATTGCTGAATAAATTTAAATATCTAATCTTCCCTTCATGAATATTACAGCACCCTAAATAGTGGCCAACATATCCTACGCACTTTGGCAAATGGCCCCCATGGGAGCTTGCCTGCTTCGCCTCTGCTAGCTCTGAGGAGGGCCTGGCTCCAGCCCCTGCCGTCTCCCGGTGCCCCCCCCCCCCAGCCCTGGACTCGCTGCATTTGAACTGATGCTCCTGAAGGCCGAGTGCAAGGCTGTGGCTGTGGCGGCCATGCCCATGGCAGGTGGCTGGGCTAGGCTTCCAAGCAGGGGCAGCTGGGCTTATCTGGGGGAAGTGCCTGGACCAGGGCAGAGTCAGGGCTGGCGCTGAGAGACAGCAGACGGGGCCCCAGACAGCAGCATCTGAGGAGCTCAGGAAGGAGACAGAAGAGATCAGGGAGGCAGCAGGTCGGTGAGAGCAGGTCTCCAAGGCAGCCTTGCAGGATTGGTTGGAGATAGTTAGCGGTCAGCCCATGGGCGCCGCTGAACAGTCGTGCAGACCACTGAGCAACCAGATGTACCCAGAGCAGTCCCTCTATTGGGAGGGGGATGTGTAGATGTGGGGAGGGGACAGGAACCAGACTACAGGGGCTGGCAGTGAGCAGACAGCCGGCCTAGACAAAACATCTTCCCGAAGTGTTTGGGTGAGGAGGGCAAACAGGAGACAGGCAGCCAGGGTGGGAGAGAGGCTCAGGATGGGAAGGGAGACACAGGTCCTTTCATGGTCCTAGAGGAAGTAGAGCAGTCCAGCTGTGTGACCTTGGGCAAGTCTCTCACCCTCTCTGTGCCTGAGTTTCTTCTCTAAAGCAGAAACAATAATAATAGCACCTCCTAGGGTGGCTGTAGCTGTGAGGACCAAAGAAGATGGTGGATGTACATGGCTCATTACGCGGCCAGTGCTAAGAGGCTGCTGAGGCTAAGATTAAGGAGCCAGATCTGGGAGCTTAAAGGTGGAAGAATGAGGAAGGGGCTGAGGGGAGAGGCAGAGAGGGCCTTAGGGCCACATTCCCATGGAGGAAGGGTTCTGCCTTGACCTAGCAGAGACACATCTGAGGAAGGCCCCACTGCCCATGTGGGCTCAGTCTCCCTAGGAGAGACCCTAGGTTTTCTGCTGACTCAGGGCAGGGTAGGGTCAAGTTGGAGTTGAGGTTTTCTGGATGTGGCTGAGGGGCCCAGGGAAGGGACACAGTGTCAACTAGTATGAACTGGGGACATTTCCCCCACCAGGCAGCCCCAGGGGCCAGCTGCCCCAGAGTCAGGTGGGGAGGGGGAAGAAGGACATGGCCCTTGGAAGGAACCCCAGGAAGCCTCCTTCTCTGGTCTCCAGGGTTCAGCTTAGCCCGATGTAAGAGCCAGGACAGGACCTGGGGGTCAGAGCCAGGAGAGGTGTGGCTCATGGTAGGAAACACAGTAAGGGGAGGGCCTTTGGGACTATGGCTAAGAAGAGCAGGGCTGGGGCCTCCTCTGGCACTCAGGGATGGGAAAGCAGCAAGGCTGGTGTGTGGACACGGGTGAGGGGGGTGGGCAGGAAGGGACCAGGCTGCTGAAGCCCTGAGTGCCAGGGGGAAGGGTGAGCAGGGTGGTACCCGGGGCCTGTCCCTCATCTCTGCTTTGGGTGAGCTGCTCCCCAGACACCTGCACAGCAGTCACATGGCCCCAGCCCTGTTCTGGATGCTGCTGGGGGACTCCAGCCCAAGAGCTCTGCGAGCATCAATTCTTCCCTCTTCCTCCTACCTCATGCCCCCAGGTCAGCCCCAAAGGCCTGGCTGCAGGCCTGTCCACCCCTACAGGAAACATTACATCCCTGAAACACAGATCTCACTGAGCTCCACTTCTGCACAGCCCCCGCAGCAGGCCAAGGTCGCCTGCAGGGTGGACAGCACTGGGAGATGGCAGGCAACCAGGTCCCAAGTGGATAGGACCACAGAGCAGGCCGGGAGGCCCCCAGGAGAGCCAGCTTAGACATCTCCCCGTGCTCACCCCCATAGGCCCTGAGCATATCTTGCCTGGACACCGCCTCCCACCACACTCCTAGCTGTGCACACATCAGGCACACACCCGGCACACACCCACACCATCTCACCATCCTTGTAACAGCCAACATGTGCATCTCCTTCACTCATGCGAAGCATTGACTTAAGCACTTTACAGGAATTAACTCACTTAATCCTTCCAGCAGTCTTATGAGGTGGGTACTACTGTTATCCCATTTTACAGATGGTGCAGTGGAGGTCCAGAGAGCTTAAGTGCCCTGGGTCATGCATCTGTGACTAGAAGAGCTGGCATTTGAACCCAGGCTGCCCAGCTCCACAGCCTCTGCTGTCTCACACCATGCTAGGTGGTCACCTGACACCCCCTACCCAAGAACAGACAAACTGCAGGTGGACACTGCCCACTCCAGGTTGTACACCAACTCTGCCGCACCTGGACACATAGCCCAGGGCCCCACCTGCTGCCCCCTCCCATGGGCTGCAGCCGCCCTCATCCCTGCACAGGAGAGGGTGGGGGACCCAGTCCCAGCTTCTGTCCCAGGGTTCCCCAATTCTACCTCACCCACACCCCACTCCTGGGATACTCTAGGAAACCGCCTGGTGCCAGCTCTAAGTGAAGTCGCAAAATTACGTTTAATTGGGCCTCATAAGGCACAAAAGAAAACAGAAAACAGGAAAGGTCCAGCTGGTGTCCCTGGATCTGTGCCAAGACGTTGGGGGTTGGGGATATGATGAAGAGGCAAGGGCTTCAGTCTGCGCATCTGTAAAATGGGGAAATGATAGGCCTTTCCTGTTGCAGAGCATTGAGCTCGGTGTTCAAGAATCTCCTGACACTGGCCTAAGGTGTAATTTGATCTGGGGACCTGCCAGAGGTGGGTCATTTTCTCCTGGCCAGGGTGTTAACTCCTCCCCTGAGGAGAGGTCACTGTCTCTGTCTTCTACATGAGACTGTAGAGGCTGAGAGAGGGGAAGGACTTGCCAAGGTGCCGCAGGCGATGAGGGTCTAGTTGGGACTTGACCCTGCCCGAGGCGGAGCCCCGCCTCTCCCAGGGCGCCCGCTGGGGCGAGGTCGGGCAGGAGAAGCGTCTCCTCTGCGCCTCCTGCCGCGCCGAGTTGTTTATCTGGGTCTGGGTCCCCAGGGTCTCTGGCGAGACCCCGGAGCCACCCTATGATAAACAAGCCCAGGCCCGGCCCCAATTAAGCCAGATGAACTAACGAGGCGGCTCGTTAACGAGCTGGGGTGCGCGCCCGGAGACACCTGCGCGGCGGGTCCGCCTCCCTGCGTGACTCAGGGAAGGAGCTGGAAGGCCCAGCTCAAGGTCCGGATCGGACCTGCCTCTTGTAACTAGGTGGCCTTAGTTTCTTCGTCTGTAAAGTGGGTCTTAGAGTTTGTAAAGTGTGTCCGAGGAGCCCCGCCTTAGGAGGTCGGCCTTGGAATCCCGGGCACGGTGCGGGTCGACGCTCCTGGGATCCTCCTGCGGAGGCAGCGATTCACAGCGGGCCCCGCGGCGCGTCTGGCCGGAGTCGGGAGGGCAGACTTCCCCTTGGACGGGATCTTCCTGCCGCCGCGGACCCCGCCTCCCGGAGCCGCCCGGCCTTGGGAGACCCCAGCCCCGCCCGCGCCCCACCGGCGCCCAGGAAAGGGCAGGGCGGGTCGGGCGCGCCCCCTGCCGGCCTGTCTTCGCCGGCTCCCGCTTTGGCCCCTCTCCGAGACTGGGTTTCCCCAGATGTGAAACGAGTGTGCGGCGGAGACTGGAGGCGGCGGGAGAAAGGCTCGGTGCCCGGGGAGTTCTAGCACAGCCGAGGGATTTGGGAGTATGCAGTCCGTGGGCCTCGGCCTTCTCTGTAAAAAAAGGCTCACTACCCTTTCCTCTGCAGTGGACGGCTGCATCCACCGGGCCGCCGGACCCCTGCTCACCGATGAATGCCGGACCCTGCAGAGCTGCGAGACCGGCAAAGCCAAGATCACCTGCGGCTATCGGCTGCCGGCCAAGTGTGAGTCCCCGACACCCCCACCCCTGTGGGGCACAGACAGGCGCCTGGTGTGATTAGGGGTTATGCTGCACGCCCCACATTATTGCTGGAGGCCTTCTCAAGGGACACTTCTGAAGTGCCAGGACCTGGCCCCTCTCGCATATGCATGTGGGGAATGATGAGCGGCAAGGACTTGAAGGCAGGGGAAGAGCTAAGGGACAACAGCCCAACTTTCTCAGCCGGGTCCATACAGATGTGGGGAGGGGGCCAAGTGTGAGCCTGCCTGTGTATGTCGAGGTGTGGATTTAGGCTCGAGGGCACAAAGGACCACATGGGTATGGTCCTTCCCAAGTCTCAGAACTGGGTGTGGGGGACCTGTTTCCTGTCCCCTCCAGGGCTTAGGCCGGCAGGAAGGAAAGCCAAGGACCACACTGGAGCCCCGGGCCTGTCTGATCTGATCATTTCCCACAGATGTCATCCACACGGTGGGGCCCATCGCTCACGGAGAGCCCAGTGCCAACCAGGCCGCGGAGCTCCGCAGCTGCTACCTGAGCAGCCTCGACCTGATGCTGGAGCACCGGCTCCGCTCCGCGGTGAGTGGCGCCGAGGGGCGGAGGGTAGGAGTGACGTGGAACCGAGGCGGGAGGCAGCGGGCGGGAGGCGGAGCAGAGAGTGACGCTGTCCCCAATCCCTTCCCCTGCCCCAGGCGTTCCCCTGCATCTCCACCGGAGTGTTTGGTGAGTAGAGAAGAGGAAGGGCACGGGTGGGCAGCGGTTGGGCCCAGAGGCAGGGAGGGGCCGGGGCGGGCTGGGCAGGGGACGGGCCCGGCACAGGGAGGGGCGGGGCGAGGCGGCGAAGGGCGGGCCAGAGCCCGGGACTCAGTTGCGCCCCACTGTCCTGTCCACAGGCTACCCCAATGAGGCAGCAGCCGAGGTAGTGCTGACCACGTTGCGCGAGTGGCTGGAGCAACACAAGGACAAGGTGAGGCCCGGGCCCAGCTGAGGGGAGCGAATGTGGGTGGGATGGCGGGGCGCATCCCGACCCCACCAGTCATCGTTGAGCAGTGTGCAGAGCTCCAGGCACATGGGGCTCTGGCCTTGCCTGCCCTCTGTGCATCCCTTGCCTTTCCTCGGGCCCTGTTTCCTCTCCTGCACCCAGGGCATCATCCGTGGTGGGAGAAGGGGATAGCGGGGCACACACCATGAGCCCCCTGTGAAGGGTGTAGCTCTAAACTCACATCGATGAGCACCCCAAGGGCAGGGCAGATGAAAACCGGCAGGGGTGGGGGCAGTTATAAGGCTGGGGAGCGAGGGTGTGGACAGCTCCGATCCAGGCTGAGCAGGCCCTGCACAGGTGGACCGGCTGATCATCTGCGTGTTCCTGGAGAAGGACGAAAACATCTACCGGCAACGCCTCCCCTACTTCTTCCCCGTGGGTAAGTACCCAGTGGTGCGGCCCTGGCCAGCCCCTGCCCCGCCCCCATCCACCCTGGACAGGTTCTCACTGTCCTCTGCCTTCCAGCCTGACGGCACCCCACCGCCTACCCTGACCAGGACTGGTAAGCAGGGCCTGGCCCTCTGTGTGGCTGCCCACTAACCTCCTGCCCACTAACACACCCGCTCACCCTCGGCCCCGCTCACCCCCACGCAGGGAAGCCAGGGAGGCAGTTTGGGGCAAGTCCACAGCCCACGTGCTCTGACGTCTCCGCTCTGCCCACAGACTGGCCTGAGCCCGCCGGACCTCGCTCCCAGCTCTAAGAAGTCGCCGAAGCCTGCAGCAGGGCTTGGCCTGGCCACCCTATTCTTTCCCTCCGCACCCTGCCCCCTCCTAATAAACACCACTGTTGCAGCTCCTACTGTCTCAGCCCTGGCTGAGGGTGAGGGAGGCAGCCCAGGTGTGGACAGGTGCTTTGGCTTAAAGGGGCTGGCGAGAGCTCTCAGTGAGCCAGGCAGGTGGAGGCACGGGCCGGACAGCACAGGTGGGCAGCAGCACTTCACATTTATTGAGGACCTGCCCCCAAGGAGCTCACAGCCTGGGGGCCAAGCCCCCACATGTGCTGGGGAAAGAGAAGAGGTGAAGGCAAAAAGGAAGGCAATGCAGACACCGCGGCCCAAGCAAAGGGGGTGCAAAGCAGGCACAGGCAGGAGGCCGAGGGGTGCAAGTGGGGGGAGAATGGTGGCCTGGCAAGCCCCACTGGACCTGGGGACGGAGGGCCAAGCACAGGCTTGAGGGCTGCCCCTCCTCCACCTGGCTGGCACCACCTGGGGTGCACTGGGGTACCCGGGCTACTCCACCTGCCCTGAGCCAGGCCCCACCATCATGCCATGCCTCTCCACCCAGCTCTCCTCGACCATGCAGGCCCCTGACGGAGGGCAGGCAACCAGGACATAAGGGTAGAGGCAGGGCCTATGAGGGAGCAGCTTGAAACTTTGGTGGTCCTGGTCCTGGTCCACAGCAGGTCTCCAAGGAACTTCCAGATTTCCAAGGAAGCCCCTGGCTAGCTAAGGGGGGAAGGCCTGAAGGGTAAAAAGCAGAACCCCAATAACCAGGAGGGGGTCCCCAAGAGGCCTCACCCCCTCAAAACTGCTCCTGCTGGGGAGGTTTGGGGGGTGGACAGGCCGAAGGCTGAGAGGAACCCACCTGAGGGGAAGGGGGGCAGCCAGACACAGAGCAGCCAGGCGGGCAGCAGCAGAGCAGGGACACGCACACACGTGGCTCACCACCAGCGTCCCCTTTAATAAAATGTGGAAGGTCGAGGTCGTGTGATAGGGAAGGGGTGGGGCGTGAAGTATGACCATTTACAACCACAAAAAAACTTCTGTACATGTCTAGCGCCTGGCAGAGGGGAGGGTGGGCAGGGCAGTGGCAGGCTGGGGCCAGCACTATTTGTAGAGGATATCGTAGTGTCCAGGCCGGTAGAGAAGGTAGACCTTGGGCTCGGAGCCCTCGGGGAAGATGTGGGGGTTGGTGGTGCCGCCCTCGCCGCGGTCCATGTACTCCACCTGGATGGAGACGCTTAGCGCCTGGGCCAGCGCGATGATGTGGATGTGGTCGCTCTCCTTGCACATGGGCTCCACCTCCTGCAGCACAGGGGCGGGTCAGGGCCTGGGGCTCAGTGCCTCCCGCCCCCCACCCCCCAAAGGCAGGAGAGAAAAGAGGGGCCTGAGTCTGAGGAGTGGGGAGGGGGCAGCACCTGCTGGCAGAACTCCTTGACGGTCCGCCCACCCTCGATGAAGTGCTCGAAGAACTTGCTCTCACGCTGCAGGTAGCCCGAGGTGAGCAGCCGCAGGTACACCACCAGGTAGTCCGAGGTGCTCTGGTCGTTGAAGGAGGCCAACAGGTCGGCCACTGACGTCTGCTTCTCCACCTGCTCGATCAGGTCCATGAACTGCCACCCAGGAGGGACAGAGAGCAAAATAAGGGAGGAGATGGGTCATCTATGCCACGGCCAGACCACCCACCCTCTACCCTGGCTGAGTGGGCGACGGGGCGGCTGGGCTCACTGTGTTATGAAAATCCTCAATTGTGAACTCAGTGAAGCCCTGGGACACCAAGTCCTCTTTGCTCTTGGCAGACACAGCCTTGAACCTGTGGATGGGAGGGAAAGGGAGGCTGGCATGGGCTCCTCAGCCAGCAGAGCAGGGGCCCAGAGGTTGGGGACTGGCCAGCACCAGAGGCCACTTCCCCCAGCTCAGACAGCAGCCTCAAGCAGGGGCCCAGCCTGGCCTCAGGTGGAACTGCACCTCCCAGTCATCAGACATGAAGGGAGCCCTCCAAGCCCCTCATGGAACCCTCCCCTACCCACCTCCTTCAGTGCCCAAGTGCCCACCCTCCTCACCGCTGCAATTCCTTGCTGTCATCCAGCAATGCCTCCAAGTGGGAGAATCCAAAAGCTCGATAGAAGCAGTTCCCATCAGGCCTGGTCTTGCGGATGTACGAGTACTTTTTGTGGAGGTCCTGGAGAGAGGCAGCCCCCACCCCATCCCGTGCCCATCAACATCAGGCCAAAACCAGGGGGGCCAAGGAACCCCTCCCTGAAAAGGTCATACCACAGCAGGTGGCAACTAAGCTCCAAGCAGCCACCGGTCATGCTTGGCTGCTGACTCCGATGATTGGAGTCCCTTAGCGACCTGCTGCCAGGAGCCCCCAAAGCCTCGGGAAACTGACGAACACACTGGTTATACCGATCACCGAAATGGTCACCAGCCACTGGGCATGCCATGCTGCTGGGCCTGAAGGGCTGTTTGTTCACAGAAACAGGCAAGTGAATGGGTCCTTGACCAATGCAGCTTTTCCAGTGAGTAGTCTTTCAAACCAGAGGAGTTCCAGGGCAAACAAGTTAGGGCAAGGGGCACAGGGCCAGCTTGTGAGGCTCCCACCACGCAGCCCCGGGGCTGGTAACAGCCTCCCTCTTCTCCCTGTAAACTCTGCCCTGCCCACTTGCAGGCACTGGTTTGATCTTTTCCAGTTTCCTCCCCAAATTCAACGGAATTTCTATTGAACCTCCCCACAGGAGTAGGAGGTCTGGCTGGCAGTGCTGTCTGGCAAGCAGGCCTAATTCCTCAGGTCTGGGAACCCTCCCCTTCTCCTGATGCCTATTTCACACCTTCTCCATTCTCCTTAACCCGCCCCCTACCCCGCTTCATCTTCCCCATGACCTTGCTTCCTTTCTGACTGAGGACTTTTCACTGAGAACCCCTCAGCCCGCACCAGCACATCCACCCCCCGGCCCTCTCTCCTGAGCCTTGGAGGGTCTGAGGCTGCTACCAGCGCCGCCTCTCCCTTGAACTCGAGGATACTGTTCCAGGAAGTCTCTCTTCTCTGCATCATCAGTTTCTCTCCCTACTAGTTTAGACCCATCAGCATGTAAACACAAGGCTAGTTTTCCCCTTAAAAAATATCCTTTGCTTCCCATGAATTCCTTTCCAGCTGCCATCAATTTCTCTGCTCTCCTGTAGAGCAGAGCTGTTTGTCAAGTTCTGTGCTTACTGCCTCCATTTCTCTTCTGCTGTGAACTCAATCCAAGCAGGCTTTTGCACAGATGCCCTCTTAAATCTGAAGGTCAAACCCACTCCTCCCCAGACCCCGTTCAGCCACGCCCCGTAATGCCCCACCACGCCCTTCTCTTCCCTACCACCTTCCGCCTGCTGGTAGACCAGCCCTCTCCACCATGTCCTCCTCCAACCTCACTGCTGCCCCTCCATCTGCCCCTCCTCATCTAACCTGTGAATGTCAGGGCCACCACCAAGCCACACGGCACCCTTCCTCAAGACAACCTTCTAGAAGACAGTCACACCACAGACCGTCCACAGTAACTGGCACAACCCTGCTCAGGCCTGGGGCAGCTTCTCCATCAGCCATACTCACTCTAGGAGAACGTAGTTCTTTGCCAGGCCTGCTTCTCGGCCCTCAACTCCAACTTCGACTCACATCCAATTGACTTAGGCCCACTCCCCCGACCTGCCCGGCCAACAGGCGGCTCTGGACTCCCCACGCCCCGCTCCTCATGGCCTTCCCCCCAGTTACCTGCAACTCCTCCACCTTTCAGCTGCTCAAGCCCAAACCTTACATCCACTGCGGACTCCGCCCTCACAGCACATCCAACCCAGCAGCAGATCCTTCTGGCTCTATCTTCATTATGTCCCGTATCCAACTGCTTCTCACTGCTTAACTCTGCCACCCTGGCGCGGATCACTCTGTCTCCTGACGGTTTTACTGCAAAAGGCCCCTCACAGGTCTCCCTGCCTCCACCTCGCTGCTCAGCCTGTTCCCACCCCAGCCACCAGAGTGACCAGGAGAACCCATTAAATACTCAGCTCCCTCTGAGTCCTTTCTCTGGCTACAAGCCCCCCACGTCTCCCACCCTCCTGGCTCCCCCCAGCTCTGCTCCAGCTTTGCTGGCCACCGCCCGGCACACACCTGGGCGGGCCTCGGCTTGCCCGGCTCTGCCCAGACGGCCACGGCCTGCTCGCTCCCGAGCCTCATTCAGTTCACTACTCAATCACTACCCTCCCTACGAGGCCTCTGCCCACCACCCTATTTAAAACTGCAAGCCCTCCCACTCCCCATCTCCTTGTCCTGCGTCACTTTTCTCCACAGCACTTACCACATCAGACATATACTTTCGTTACCTCCGACTTATTGTCTCTTTCCACCATGAACCACAATCTTCATGAGGGCAGGAGTCTGACAGCTGCAGTCATCACTCTAGCTCCAGTACCTAACACAGTGCCTGGCCCACAGTACGTGCTCATAAATGTTAAATGAACAGGAAGAAATGCGCACCAAGAGCCCAAGTCATTGCAGCTACCAGGACAGCTACTGAGGTCACTCTGAGCACCTCGGTGCCGGGCCCTCAGCTGAGGGCTAACATCCACTAGCCTGCTCCCCTTCCTGGGGGACCCATTTTACAGAGAACCCGAGTCATGCAGGTCTGCCTGGGCTCTGCTGTCTGGGCTCAGGCCCTCCTAGGGAGCAAGGATGGGCTCAGGCCCAGCCCAGGGTGGGGTGTCAGGGCATCAAGGCAGATCTCCTGCCCAGACAGCACACAGCGGACACTTGAACATTCGCCGAATGACTCAATGGGAAGAACCTGTCAATCTTACCAGGGTGGCCTAGGGTGACAGGCCTTGAACTGGGGGCCCGAGGGCCCCACTCTGCTATTCTGCCATGTGGGGAAGAAAAGGGACTCAGCTTCCTAAGCCGTGGCTGTGCTCCAGGCCCAAGACTCAGCACCTGGCCACCATCTCCTCCTTCAAGCCTCACACCTGCCCAATGAGGCAGGCATCTCCACCCAGAGATTGGCAGATCAGTGGAGGCTCCAAGAAGTCCAGTGCATTGCCGAAGATCACACAGAAGTGGTGAAGCCAGGACTCAAACCCAGATCTACCAGGCTGCACAGCCTGTGCCTTCCTCTCTCCACAGGCCTCTTGGGTAAATCGCAAACACCCTGAGCAAGGGGTCAGAGTAGACCACAGGCCACACACAGCTGGGTCTGGGCTGCAGGTGTGCTGTTTGGCCCACACAACACTTGAAATTTGAATTAGCTGCCAACTATTAGAAGTCTGGAGATTTTACATAAGAATAATTTCTGGCGTGTCTTGGAAGCAATGACGGGGAGACAGGCATGGACACTCTCTGCAACTGGCTGATACGGAGCTGTGGTACAGCTGTTTACCACCAGACGTGGCCCTTCAATCACGTGGGTTACTGCCTGGCCCCTGATAGGGCTAACCCCAAAGGCCCCTCCTTTCAGGTGTAAGTTCTAAGCATCTCTGATCTTTGGGGGAGAAGGGGAAGGAGTAATGTTTACTAAGCCCTCAGGCTGTGCTGACTAGATGCTGTTTTACACATACTCACTGTCAAACACCGGCTCACAGAGAAGAAAGTGAGTGGTTAAGGGACTTACCTGTTTGTAAGGAATGCAGCAGGGCCTTGCACAGAGGTCTGGAAGCCCCTTTTCCCCATTCTGCCTGCCACTCCACAGATCCCACAGCAGGTTGCAGGACTGTGCCCCTGCTGCCACTCTCCTCCCCAAGTCAGCCCCACTGTGGGCACTGAAACCATCAGCTCCCCAACGCCTGCACCAGGCCCCACAGGTACCATGTCCCTCCACCTCACAGCCACCCTGTGGGCAGATGCTTTCATCATCCCGATTTTACAGACGAGGACTCCACAGCTCAGAGACACTGAAGGAGCTGCTGTGTGGCACAGTCAGGATTTGAATCGAGGTCTTTTTGGTTCCAAAGTCTGCACACTTATGAACCAGCTACCGGAGGGCTCCCCCAACATCCTACCCTGTCTGAGGCCAGGCCTAGCACGGAATAAGTCTAAAACAGGCAGCAGGCACTCTCCTGCCCCTACCCGAGGGTTCCTCCTGCCCCCTCAGCCAGGCTCCCACCTTGATCTTCTGTTGGTAGATGTTGTCATCCTCAGCATACTCTTTGTATAGGACAGAGAGCTCCAGCCGCTCCGAGACCAGAGGGTTCTGCACAGCAATCTGCAGGGCACAGGAAATCCATCATGCTCTGGTAGGTGAACAGAGTGACTCACACCTAACAGCCAGAACACCGAAATAAGGGGTGCCAGGCCAGTCACCTAGTGGCACAGTGAGCCACCTTCCCCCCAATAAAGGCATCCAGGACCCGGTACAGGTTGGAGAAGAGGAGGCTTCCAAAGTAGAGGTAAACAATAGGCCTCAGGCCCAGCCTATGCATCCCCAAAATAGGGCTGCTGGCCACAACCCCTCACCTCTTGCTGAATTCGGTCCTGCTGAGCCATGATGGCTTCATCATAGGCAAGACAGTTAACACCTGGAAGAAAGAAGGCCAAAGATTACAGTGGGCCCTGACAGTCCCAGCTCCAGGCAGCTGGGCTAAGGACAAGAGCAGCCCAGGGCCAGGAGAGCAGACCTGGAAGCATGCATCTCATACCCTGCTCCATCCCAACTGTGTATCTTGACAAAATCCCTTCCCCTCCTGGCTTAGTTTTCTCATCTTTAAAATGAGGGGGCAAAGGTGATCACCCCCAAGGTACACTCTTCCAGCTCTAACAACCCCTTCCCCCTGCTTTCTAACATCACTTCCCAGCAGCCTGGGGATGCTCTGGGCCCAGGCAGGGTCTCTTGGGGAAAGTAGGATGAAGAGGCAGAGTCTTGGGCTTCCTGTTTTACAGACAACAAAACAAATGCAGTCAGCTGAAGTAATCTGCCCAAAGTCACTACTAGTAAGACCTGTGGTCAAACCCAGGTCTGTCTAATTCCAGAGTCTAAACTATTTACCACAATAACTCTCCTTTGCTACTTCACCGCAGAGGACTACCCTCAGCTGTAAAAAGAGTAATACTACCACCTTCCTTCAGTGAAATACAAGGAGGTGGTACCTTAGAGGCATACTGTTAAGAACTCATCAGTAAGCTGGGCAGGTCCACCCGTTGGGCCCCACTCTGAGCAGCCAGTGGTGAGGAGCCAGGAGACCTGAACCCTGGCCCTGGCTCTTTCTTAACTTACGTGATCTCAAACAAGGCCCTTCTGGGTGCCTGAGTCTCCGAAAGCTCAGTCCCTTGAATGTGTGGTTAGAACGGGAGGTGTGTGCTGAATGATTTTTAAGTATCCTTTTGCATTTGAGCATCCCGGATCCTCAGCTGGGCCTCGACCCATCTCCTACATTGCCCTGCAACAGGACTGTCCCTCCCACCCCAGTGACCTACTCGGTCCCCAGCGTCTAACTCAGGCGTGAAAAAGGAGAGAGTGGGACCGTTCTAAATGGTCCAACTCTTCAGGGGTCTAAGGAAACAATACCGAGACAGGAGGAAAGGGGCTGTAAAGAGAAAAGAGGGGGCTCTACCGGAAACGAAGACTGCTGCCCTCGAGGGCACACACCGGAGGCCGCTCACAACCCCAGGCCACCCACAGCATCCCCAGCGGCCCGCCCAGTCCTTTGTGTTCCGCAGCCCGGCGTAACTCGACGCCCTCCCGGGCTCGGACTGTTCTGAAGAATGCGAGCTGCCAGGCCCGAACTAGGCCTGGGCCTGACTGCAAGGACCGGGACCGGAGGGCTGGAGACTCGGGAGCCCCGCGCGAGGAGCGGAGGGGGCTGGGCGAGGGGCGGGGCGACCCAGGCCCCGCCCCAGGAGCACGCGATGGGGAAGAGCCGAGGGCCAGGGCGCGACCCGCTAGCTAGTTCGCCGCCCACCCGGCCGGGGGTCTCGGCGGCGGCTCCTTCCATTGTGAGGGGGAGGGGAGGAGGCGGCAGCGGAGGAAGGCGCCGTCCGCGAGCTTCGCCGCCAGCCGCCCCACCCCTGGCCTCCTTGGGAACCCGCGGTCCGGCATTGACCCCGCTAGCCCAGGCCGGACGGCCCTCCCCAGCTCGGTACCTTCGGAGTCGCTGCCCAGCTGCTCCTGCTTCTGCTGCTGAGGTTCCTCCGCCGCCATCTTTAAACAGCACCGCACTGCCGACCGCTTCCGGGTTACCAATTGCCCTCCTCCCGGAAGAGAGCCCCTCCTCGTGGCCCCTCCTTGGTAACGCCCCTAGCAACGGAATCCCCTCGGGCGTTGTTACCCGAGGGGCTGTCAGTCTGGCGCGGCCGCCGCGGAAACCCAGTGAAGGGAAGGCAGTCCCCGCCCACCCTCAACTCGCACGCTTGCTGGGCTCCATCTTCCCCAGGCTCGCAACGTGCCCGGTGGTGATAAGAACCTCCTGGGGCCACTTCAGTTTTCTTTTCACTGGAGTTTGAAGCACGGATTGTGTTATTAAGTAGGAAGAGGAAATTAAAATCACCGAAGGCAACATTCCTGCTGCGAGCTCCAGAATTGACAGCAGGTGATTGCAGTGAGGACCACCTGGCCAAGGAGAGGGACTGGTGCTAACATCAGAGCCCTGGGACATCACCGCCCTTCTTCACTGAGCCTTGTTTCTGAGTGGGCTTTGGTGTCCTGCGGGAGAACATGTCCCTTGGGGCCAAGGACCTGATTTGGACTCCCTACCCTTCTTGTTATGAGAAAATCAGGTTTTTGTTTTGGTTTGGTTTTGGTTTTGTTGTTTAAAAGAAAGGAGTTGATATATATGGAGATTAGTGGTTGCCAGGGGCTAAGGAGGAGATGGGGGCTAAAGGGAAGTGGGTGTGATTGTGAAAAGGAAACAGTAGAGAATCCTTGCAGGGATGGAAATATTCTTTATCTTAACTATATATGAATACCCTGGATATATGCTATACTATAGTTTTGTGAGATGTTACCGATGGGGGAAGTGGGTAAAGGGCAGACAGAATCTTTCTGTGTAATCTATTAAAATTGCCTGTGAATTCACTAAAAATAAAAAGCTTAGAAAGTGGCAAGGACTTGGATGCTAAAGATGCTGTTTTTTACAAGTGAGTTTGGCATTCTGGTTCCCAATTTTTCACTATGGAGGGCCTTTTTTCACATGACAGCGTTCTGTTAGCACTTGAGACTGTGCCTCGGCCCCAGTCAGATCCCTTGGTTCATGACAATACAGGAGCAGAATAGGACCAAATGTCTTCATGAGCTCCATCCAGCCCTGGAGCAGGGGCAGCTGGTGCCTAGGCTCACCATACAGGCCACGGTGGCTTTCTTACAGCAACACTACAAATGCCAAGTCTATGTCCCAGCAACTTTGCAAATTGCTATTTATTGTGTCACTGAGCCTTGAAGTTGTTTCCAAACTCAAGAAAGCAAAGGGTCCACCCTGTTTGGACTCCATGCCCACCAAACTGTTCATTCTTTTTCCCAGTTTTAACAATGAACTCAGTAACTGCCAATCAGATCTTCAGTCAGTAGAACTGGTATTACCAAATGAGGAGCCAAGACGGTTGATGACAAAAACATGATTTCTCTTTGGCTTTACACAATCTTGAAAATAGCGATAAAACAACTCCTCCTTTACCCCCATGCTTTACTTTGACCAGGAGTCCAGTGGGCAGGGGTGCACAGATGGAGCTGGAGTTGGGACTAATGGTAGATATAGAGAATACAGTTGCTCTGGAGAGTGAGAAGGAATCCTGGCTGCGACCCAGTGCTGGACTGCAGCCAGGCTGCCAACACCAAGTAAATGCCTCCTTCACACACAAGGTTCCGGGGTTTGAAGGACAGATCTGCACCCTCAATGTACCCTCCCGCTCTTGTCAGGTAGAATGGGGAAGGAAATGGCCAGAGGGAACCTTTGGCTCTTAATCCCACCCCAGTCAATTTTTGCCCCGCTCTTCTGCATGCTACTTTATTTGGTGGGTAATAACTGTTCTCCTACCCTTGTTTCATCTCTCCTGGTTCTTTTCCCATTTTAGAGTTTTGATTCTCTACACTGAAGCATCTAAAACCCAACAGCATATCTGCCAGGAATCACCAGCATAGCTCCAGGTGTTTATCTCTGCCTCCCAATTTGCCAACCTGGAAATAGTCCAGCGCTGCTGGTCCTGCCTGTCGATGCCCATAATGAAACAGGCAGCACTGGTGCTTGGGTTCAGGCTGCTGTTGGAAAGTTGCAAAGGAGACAGGCAGCAGCCCAGGACTATTTTCCATAGAACCGATATGGCATAGATGCCTCCTCACAGCTCTGCTGGCCAGAAATGTGTCCAGACGCCACATCCATGTCCACAGGATTCTGTCAGGTGGAGGGAGAGGAGACCCACCCCCTCCACCACCAGGACCCAGGGACTTGGAAACCTCAGCCACAGAGGACGAGTTTGCTGAACGGCCTAGAGGCCCTAGAGAGCCTCATAGCTTCCAGGGCCACCCAACCTCTCAGGGGAGGAAGCCGGGCAACAAGGACATGACATAGGCCTTGGGACAGCCACAGTCCTCACAGGTGGGCCATGGCCAAAGGTGAGGCCTCAGCGGTCCTTCCCGAGGTGGCCTTGGGAGTCAGCAGCTGCCCAGATGGGAAGTGTCAGGTTGCGCCCAGCCCCAAAAAGGGACTCTGGAGCTGCCCTGGCAGGGATGCGTGGTGGTCCACAGGCAGCCAGCTCCCAAATCATGGTCTGGCGAGGCTTTGATGGTGCGGAGGCCAGGCTGATGAAGCTGACCAAGGTCTGTACTTCAGGCCGTGGGCAGGTTGATATTTGCCTTCGGGGTCCACGACACCTAAGGCAGAAAGCAAGCAGAGGAGGGGAGAAGCAGCAAAGGAAAAGCCCCCAGATCCCCAACTCACACCACCCATGGTCCTCCTGTAAATGTGTCACGATTCACTTCACCTCAGATCTGCTAAGGCTCCTTCCCCTGGTGCCAAGCCCCTCCTGGGAGAGCCCCGGCCTCGCAGGGGAATGATGCATTCATTTCCTTACTGCTGCCATTAACAAATCACCACAAACCTAGAGGCTAAGAACAACACAAATGTACAACTTTACAGTTTTAGAGGCCAGAGTTCTGGTATGGGTTTCACCAGACTAAAAATCAAGGTATCTGCAAGCTGTGTTTCCTTCCAGAGGCCCAGAGGAAGAATCTGCTTCCTACTTAACGCAGGCTGTGAGAATTCCGTTCCTTGCTGCTCTGGGACTGAGGTCCTCGTGTCCTTGCTGGCTGTAAACCGAGGGTGGGTCCCAGCTTCCAGAGGCCTCTGCGGTCCTTGGATCATAGCCCACTTTCTCCATCTTCAAAGCCAGCAAGGCTCTGAGATGTGAATTGCCTGCCTTTCCCGACCACCTTAAGGAGTCATGTGATTACACTGGGCCCTCCGGATGTCCTCCCATTTCAACATGCTTAACTTTAATAACATCTGCAAAGTACCCCTGCCATGTAGGGTAACACAGTTGCAAGGTTCCAGGGATGAGGCATGGACATCTGGGGGCACATTATTCTTCCTGCCACATCACCTTCATTTTACAATCCCGAGAGGCTTAATGACTCGCTCAAGGTCACAGAGTAAATGGCCAAGCCAGGTCTCAAACCCAGGCCTCCTGACTCCCACCCAGTCCACTATTCTTAACATTATAGCATCTGCCATGTCTGCAGCCCCCCGGCCAACCAGTGTGCACACCAGGGCACAGACATCCACCCCTCCAGACTCAGGATCTGACAGACACCCACAGACACAGACCCACACAGTGCTGTTTGGGAGTACAAGGAGCCTTCCTTTATGGAAGGCCCCAGGGCCTCTGGTTTGCTGAGGGATAAGAGGACAAAGAAAAGAGATTAGATTTAAGGCCCAGGGGAGGGTGAGAATCAAGCAGGACAGCTCACTCCCATCCACTCCCCAGCCTATGACCCTGCCCACCTACCCCCATCTAGCGCCTAGCAGGTTGTGGGACAGCAAGGGCTGGAGGGGCTGGAGGGGCTGGAGGGGCTGTTGGGCTCCCTGGGGGATCCCTCTGACCAGGGACCACTGCTTCCCATCAGTCTGAGGGGTGGCTCAAGACACACAGCTTGGGGCTAAGGTAGCGCTCCTGGGCCAGGGGGACCACTGTGACCCTTTGGGTTCCAGGGGCACAAAAATGGGAAACACCCAATCAAACCCTTGTCAGGGCCATGGAGCTATAGCAGAAACTCAAGACAGCTTTCCTCTGAGTGTCACAGACCCACGGCCTAATCTGTGCCCAAAGCAACCAGGCATCACTGGACACATGAAAAGGCCAGAAAATTCTAGATAAAGGGAGAGAGAGCAGAATGCCCCTTCAGCTCCTGTCAACACAAGTCAGGAAACGAGCCCTGTAAAAGAGGGGCTAGTGAGGTATGTGTTCTGACACCCAGAGCCTAAAGTCACCGACACCCTAGAGGCCCTCAGCTCTCACCTGGCATCCTGTCCACCATCCAGCAGCTCCTCAGGGGACACTGAAGCCATGTCTGCTCTCAGAAATCACTCATGTCACCCCAACAAAAAGGATGCAAAAACTAAAGCCACATCCTCCTCTAGGATAGGGGTCCGCAGGTCTGAGTCAGAATTCCAGCTCAGTGGGGAGCCCTTCATATGCCTGTTCCATCTAAGGAAGCCCCCCTCCCGACCCCTAGGAAGAATTACTGAGGAAGGGCCCTAGGGATGGACAGAGGAACAGCACTCTTCAAGCTAAGAAGGGAAGGAGATAGGGAAGCAGGCAGGGAGAATAAGAAAGCCAGTCAGTGCACAAGCATTTACAGGTGCTAAAAGGAAAGGGGCAGAAAAATGCAAGACACCGTAACGTGGCCCACCCTCCAGTAGGAAGGGTAACAAGCACATAAGAAATGGATGGAGCCCACCGACTGAGAAGGACAGAGAAGGCTGGCCCCACTGGGAGAGAGACACAGAGTCTTGAGATTGGCACAACCAAGGGAGCTGGAGGGGGAGCAAGAAAGGCTGCCCAATGACAACAGGATTTGCTTTCCACAGGAACCAGAAAACATTCAGAGAAAACCATGTAAAGGAAGCATCACTTCCAGGCCTCAAGGAGGATGGCTGAATGCGCTCCACCCCCCTAAAGGGCAGTCAGCCAACAGGGAAGTGCGGCGGCCAGGCCTCTTCTCCACACCCCGACCCAACATCATCCTCAACTCAAGTATACAGGCAGAAGCCCAGGCCAAAGGCATGATGAGTTTCTGAAGCAGGGTTTAAACAGACTTTATTGTTACAAGGGGGGCCCTACAGAGCAGGGCCTTATAAACTGATAATATGTGGTCCCAGGATGTCACCATGGAGAAATGGAGAGGTCATGACTGCAGAAGAGGTCACTGTAACTGAAGGACATGATCCAGGGGAGGCCAGCCAGGAATGCAGCAGACAAGATCAGGACAGGCCAGGGCGTGGTCAGGTCACAGGGTGAGGGGGAGGACAGCTCCCTTCACTCCCGCTTCGTGTAGCTGTCCATGTGCGACAGGACCCAGCCCGACGGCAGGAGGAAACACAGGAAGCAGGAGGTGAGCCCAATGGCGATATCCTAAACAGAGCACAAGAAAGAAGAAACCCCCACAGTAAGGATTCCCCAGGCTTCTCAGAGTTTGAGCAGTCTTCCCAGACAGCAGAAAGCCCCCCTCAAGGAGTCAAGATTCAGGCTCCAGAGAAGGGACATAGCAGATGCAAGGTTCACTCTAGGCCTCGAGGTAAAGGGTTCGATATGGGGCCTGGGTTAGGATCCGTGGAGAAATCCACCACCAGATGATAAACCGAAGGGACAGGAACAAGGATTCAAACCTTTTTTACAGCTGGTCTGTTGAGACCCAGGAACCTCACTTGCACAGACAATTAACTCTAAAAATGCACCTCCCCTTCTCCTTGCCTTAAAAAGCTCTCCCTCCCCAAACCTTCAGGACTAGAGCTAAGACTTTTTGCAGCCACTTCTACATTCCCTATAGCAGTTAAGATCACAGCACGACTTGGAGTCAGACTTAAGTTCAAATTCCTCCTTTGCCACTTGTGTGACTTTTGACAAGTCAATACACTGCTCCTAAACTTCAGTTCCTTCAAACACCAAATGGAGATAACGACCCTATCCTGGGGTCACTGGGAGGAATGAATGGGACCTCTCAGCACAGTGCTTGGCACACAGCAGGCACTCAACGGACCCAGCTGCAATTTCTGTCACTATTATTTCCTCAATCGCAGCACTTTCTGGGCTCTGCTAACTAACCTGGACTCTGAAGACTCGCATTCAAGGTCGAGTTCTGCCAAAGGCAAATGCAGAAAAGTGCAAAACAGGTGAAAGTCATTAAGGGTTAAACTCTCCCACGTTTCTGGGAATTACAAACACCTACCGGAGTCCTCTCTGCCCCCAATAATTAATAGCGGTAACAGTTATAGCGCTGACAGTCGTCAGGCATCCCCCAAGGAACCGATGGGTAAACAGGCTCAGAGAGGGTAAGGAAGCTTGCTCGAGACTGCACAGCGAGTAAGCGACAGACCTGGGCAGACAAGTTCTGAGCAGAGATTCTGAGGCTGAATGAACACCGACTGTCGCCTGGACACCGTCCCCTCGTTTGCGCCCTGCAGACAGGCCCAAACCAGTACTGCCTCTCCCCATTACGCTGCGGGCTGAGAGGTGCAGGGCGCTTTCGGGGCCGCTGAGGTCCAGCGCCCCAGACCCGGGACCCCCATGGGTCTCCCATGCCCTTCCTGGCCCGCTCCTTACCATGGTCCTGAGCTGCTCCCGCGCAGGCCTGGAATGGACCTGGGCACGCGGCACCGGGAGCCGCCGGGCCGAGCCTGTCAGGCCCCTCAGCAGCAGCGGAGTCAGTATAGACATGACCGCACCGAGTAGACTGCAGATAGCTGGCGGCGGGAGCCCAAGGTCGCGAAGTCAAAATGGCGGCTACGGCCGGAAGTTCCGGAGCCGTAGAGGCCCTGGGAAAAGGGCGTCCCGGAAGTCGTCCGGAAGTGACGTAAGGATACACCTCCCGCCCACTCTCGTCAGTTTTTGGCGCCTTCCTCAAAACAACCAATCGACGCCAGCCTACCACCGACGGGCGGGGCGCGGAGGGGCTTTCCTTTCGTGTATGCGCCCGCCCCCAAAATGGCCCATCTTCGTGAGTGACAATCGTGGCCACTCAATCACGTAAGCCAAAAACGCAGGTGGCACTCTTGACTCCTCCCTCTATTCAGTGTCTTAAATCTCTCTATTCAGTAATCCCCTCTCCCCGCCAGGCCTCCACTATTTCTGGCCAGAAAGCCTGGCACTAACCTCCTAACTGAACTCTCCTCATTTACTATTACTCTCTCCAATTCCAGTCTCCATGCAGTAGCAGCCGACCTTCCTCCCTTCTTTTTAAACATAGATCTAACCAAGTCATATACTTACGTAAAAACTTTGTGGCTCCTCTTACTAGACAAAGTCCCGATTACTTGATATAATTCTCCAGCCTCATCTCTAAGTATTCCACACCTTCCTCCTTGCTCTCTCTAATCCTCCCCCACCATCCAGCCTTTTGCTTCTTTGTATCTTATGTACCACTGGACACTTTCAACTCGTAGCTACCTAGCCTTCCTTTTTCACCTCTCCAATTCCTACTTCCAGGCCTCCACTTACTGATATAGCTTACTTTATTCAACAAATATTTACTAGCCCCTACTGTGTTCCAGAAACTGTTCTAGACACGTTGTGAACAAGGTGGACAAGGACTCCCTTATCACAAAACTGACATTCCAGAGGGGACAGATAATATATGAACACTTAATGAGAAGCTAAAGTGCCATGATGTGGTACAGTGACAGGGGTGGTACTGCCTTAGGAAGCCTTCCCTGGCCACCCCAGGCCTGTGTCGCCTCTGCCCAGCAGCTCCTGTGATAGCACTGCCCACAGGAGTGGTCTCCATCCCTCATGGGGGCCATCTGAGGGCAGAGCCTGTATCTGGTTCTCCACTGTCTCCAAAGGACCTGGCACACACTTAGAAACTCAGAACGTTTATACATTGCAGGAGAATGAACAGTAGGTAGAATACAACAGGAAAGAGGTGAGGGGCCAGCCAGGGAGCCAGGCCTTACCTGTATGACTCATTTCACCTTCACAACAATGTCCTGAGTGAGATACTATTATTATTTCAAATGTTTTACAAATGAGGTAATAAGCCTGGAGAACTGGGTGACCTGCTCAAGGTCATGCAGCTCCAAGGCCACCTAACCAGGATTCCAGGGCAGGTTTATCCACTCCAAAAGCCATGCTTTTAACCACCAAAGTAGCTGCTGCGAAGAGGGAGAATTTCTAGAAGTTCCAGGTTTTGTTTTTTTATTTTTTTTTTTACATTTTTTTTGCGTGGGAGGTCATCAGTTTTGTTTGTTTGTTTATAAGGTGTTTTTTGTTTTTTTTTAATGGAGGTATTGGGGGCTGAACCCTAGACTTCATGCATGCTAAACATGCATTCTACCATTTGAGCTATACCCTCCCCACCCAGAAGTTCCAGGTTGATATCGTGGTCAATGGCATCAAAGGCTGCAGCAGGGAATGGGGGTAAAGAGAGGCAGTGAGAGACAGGGAAAACAGGAGCTTTGGAGGAGCAACCTCAGCCCCATGGGAGCAGGGACGCATGCCCACAGAAAAGTGGAAATGGACCCACAGTGTCCAAAAGGATGGGCTGTGCCTGTGCTTCTTTTGGAGGGATGGGTTCCCAGGACCTGAGCTATCCAGGGCCCTTCTCCACCCCTCCCCATCTCCCCACGCCATTCGTGGGTATTGTTAATGTCCAGTGGTCTTGGTCCGGCCTCACCTTCAGCAACCAGGCCCCCTGCCCTCACCCTGCCCTGGGCCCTGGCAAACAACCCAGCACAGATGCTTCTAAACACCCTCCTCCCACCTCCCAAGGGGCACAGCCTAGGCACACAGGGCTGGGAGGCCCAGGCCCCAGCAGCCTGCCCCTGGGAGAAGGGACAGGGACTTCCTTGTGGCCCTACTGGGCTTTGTCAGGCCTTTGTCCTGTGAACAAAGTAATAACCCCCAGGTTAGAGCACTGCGCAGGAGAGGCCTGGAGAGACTTTGGGAAGGGACAGGCCTTTCTGTGTTTCCCTGGGTTACTCCCTTGAGGAACTGCATATTCATCTCCTCCTATGTGGCTAGAGGAAAAGGAGTGAACATTTGTCAAGTAGGTACATCTATGCTGTTCCAGGGCTTTCCTCACGGCCCCTGTGATGAGACTTCTTTCAGAACTCGAGTCAGAGAGGAGGAAAGAGGCTGGCAGGTGTTAGGTAATGCAGCTGAGTCTACAAATGCCAGGCAGGGTTTGCGCCTAGGTCTGTTGGATTAATACCAACGTCTCTGCTCTTCCCCCCTCCTCCAGCAGCCATCCTTCCCCCAAACTAGGGGGACAGTCCCTCAACAAGAGAGCAGTGAACTCTGGTGGTGTTTCATACAACAACACACTATACAGCAGTGAAAATGAACAAACTACAGCTACAACACAGGTGGTTCTCACAAGCATAATGTTGAGCAGCAGAGGCCAGACGTACAAGACCACAGACTGTGTGGTCCCATTTATATAAAGTGCAACAGCAGGGAGGACTAAGCCAGGCAGGGTGGGAGCGGGGTAGGTAGTGGGGATCCTGGGGGAAGAGAGAGGGCACAGGGACAGGAGAGGCACGACGGGGCTTCTCCGTGCTGGTTACTCGAATGTGATAATTCTGTCATGAGTGGCTGGACAGTCACGACTGTGCTCTTTTTTTATGCCTGTTACATTTCTATTTTAAAAAGCTTGAAAACAGATAAGAAAAAAGCAAGGAAAACAATGTGTCATATGATCTTGTTTTTTGAAAACAAAGAAAAAATATCTAGAGAAATAGATATGCATAGATACAAGTTTGGAAGGACACACAAATTCACAAATTGTGAACAGTGGTGTTCTCTAGATGGTGGTGGGAAAACGGGTCATTGGTTTTTTTCTGCTGCATTTTCCAAGATTGCACATTGGACACTTCTTTTGGCATTAGAATAAGCAAGCAAGGAGAGGGAGGTTTGCCCCATGGGTGACAGACTCTCTGGGAGGCGGGGATCTTGGACAAGCTTCCATGGGCAGGGAGCTCCTCTTAACATCCTGGCATCTGCTCGCTGTCTGCTAGGACGGGGAGCTCATTCCCACACCCCAGGACTATCCATTATGCTTGGATTGCTGGGAGTCTCTCCTGCATCAAGGTGAGGCTTAGGGATCCCAGCTTGGGTCCTGGCTCTGATCCAAGGGCCCAAGCTGTCCATCCCTCCACCCACTCCCCTTCCCCTAAATGGGGCAGTAGGAATAGATCCTACAAGACTTGGGGATGGGTCGGGGAGCTGATCCCTACTCCTGAGACCAGCCTCACAGTCCAGGCCTCCAGTTTCTGATGGTCATATACGGGCTGGGAAGATCCCAGGTGCCCCATCCCAGAGCAGACCCCCGGACCCCAATGGCCATATGTGGGTTAGAGAAACACTGGATACCCCTGGCCCCTGTCCATTAAAGTCTCTGGCCCAACAACTACTCTCTTCAAATGTGGAGCTATGAGTCCTGGAAAAGGGGACAGACCTCAGCCCTATGGGGCAGCAGGTATAAGTCCCTCAGCTGCCCGCCCCCGCCACCCACAAACACACATACCTTCTGGACTTTGTCACCTCACAGAACATCTGACATAGGGCTGTCCAAACCTGACCTAGGGGTTTCCAGTTTCCTCACCTGGCCTAAACTCCCCTCTTGGCATGTCAAGTGAGTGCTGGGCACTGAGCCCTAGGGCTGGCCAGGGCAAGGGCTGTGGGGAGAAGGAACCCACCCTAGGGCTCTGAGGGCAGCTGCGACTCCCTATAGGCCTGTGGGGACTGTCTGCCTGGGGTGGGGGTAGCAGCAGGAGGTCTTTGTAGAGCCTCAGGAAGGGCCCAGTGTCCAAAGGATGAGGATTCAAGGAGGGGATTTATTTTAATCTTTGCAATAACTCAGCAAGGGATGTGTGCCTGCTTCCTTGATGAGGAAACAGGCACAGCGAGGTTAGATAATTTTCAGGGTCACAGAGCCAGGGAACAGAATTCTCAAAGAGGTCTTTCTACCGCCTTCTCCCTCCACTCCCCCGACACTGCATACCCCATGAGGTAGAGGAGAGGGCACATCTGCTTTATTTGCTGATGTAGACCCAGTGCTCAGTAAACGCTAGGTACTCAGTTCATACCTGCTGAACGAATCCTCCAAGATTCAAATCCAGGTCCTTCCACTACCTCACCTAAATGTACGTGGCACTTGTTATAAAGTGTGATGAAACGTTTTCACGTGCAGCTGTGAAACTCCTCCTTGCTAGTCCTATCAAAGTAGTAATCTTCACATGCAGTCCTATGATTATTAGGGCTTCAGAGAAATTAAAAATGGGGGCTTTCATGCAAAGTCCAGTAGGAGAAAGGGGCAGGAGGAGATGGCCCTGGTCTGGGTTGTCCTCGACAAGAAGCAAGGAGCCCCTAGTGCAGGGGTGGGACGGGGCGGAGCAGGGTCCCAGAAAGGGCATCTACTCTTCCTGGGGCACAGCTGTCATCAGGCACCAGATGTTGGTGGCGGGGGTGGGGCAGGCCAGGACACAGCTGTTGGGAGTGGGGCAACATGGGAGGGTGGAGGCTGGGGTGCTGCCCTCCCCAGGGCGACACAGCTATCAGAGCCTAGGCACCTGGCAGCTGGCTGGAAAGGTGCAGCTGCCAAGGCACAGGGAGGCTGCGGGCTGGGGGTTGGTGGCACCTACCAGGAGCCAGGTGGTAGTTAACCCCTTTCTGCCTGCAGCCCCCAGCCAGTAGCCAAGTGTAATGAGACAGCTCCTGTGTGATAATGGCTCAGGCTTGGCGAAGGTCACCCACACCTGTGGTGGGCAGGGTAATCAGGTCTCCAAGTCTCCCTGCCCTGCCCCTGCCCCCGTAGTGCAGATGGGTAAACTGAGACCCACAAAGGAGTCAGGCTGCTAGGCTGGATGACCCCCAAGCACACCTAAGGCCTCTCCTCCCCAGTCCCCCAGGACATCATGGTGGGCTTGGGCCAGAAGGACTTATATGCAGCCGAGAGGTCAGGGGCAAAGGCAGCATCCTGATGCCCAAGCACCCCAAGGAGCCTGGCATCATCACCAAGTAGGACGCCGTGGAGAAGACCTGCCGCCACAGCTTCTACAACAAGCAGTGTGTGGCCCAGGAGGAGCACCGGGCACTGCTCGCCAAGGTCCCACCCACCTCAAACGCCAACAGCAAGATGACGACGACCCAGGTCATGTTGAAGACGGTGAAACTTCCTGCCACATAGGTGGCTCTCCAAGCCCTTGCTGAAGCTATATGTCTCTGGCTGCACCAGTGAGGACCAGTCTCACCCCTACCATGCTGTGACCTCAAGACCAACAAAGCAACCTACAATTCCATCATGGAGTGCGACACCGACATCTGCCAACAACATCCTGTCTGGGCGTAAGACCACGAACCAGAGTACTGCAGACAGATGCAGACCCTGCCCTGGCCCCCAGCACCATGAAGGTCGGGGGTGGGGGCTCCCAACTGCTGGGGTCTCCGGGGCAGATGGCTCTTCCTCAGGAAGCAGAAACTCAGCCTCTCGAGGCCTCTGCGGGGGAGGCAGCCTGGGGAGGGCAGGGACTTGGGAGTCGGGGAGAAAGCTGAGTTCCCTGGCTCACTGCTGTCTTCCTTAGCTCTCCTGAGCTTCAGATCACCTGTCAGGTGGGGACAGCACCTCCTACCCTGGGTTCAAATCTTGGGTCTTATCACCAGGACCATGGACAGATTACTATACACTCTGGGATTCTCAACTTATCTCTAAATTGAGAATAATACCACCAAAATGGAACAGGGTTGTTGTAAGGATTAAATGAGGTGACAGAAGCAAGAGAGCATTCCGGTGCCCGGCACACAGCAGGCGCTAAGTGTGGGGGCTGCTGGCACCGCAGGGGCTCACCGTGCCACTTCCTTCCCCACCGCAGCCAAGTAACACGCCTGCATCAGGCTGTCCAGTCTCCAAGGGGCCAGACTGCCCCAACTGCCCCAGACTCGGGACCTCAGGTGGTGTAGAAATGGCCTCTGTTGCACTTAGAGAGGGAGAAGCAAAAACAACTAGAATGAACGTGCCCTTGTTTGAAACGACCGCTTTCAACCCCTGGCAGTACCCATCCGGTAGGCAGGTTTCCCGCACTGGGGAGGCCCGCCCCTCTCATCCAGCAACTGTGCCTCGTGCTCCACCCGCTCCCTGAGGAGGTGGCGTTCCAGCAAGTGCCACTTGAGTGAAGAAGTCTGAGCTGCAGCTAGGGGAGCGGTGAGACAGCGGCAGGAGGCAGCCATTGTGGGGGACCAAGGAGGGGACCCGGCCACTTGGGAAGGTGAGAGCAGAGGGTGTAGCTCAAGCCCCCCAACCCTTCCAGCTCTGGCCACCCACCCTGCGGCAAGGGAATGGCCATTCCAAGGAATTCTTTCTGGGAACTCAGTCCTCAAGGAGCAAGAATTTGGGGGGCAGACTTTGGCACACGAAGACTCTCTTTTCCCAAGGACTGTGATGCCTCCTTCATGTCGCCAAGGTGAGACAGCTGCACAAACCATCCCCTGGCTGTGCCCCGGCCCGGGGCTAAGGCCGTAAGACACTAGCACCCACAGGATAGCTGTTAACCCTGCTCCTCTTTCCCCAGATCACCGCCCCACCAGAGCAAAATCCTCCGTGTGGCTTGGGGCCCTTTCCACCTTCCAGTCGACGTGATCACCAAACAGCAGCATGAGGGTGCTGGCCCTACCAGTGTCCACAAGAAGTGCTTCTGAGCCCTGGCTCGCGGCCCACTTCCTGCTTCTGCTCCCGGCTCATCCGGGGCCAGGCACAGACAGGAGCCCGCCTGGGAGAGAGGCTGCACAGCTCCATCTGCCACGCTCGGGGGGCCGGAGGACCCTCCCCCAGCTCATAACTTTCCTGCCCTGTCAGGCCTGACATGAGCTACCCTTCCTTTGGGCCTGTGTCTTTTGTGAGTGGAGGGAAGAGGGCGTTGGAGTCTTTTTAAGAGACAAAGAATATTCTGAGTGACCCAGTAAAGTAAAAGGGAGGAAAGAAACAGACACTCGTCTATTCAACTCCCACACAAGTGCTCTGGGACCTACGTTTAGCCACAGATGTCAAATGTCACAACGCCTGGCTTGGGACTCTGCTATATGCAGAGGAGGCGCCCCTCAGCAGACAACCTTTGACCTCTACCCAGGGTTCCTGGGAAGCGGCACAAACACACGCATTCGGTCTCAGTTCCCACGTCTGGATGCTCGCCCCAGACACCAAGGTTTTTCTCAGCCTGAAATTTCCTTCATGGGAAGGGGTGTGGGGCCGTGCCAGCTACATGCCCCTCCGTGGTTTAGGCCCAACACAGGGCACCCCAGCATCAGGAGCTGTCCTAGCAGCTGAGCAAAGTGTCTTTTATTTGTGACATACAAATACAACCAATGCGAAAAGAGATCACTTTTTCCCTTTGATTCCAGTGATAACAGATTGCTAAAGAAAAAAAATATATATATATCAAGGAGTTTATCTTCAACGCATCCTCTAAAAAAACAAAACAAAACCAAGGTTAAAAAGAACCATACATGTGTCATATACACATCTGACATCAACAAAAATAACCTGAAATAGGGTGGATACAACTGAAAAAAAATTCCAAAATTAACATTTTAACATGCCCCAAACAATAAACAAAAAAAGCGTGGTACAAGAGGCCTGCTAGGTTTCTCAAAACCAAGACCTTTGGGAAGAGATGGAGAAAGACTGATGGTCGAGAACTGAATGGGCTCAACATCTGGGCTCAACATCAAAAACAAGGTGACCTGCGGGTCTCAGGCAGCGCCTCCCTGCCCAGCCCTGATCCCCAGCAGCCCTTGGGAAGTGGGGGAGGCAGCTGGATGAGCAGGACCTGGCAACAAGCACCGTCAACCAACAGGCTCAGTGCCAGGTGTTCAATGGAAAGACAACACACACAACTCACCTTGTGTGGGATTCACACTGGGGCCCCTTCTGGTCCCCTTGAGTGGGAGGTATCAGAAATCCATGATCTAAGACAATAAATATTTATCATTCTGTGCCCTTTGAGAGACAGCAAGGATCAGAGGAAAAACTCTCCCTAAATATGCTTCTGTTGTTCCATGATTCTTGGAAGGAGCCCTCCAATGCCCTTCCAGCAATTAACTCTTCCCCTTCGGTAAAATCCCCGGGAGCTGGCAGGGCAGGGGCAGAGGTGGGCTTATTCCAGTGTAAAGCTGCAAGGCCCTCTCCAAGGGCGTGCCATGTCCATTGCTGGCAGGTCAAGAGCAACATGAGGCCCACAGCACAGGGCTGGGCTGGGGAAGGAGGCCGTGTGCACAGGCCCAGTCCGGACAGGAATCTAGGGGAGAAGCAAGAACAGCTCCAGGGACATCCGCCAGCACAGATGGCCTGAGTCAGGGCAGAGGGTGGGGCAGGAGCAGACTCTGAGGTCCAAAGGACTGACAAACTTCCTCAGGAGCAACCTCACAAAAGCAGGACCTTTGAGACACTCCCTAAAGCAGAGCACAAGGTTGTCCAAGGGGAGGTGTTAGGTGCTTTTTCCTGGACAAGGATTTGGTCATTTTCTTTCCCGGAAGGGGAACAAGGTCTAGAGATGGGGCAAGTCTGAGCTCTGACCCCGCACCCTCTCTATCCCATGAGAGGAGAGGAAGGCCTTCTCACCACTCCCGGCCGCTGCTGCAGGTGACGCAGCCACTGAGAGGTGCTCCTGCTGCAGCTGCACGGCCGGCCAGGGCAGTGGCACTAGTGCCTCACTGAGGCAGTGAGGGGCGAGGCTGGGGAGTGCAGGCAGAGGTGCCTGCTGCTGGCTGGGGGCTCTCCAAAGGCAGGGGGAGGCGATGGGGAGGGTTCCACCACCTTCAAAGAGCTATCAGCACCAAGATTTGAGAGGGAATGGCATCAAATATGCCAGGAATGGGGGTCCTTTCTAGGGGAAGACAAGAGGCTCCCTGATGTTACCCCTCGAGAGTAAGAACAGGGGTATCTGGCGTGGGGTGAGACGCAGGGGGAGAAGAGCAGTAAGAAGGGATGGAGGAGAGCAGGCAGGGCCTCTGGCTTTTTCCTATGAGTGAAAAACTCGAGTCACTGTCATGAGATCAAGAGGTTAAGCTCAGGATGCAGCCAAGTCCAGAAGCCCAGAGAAGCAAGAGTCTCCACGGCAGGCCCCATTCGACACCTGTTCCTGGTCCTCTCGGCCCCTCACTGACAGCAATGGAGAGAGAGGGGCAGCCCTCGCCCTAGAGTCAGCTGGTCCCCTGGACAACTCCATGCTAACTGGGGATCCACAAAGGCACAGCCAGAAAGAGCCCCCTTGCTTCCCTGTGTTGTGGCACCAAAGACCTTCCCAAGGTCTCCATCAGAGCACTCCATCCACAAAAGACAAGTCTCTGAGAAGCCTCTCTGTGCCCAGATCTTACACCGAGTCCATTTCTCTTTGGGAACCAGCCAGACCCTGACCGAGGGCTCCAGGACTTTCATAGAGGTGGGTATAAACACTCCATTTGTCCAATTGTGTGTGGGGTGGTTGTCAGTTATCCAGCGTAGGGAAGTTGGGGAACCCTACACTCGAGGGCGCAAGAGCCGAGTGAGAAGGCAGCCACTGTGGGAGGATGCACCTCGTGCCCAGGCCTCCGCCAGCTCTTCCTGCAGCATCCTCTCCTCTCAGCTCCCTCCTGGCACTCTGCTCTCCTAGGAGACAGCAGGGGGCAGCGTGGACCACTCCTTCCAGGGTTCTGTGTTCTCAGGGTACAGCCTGGCACGTGCAGGGCTGAGGAGGCCACAGCTCTGAGGGCACCTGGCAAGCGGCGTGAGACCAGGGAGAGAATAGGCCTTGGAGAGAGCGTTCTAGCTTGGGTGTTCAGTGACAGCAGCCACCACAGTGCCCGCCCGTGTGGGAGTGCTGGCTGTCCCCAAACTTGGTCCTCCGGCTCAAGATCTCATAGGAGCAGTCCTCCCCACAGCAGCCGGACATGCTCGGGGAAGAGTCGTCGATTTCAAATCTGCAGGCAGGCAGGAGGAAAGGGTTGGCTACAGGCAGCTGAACGCCTTCCTCCCCAGGAGTGAGGGCTCAGGAGAAGGGCAGGGGACCAGGCACTCCCACACCATTTCTCCTACCCCCAGCCCCATGGACCTCTGGACCGGGAGCTCAGGGGTCAGGACGGGGAAAAGACACGGGGGCAGGCAGCTCCTATGGCCCAGACTGTCCCACACCGGGGCCCGGCTCCTTACTGTAGCGCTTCTCGGAAGAACTGGTAGGCGCCATGATTGTGCTTAAATACAGTTAACATAACTTTCTTCATCTGGGTGCTGAGAATAAAGCACAGAGAACCTTACAGAAAGAGAAACAGGTGCTAGATCATACGTCCTCTCTCATGTCTCTGCCTGCTGTCTCCCATTTGCTCCTGAGGTGCATTCCTGAGCCCTGACTCTAGCCCATGTCTTGGGCGCTCGGTACCTCCCACCATGATGGGGCTGGTCAGGCCCCACCCGACTGGCGGCCTCTCCACGTCCTCTCCATCACTCAGGCCCGGAACAGGCACTCAGAGGTGCCTGCCGCACTGAGCCACATGTGCGAAATCCAGATTCACAGCAGGGCAGGAAGACTTACTGACAGGGTTCTAGATGCCTTTCTTCTAGAACATTCCTATTAGCCTTATTCCCCACGGGAGATGCCTCAGAGGCAGCTCCTTCCAACTGAGTGACAGTGGGTGGCCCTTACCTGTTGGCCATAAGCTGCAGGATCTGGATGAGGAACTTCCCCAGGCCTTTCCGCCGCACCTTGCTCTCCAACTGTACTTCGTAGCTGGATAAAGGAAGTCGGGGGTGAGCATGAAGAGGCTGTGAGGCCCATCGAGGTGCCCATGGCCCCGGGCAACCCACTGACCCAGACAGGTGCACCAGACTCTGCACCAGCTGGAGGGCCTCCGCCCCAGCGCCCACCCCAGGCTGGGGCTCCTACCAGTACAGGACTTCATCCCCGCACTCCACGTCGAACCGGAAGTGAGAAAAGGCAACAGGGACCGAACTGTTTTCCCAAGCGATGAGATACCAGGCACGGTCATCCGTCATCTCCTCCCGTTTCTCTCGGTCCTTCCAGCCCCACTCACTCTGCTCATACCTGGAAGATGGGGGCCGTCAGGACAGGGACTCTGGGGAGAAAGCCAGGCTCCCCTACAGATGGTGTGCTTACATGGTCTGCATGTTGGTCTTGGTCAGGTCGAAGGCCCAGTCCACGGTGGCTGGCTCCAGGCTGGATACCCGCTTACACTCAATGGAGACGTTTAAGCTGAGAAGAGGAAAAGGAGGCATTTGAAGCCAGAGACAGGCCCAGCACCGCCCGTTGCCTGACACCCTGACAACGAGGCACGCCTGGTCACAATTAATCTACAGAGAGAAGCCGAGCCCAGACATGACTACAGAAGGTGCCTGTGAAGGAGCTAAGCCTTTCGGGCCAAGATTAACAACTGTCATCACCCACCCACCACCCTGACCACAAGTCTCATTTCTTGCCTCCCAAGCAGAGCCTTTATCAGACTCGGCACTTTGTCGACTTCTGTCCCTCTCTGCCCTCTCCACCCTCTCTTCTGTACTTTGTTCTAAACACTCGTGTCTTCTCTGTTCCCTTAGTTCCTGCCCTTAGGCATTTTCCTATTGCTTTCATTTCAGAACCAAGTCCTCACCGGGCCCCCTGTGGGACCTCTTCCTTATGATCTACCAATCTCGCCTGTGAAAGTGGCTGGATAACCTCAGGCCCTTCAAGAAGACTAGGGCCCACACCCCCTGAGGAGTCCTGCCTCCTGCTCCCCCTGGGGACAGAGTGGGTGCTCTCAGCTGATCAAACAGAGTGGATCGGGGTCCAATCCCATGCTCTGCTTTCCTACACTAACGAATGCTGCAGGTGTTAAGGTATCAATCTGCTCTTTATTCCTAAATGAATTAAGTAAATCACATGTAAACTCCTTGGCCAAACAGTGAAATTATATTCTCCAGGTGGTGTCACATTCTGAAAGGACTGATATGACTCCTCAGAGGACATCACCACTGGAATCCACCGTCACCTTGGCTGAGTGGCACGCTACATTGAGTCACACATGTGTGCAGCCTTGTAAATTTGGAACTTCCTGGCTCTGAAGAGCCTTCCTTTCTTTTTAAGTACTGACTGTGTAGTGGTCAGAAAGGCCCAAACACAGCACTGCATCTGTCTTAGTTCTAAATTTTTCAGGGGCCGGTTTTCAGCATAAATTTTCTACTAACCTGAGTTATTTAGGTACACAAAAGTAGGATCACAACTACACAAATCACACACAATTCCAGGCACCAAATGAGCCCAGAGTCAGCCAGCAATGCCTGCGTCAGAGCAATTCTGTATTTCTGGAGGTCAGAGGGAGTGTGCGATAAGGAACACTGAGAGACATCACAGTAAGGAATCTCGAAACTATGTCAAAGGACTTCCCAGTTGAATGACAGAACTTCTAGAGGAACTGCAATAATCTGACCACAGACAGGAAGAATAAATTACTGTGATACTATGGAATTCAGACACAGCTATGAAAGGCAAATACAGTATTACCTACTATAGCCGTTCCCTCTAATTCACATATTCAAATAAATAATTCATGTATCTGTATTTGTCTTACTCATTCATTGAAATACTTTCACATCAGCTGCTACTTAACACAGCTGGATATATTCTCTGTCCTTCTTAAAACAACCCTGCAAGTCTGGCATCATCATTCTATTTAAGATAAAAAATGAGGCTTGAAGAGGATGTTGACTTATCCAAACACAGTTAGTAAGAGGTACAGTTATGATTCAAACCCACAGCTATGATTCTATAAAATCACAGCCTGTTTTTTTCCCTCAGCCAACAGCATCCCCTCCCCCCTTTCTGTTCTCTTGGTTTATGAAACAGGTAGCATAATCTGTCTTACCTGAGGTGCTGCTGGCTGAGAGAAAAAACAGATCCTACAGTGAACTGGATTAGTAATAACAGCTAACACTGAGCTAGCTTTTAGTGTGCTCCAGGCACTAACATTTGACATCTAATCCTCCTGATGACTCCATGAGGAAGGTACTATTATTAGACCCATTTCTGATTCAAAAATTGAGGCACAGAGAGATTAAGTGATTTGTCCAGGGTCACAAAGCCAGTCAGCAGCTTTTAAAAGTTGTACTATATATTCAGGGAAAGAACACTGGACTGGGAATCGAAAGCCCCCTCAGCCGTCAGGGAGAAACTCCACAAGCTCAGACATCTCAGTCTGCTTCTCCGAGCCTCAGTTTCCCCAGTACAAAATGAGAGAGTCAGCCCAGATGATTTTTGAAGCTTGTTTCAACTCTCTGCCTCTTCACCCAGAGAAAATAACAAGTCTCAAGGAGACATCAGTCTGAGATTAGGCAATCTTTGCTCATTCGCAGATTCCTTTATCACCTCAACTGGGGGATTTTATATCAACAGGGCACTGGCCATCCTGTCTGCTTTTTCATTAACAAAGAAGAATGAGAAAATGTGGGTCTGAGGAAGCCTCCTCTGAAAGGTGAATTCCTGAGGATACCCGGGGAGATGCAGAACACTCACCCATTCCGATCATATTTCTTGAACACTGGGAAAGCCTCTAAAGGGTCTCCGAGCTGCAGAGGGAAAGAAACAAGGAGTAGTACAAACTCTCACCTGGCAGAGTCACAGGCTCCACCCTGGAGTCCCGCTGTGCTGACCCATGTGTGAGCTCCCAGGCCCAGGAGCAGCCCTTATACGAACCCTCCACCTGCCTCAGCTCTGAAATTACATGTAGGAGGGAGACTCTGGCAAGAAGGCCCAGGTGTGTGAAGTTAGCTTCATTTGACAAGGTGAAGAGAAACTTCACTGCCCAATACTAACACTGGCCTCCGGGCATAAAACCCGCTCACCTGACCCTGATGAGAAGAGAAGGCCCCACCTTGATCCATGAGTACTTCTCAGAGGCCCCCAACTAACCCCACCCAGTCAAAACCCAAAATGGAAAATCATGTCCCTGTGCCAAATCCTATTAAGTGTGACTAATGAATAACAAAAACCAGGATACGGAACGGGGCAGGAAGGGTGTCCAGAATCTTTCAGGTTCCACTGAAAACAGAGCTGCTCCCAGTCAGACCCATCACGTGCTCAGAATCACAGTTACTTTTCCCCGACTGTGGTCTCTGGAAACCAGGCCGCTGCGTCCCCTGGTCCCTAGCACAGCCTGTGGTACCTCATAGGCGTGCAATAAATGTTTGAAGGAAAGAATGAGAAAACGATACCACATTTTACCAGTGAGGATTCCTCCCCAAAATGCAAAACCCTAACAAAAATTTCTCTAGACCCTCTTCTCCTGGTAAGGAAGGAGCCCCACAGAGAAAAGCAGCCACTTCCACTTGAATCCACACTTCTCTGCACACCTGGCCCTTCTGGAAACTCTCCCAGCCTTCCAGCCAGGCTGCTTTTCCTCAGCAGCAAGGAGGCAGCAGAGGCGTGGGTGGGCAGTAACACAATTCTGCCACAGGGTGGCACCAAAAGAAGTCAAATTAAAAACCAAGCTGAAGTTCCAGGAGGAAGGGACTGGGAAGGAGGGGAGAGTCACCCTGTTGGCGGCATCCACTTTGGCACAGACGGCATCCATGGCAGCTCGCTCCTCCAACCGCTTCTGTTTCTTCTCCTTTGCTTTGCTCGATTTCCTCTGTAACAGGGAAAAGCAAACGTGGCTGGAAGGCTGTGGCCAACCAAAAACTTGACTTTCCCTTTGGAGAACCAAAGGGTCAGCCCCTGATGCACAGGCCTGATCTCAGCAGCAGGACACAGATCCTGGCTGCCGCATCCTTGGCTGAGTAGGAAAGACCAAAGCACTTGCAAGTCATGAGAGTGTCACCAGGCTTCTTAGCTTCCCTATCTGGAAAAGGACTGACCCTTGGGACCACTGGATCACTTGTGAGGGCCCAGAGAGAGTAGGTAACACTTGCAGCAGAGCCTGGCCCCCAGCAGCTGCCTGATAAATATTCACTCACTGATTCCCTCCTAAGGAGGGAACAACTAATTTTGGACACATTCAGGGCAGGTTTCAGAGAGGCAATGACATCTGAGGTAGGTGCTGACGGCTGTTCTAAGTGTACATTTATTCAAAGCCTTTTAAGCATCTTCTGACTTCAGGAGACAAAGATCTGGTCTGGGGGTGGCCCCTTTGGGAGCTGGGTCCCCTTTTTAAGCGAGGGCCAGGGCACTCTGGCTGAAGGAGACAGGGTTGTTCCCAGGAATGGCTGCTCAGCCAAGGCCAATGAGTGGCAGGCACAGCGAGCACTTAGTGGCAACAAGGGGAGAGTGAAGGGCCCCAAGTGGTTCATCTGGGGACAGAGGCCATACGGACACGTGGTCAGCAAAGCCAACTTGCAGGGCACACAGGCAGCAGGGGAGGAGCAAAGGGAGGCTGTCGTTACACAGAGAAGCAAACTACAAACTGCCCATAACTGCACTCAGAGCAGATCCTGTTTGGAGACTCATGTCAGGTTTTCTCAAGTCTAAATGGACTCTTACCCTCTTATAAAAACTGGTAACACAGGGAAAAGAGACCAAGGTCTGCGGTCTGACAGACCTTGTCCAGAGCCTATTTCTGCCCTTTACTCCCTGCAGGTCTTAGGACGAGACACAGCCATTCTCTGAGCCTCCTCTCACCTCATGAGCAGGTCCGCTGAAGGAGTAAGCCCATGAGGGTTACTATGGCCTGTGCTCAATAAATGATGGTCCTCATTCTCACTCCCAAGGAGGAGCTTAACAGTATACGTATCCAGAGGTGCTTGCCCACCCAGCCCAAGTCCAGAAGGCACCCCAGAGGCACTGGGAAGATGCTTCTGCTTTTTCCCAATCGCACTGCCTCTTCTGACCCCACCCCTCACTTCCCTGACCTCATCAGAGACAGGTTTCACTTCCTCCAATCCCACCTTAGCTCTGATGCTGACTGGCCCAGGAAAGCGTGAGTTGAAAAACCAGCGGCTGGATAAATTCTACCCTTGGTTCCCCAAGGAACAACACTGCTTAACTCCTACTTCAAGCAACCAGGAGGCAAGAGTTCCAATACCAGGAACGCACAGGAATTTCTCTTCCTGGTATAAACTTGACCAACACCAGCTGTTTACTACCTGCAGGCGGAGCACTGTGCGGGAAGCCAGGCTAGAGCCCATTTCTTACCTCCCTGGAGGAAGGAACAAACAGAAGGGAACAGACTGCCTTCGTACTGCTGGGATCTGGGGACAGAACAAGCCCCTCTCTACCACACAGAGGTTTCAGAGCATCCATATTTTCTCTGGGAATTTGGATTTCAAGACAACATTGAGAGATACACTGATCTTACAAAACACTTTCATAAACATTGTCTGGTTCAATTCTCAGGGCAGAAACCATCACCTCATTTACACGTGAAGAAACTGAGGCTCAAAGGGATGGCATGACTCATTCAGAGGCCCCGAGGGGAGACGGCAGAGGGGGGCTCACCCCAGGGGCCGGGCTGCAGAGCCAGCATTTGTTCTCACCGTGCTGCCTCCCACCGGGAGAGCCTACCCTAGCATCAAAAACCTTCCTAGCTCTGCCAAGATAAGGTCACGATGAGACCTCAGGAGCCCTCAAGGCAGCTACTTGGCCACTCATTTCTCATTACCCTGCCGGCTTGGTAACAGCTGACATGACATGCCAACACGGCGCCACCCCAGACCTACCTCCATACTGAGGCAAAGTAAGGAACAGGGAAACCTGAGGCAGAGGGTCACCAGGGCTGTGTGATGGGGCAGAAAGAACATGAGCTTTGGCGTCAAACAGGCCAGGCCACTGCTCCTCCTGCCACCCCCTCCGTGACTTGTGAGAACAACTCTATGACCAGGAAAATGGGGACGCCACTGCTGGCCTCAAGGAACAGCTGCCAAGGACAGGTCAGAAGTCAGCATGCCCTCATGATAAAGGCAGGCTCTCTGCCTCCACCCTGCACATTAGCTCTCTTTGCATGACACAGAGCTGAAGGATGGAGGGTGCTGGAAGGAAAGTGTGACTCCGGGGACCCAGAAAGCACCAGAAATGTAGGTCCCCTTCATAGCGTCTCATTTCTAAGCACAAGAGGTAAGTAATTCCTAAGAACAGCAGCAGGAGGGCCAAGCCCAGCTCCCAGGAAGTTTATGGGCTCATTTCTGCAGGGGAACAGGTGAGCAGGCAACTCTCAGTGAGGCTTGGGGCTGCCGTGGCCTGAGACTTCGGATAATGAAAGAGCCCCGTATGCATCTTGCTGCCTGCATGCAGGGCATGAGGCAGGCTGCAGCAGGCTGGGCCAGACAGGCGGGGCCCTCCAGCAAACCTAGCACACCCTAGGAAAAGTGGTCTCCTACTGTTCCAATTAGCTCTGCCCTGCCTTATGGAGGTAAGACTACCCTGCAGGGACGCAGGAAAATTCTCCTAATTAAAATGGGAAATAAGTACAGTGAACAGTAAAGCTCATTGTGGTTAAGGGTCTTTCCCAAGGGAGCTTTATATAATAAAAAGAGTGTGGGATTTTGAGTTGAGAGACCCAGATTTCATTCTCAGCTCTTCCACTTAATAGCTGTGTGACTCTGGGCAAGTTACTTACTCTCTTTCCAGCAAGTTACTCAGTTTCTCCGAACCTCAATCTCCTCATCCATGGGCTCACAATGCCTATACCTTGCAGGACTGCTGTGAGGACAAAGTGATACAATGTACTAGACACAAAAATTCTTTATTGTAAGGGCTTTTGTTTACAAGGACCTACTAGTGTAGAACACTCTGCTGGTGCTTTAATAAAGATGATTTATCTTAATTTTTGCAATAACTCATCAAGGTATGTGTGCCTACTTCTTTGATGAGGAAACAGGCACAGCGAGGTTAGACACTTTTCAGGGCCACAGAGCCAGGGAACAGAATTCTCAGAGGTCTTTCTACAGCCCTCTTCCTCCATTCCCCCTAAACTGCACACCCCATGAGGTAGAGGAGAGGTCACATCTGCTTTATTTGCTGATGTGGACCCAGCGCTCAGCAAATGCTAGGTACTCAGTTCATACCTGCTGAACGAATCCTCCAAGATTCAAATCCAGGTCCTTCCACTACCTCAACTAAATCTATGTGGCACTTGTTACAAAGTGTGATGAAACGTTTTCACATGCAGCTATGAAAACTCTTCCCCTATCAAAGTAGCATCTCTATGACTGCTAGTCATAATAGCAGCCCCAGGACTGCTAGGGGTCACACAGAGAAATTAAAAAACAAAAAAACACCCAGACGGGGGCATGGGGCACCTTTCAGAAAAAGGATTTGGCATCCCTTAGGTTTTCAGTATCAATGCCTCCATCCCACAAAGAATCCAGAATCCAGGAAAAAAAAGAAAACAAAAATAAAAACAAAAACCCCTCTGTTTCTGGCAAAGGGAGACAGAGCTCTAAATTCTAATTTCTAAAAGACAACTTACATGTGGCAGCAAGCGTGAAAGGACTTTGAAGAGAATGGTGCTACACCTGCGGCCATTCTCTCTTAGCCTGTGGTCAGGCCGTCAAATGGAGCAGGGCCCTCTGCTGGAGGGTGATCACTAGGAACCATGACCTTCTGACACTGTGGTGGAGAGTCCATAGCCCCCACCCACGAGGAATGAGGATAACGAGAGGGTTCCAGCTGTTTCAGGGAGGAAAATTCAAGTCTCTTTTGCAGTGAGCATTAGGCCAGAAGAGAGAAGGTAGCCGCTGTTCTGAGAAACACACCTGCAAACTATGAGTAATAAGATCAGGGCCCTAAAGGAAGCAGTGAGGATCGCAGGATCTCAGAGGCCTGCTATTTCAACTCAGCCAATGAGGAAGTACTAAACCAGAATGGCATATTATGCTTCTTGTTTTCTGTTCAGTCTGGAGTGGCTGGTGCTGGATAGACATTTACCAAGTAATACCAGGGACACAAGGTTTTACTTAGTTTGAGCAAGAGCTGGGGCCTGGGGCCTTTCACTAGAATCTAGGTTAAATATGCCTAAGGTCTCAAGACTTGATTTTCTACACAGGAAGTACACAGTATCCAAAAGTCCTTGTTGAAACATGATGATGTTCTGACATGGATTAGACAACTATTTTTGTCTAACAAGTTGATTTATTCAGTCAATAACTATTTGAGTGGAGAGGGGAAAAAAATCTAGGTTAATAACAGTAGGGACAAACCCAATGGGTTAAAAATAGCACAAATCTATTTTAGACAACTGAAGGCTGAGAATACAGGCAAAAATAACAGCTACTCTTTAAGAGGCACCTATGTGGCTATCTACATCCAATATATCATTTTATCCTCACATCTGTCCTAAGAGGGAGGTATCATCATCCTCATTACACAGGTGAAGATGTTCAAGTCCACAAAGGCTGTGTCACTAGCACAATATCATGCCGCTAGCCAGAGAAGATGGGGCTGAAACTGAGGTATCTCTGGCTCTAAAGTCAGGGCTCCCTAACACTGATGGAAAGTTCATGTAAAAAGCAGGATACCTGGTACTGGGAGGGCCGGTTATATTTTTAGGAGAGTGGCTGATGCTATTCTAATTGGAACTCAGGTGACCACACAGGACATGCCAATAACTTCTGCCCAACCCTCTATCAGCACAGGCCAGGGAAGGGCAGAAGATGCACCTCCAGGCTGCCTTGTGCATAACAGGTGTCATTATCCATCCGCAGCTGGGCCATCACCAGGGACCCTCCATCACGTCCCTGCTCATCCTCCGCACACCTCCCCCATAAAAAGCCACCTGCAGAACGAAGGCTACTAACAGCCTAAGTAATAATAAGACCCATTTCAGTGCATCTGGTAGGCCTTGAAGGTGGCCTCTGCCGAAAAGGAAGAGAGTGTTTTTGGAGCAGGAGGAACCTGGTGGAGAGGTTTCGAAAGAGATTCGGGAAACTAGATTCGCTGAGAAGTCGAGTAGCGGGAAGCACAGCGGCAGGGATTCAGGAGCCCTGAGTCGGGGTCTGGTCCCCAGTCACTGCCCGTGTGACCTTGGCTGGGTGCCTTCTTTCCTCTGGGCCTCGGTTCCCTTCCAGCCAGTGTTGGCCCAGGATGTGGGAAACCGCGAACCCGGTGACAGCCGGGTGATGGGTGACTCCTGGGGGTGGGGAAGAAGACCCCAAGGACCGCGCGGGGGCAGGGGGAGACCAAGAAGATAACACGTCCTGGAGGAAGGCAGGGGCGGGCGCGACGCGAGGGCCGGGGGCACCGGAGGGGGTGGGGCCAGAGGAAGAGGCCTTCCCCAGGAGATTCCCAGGCTGGGCCGAGAGTGGGGACACTTCAGACTTGGGGAGTCGGGTCATGTGGGGGCTGGAGGTCACGTGAGGCTGGAGGGGGTCGAGGTCACGTGAGAGAGGGTTCAAGGAACAATGGGGGCACAGGGGGCGAGGGGAGCGGGAAGCCCTCCCGGCCCTCGTGTCTCCCCTCCCTGCCTCACTCACCCCCATGGCGGCAACGGCGGCGGCGGCCCTCAGCTCCTCCTTCCTACACTTGCCGGCAGGGAGGCGGCAACGGCAGCAACAGCGGCGACGGCGGCGACACCGGAGCGGCAGCAGGCCCCGCAACGCGCATGCGCCTCGCGAGCTCCCCCGGCGCGCCCTGGCGGGCACCGCGCCGGCGCAGAACTCGGGGAGGGGGCAGCGGGGGAAGGCGCGCAGGTGGAGAGCTGGGGAGGCGGGCCGAGGGTCTCACACCCGATGGAGGCGGGAGGCGCGGAGCAGCGTCGCTCTGGGAATGACGTAGCCCGGGCCCGCCCCCTCCTCCCCTGGCTGTGTCTGTAGCTATAGCAACGGCCGTGCAGCTCTAGGAAAAGCGCTCTGCTGGGCAGTCGAGTGGGCGGCAGTGCTGCCCCTGCGCTCCACTCCACATCTCCCACGCCCGCCCGGGTCAGCAGGTGGAGTGCTACCTTCCCAGGCGACCAAACGCGACCCGACTTCTGAAGCACCAGCCCCTCCTACAACCCTCGGGCACAGGGGTAGATGGCTTTGGAAAATTTCCCTTCTCGATCGTGAACTCTGAAATTCCTTTTCTAACCAGTCATTCACTCTCCATTCATTCGCTCTCTCAATAAACATTGACTGGCACCTAAACCTACGCTGTTCAGAGCCCAAGGGGCACGGAAACGAGCAAGATGCCGTCGCAGTCCAAAACTTACTGTTTAAAGGGGAAACCGGCATATAACAACTGTTTAATGGAGAGTGGAAGGTGCTGTGAAAATGAGGCATCAGCCGTCTTGAACAGTATTAATTTCAGTCTACCCCAGCAGACCAGTGTGACCCCCACTTGGCCTGCAACAGAATCACCTGGGGAGCCTGAGTGCTGTGCACGCCCCTAGAGCCTATCCCCAGAATCTCCAGGGGGTGGAGCCAGCTTCTAAGAGCTCCCCAGGTAGAGTACTTATGAAAATTAGAAAACCGCTGCCTAAGACAAGCTTCATAGGCTTTGTCAGGTTTTGCTCATTGTCCCACCTTCAGCGCTCAGCACAGTGGTGGTCCCCAGTCAACTCAAGCAACATTTGTTGAGTGCCTACCATATGCTAGGCACTGTTGCAGGAAGCAGAGTAAACAATAATAAACAGAAAAGGTACTGTCCTGATAGAGTTTGTATTCTGGAAGGAAGAGAGAGATAATAAACTATATGAACAGATAAAATACATAGCACATTAGATGAAAAAAAGTTTTGTGGAAAGAGGATGGGGAAAGTCAGGTTTATAGTTTTAACTAAGATGTTCAGTGAAGGCAAAATGAGGAGACATATGTAGAGCACATGCTTAGCATGCACGAGGTCCATGCACGAGGTCCCTGGTTCAATCCCCATTACCTCTATTTAAAAAAAAAAAAATTAAAATTTATTAAAAAAAAAAAAAAAAAGACAGACCTGAAGGCTATTAGGGAACAAATCATGAAGCTACTTGGGGAAAGGCATTCCAGGCTAGGGGCACAGGCTGGGGTACAGCTACTGTAAAACTCCTCAGGAGCATGATTAGAATGCTTGAGGAACTACAGGTAGTACAATATGGCTGGAGCAGAGTGGGCCAACAGGAGAATAGTGGGAGGTGAAACCAGACCAGTAAGGGGAGGATCACTTAGGGCTTGTAGGTTTTGAAAGACTTTGGTGGAGACTAGAGAGAGCTGGAATGCCACTGGAGAGTTTGGAAGGGGTAGTAAGGCTGGCTTATGTGCTCATATGACCACTGGCTGCTGGCTTGAGTAGGAAGCATAGGGGCAAGGTCAAAGGAAGGGCAGTGCAGAGGCCACTGCTATAATCTAGGCCAGAATGATGGTGCTGGCACCCACCCGCTGGATGGCAGTGGAGGTGGGAGAAGTGTTCAGGACGTGAATGTGTGTGGAAGGTAGAGTCAACAGGACCTGCCAATGGACTGGATGTGATGTGGGGTATGAGAGAGAGGGGAGTCAAGATACCTTCAAGGTTTTTAGCTTGTGCTGCTGGAAAAATGAGTGACTTCAACTGAGATGTTTGGAAGGAGCAAGGTGGGTAGGGGAAGGGAAGACTTGGACTTCAATTTCCACCACCTCAGGTTGAGATGTCTTTTCAGAGAGTCACATGGAGATGTGGAGTAATCAGAGTCTGGCACACAGAGGAGAGGTCCAGGCTGGAGCTACAAATTTCAGCATATTCAGGTATGGATGGTATGTAAAGCTAGATGAGACTGGATGAGACCATGGAGGGAATGTAGGTAGACTAGAATGAGTGAGTCTTTGGACTGTATCCCATTCCCTGGTCAGAAAATCTGGTTGCTAGCACTCAGGGGACCAGAAGAGGGAGCTAACGTGGGAGGAAGGTGGCCAAGGTAGAAAGAGAGGACTTCTGAACTTGCGCTTGAAGAGAAGGCTTGGGGTTCCCAGGGGAGGGAACAGTATTTGCAGATCCAAGGGAGCCTGAAGGGCTGGGGCAAGAGGATTAACAGAGAGAGAAGGGGCAAAGTGGGAATGAGGCTCAACCCTCACCCCAGTGCAGTCCCCTACCATGTTTTGGTTTCTCTTGACTCCTCATCCACATTGAACTTCATGGTCAGCTGTTTCATGGAACATATGCCCTGTGCCCTGTCTCTTCTGCCACTCCCTATTCCTAAGTCTGCTCCCTGACCCCCGTCCCCACCCAGCAGCAGGAATTTGCTGGACACCAGACAAGGCCTGGGAGGTAAGCCCAGTAGTCCATTGGGCAGGTGACATCATCCAGGCCCCCTAGAGGCCTGAGAAGCCCCAGTGCCCTATTCCTGTACCCTAGCAGCATCCTTCTCCCTGGGGGGCTGCCCCTGATTTTGGGCTCTCTCCTGCTCAGTGCTTCCTTGGTCTCATGGAGTAGCGGACAGAGTCTGCTTTGGAGTCAGACCAGTCAGCGTTTAAACTTCCTCTCTGCTACTTAAGGCCTTTGTGACTTTTGGCAAGATGCCTCAAGTCTTTGAGACTCAAGTTTCCTTATTTATAAAGTGAGACCCCCCAGAGCTGTCATCTTCATCATCAGCATCATCTTCCAGGGGAGTTTGTGAGAATTCAATGAGCTTAAATGAGATGAGAGATGGAAGGCACCTGGCATGGACTGGGGCAGAAAAGGAATCCCCTCCCTGGGTAAAAGGACATCCCCCCACCCCTACCTGCTCCCCTGCCATCAGTCCTCCTTTCCCTAACACACCTCTGCCCTGGCGACTAAGCTGCCTCAGCAGCCACTCTCTCCAGCTCCTACCTCTGCCTCTTTGATCCTTCAGGATGGAACACTGTTTCCCACCTCTTTTCCAGGACCTGCACCCCTCCCACCTCCTTCCTGTACTCTCCGTCCTCCTAGTACAGCTGCTCCCCTAAACACTCTCATTCCACAGCCCTCAACTGCTCCCAACTATTTTTTCACTCACATGCTCAGTGGAGGCCTGGGGGCAGCTACTCGCTGTAGTCTTCCGTGCTGGGGAACAGCCTTGGAAGTTAGCCCCGCCCAACGGGCCGGCACATAACTGCACAGCGGGGGACTGATGGGCAGACTTTGCACCCTGTGATCTGCTAAGGAGAAGCCCTCCATTTCCCAAAAGGAAAAAAAAAAAGATCAGAGAAGAATCTGAATGCCCCCATCCTCCCCTCCTTGCCACCTGGGGAGCTGAGCCTCTTCCCCTCAGGATCCCTCCTTTCAGTCACCCCTCCCTTCCCCAGCCTTCCTCAACCCTCTGGCTCCTGCCTGCTCTCTGCCCACCCCACCCCCAACTAAAAACTTTTGGAAAAAGTGGCCAACCCTGTCTCTACCTCCTTGCTTCTCCCGCTGCTCACTCCTCCACCTGCTGCAGCTGCTTCTCTTCCCACCGCCCTGTGGAAGCCTCTTCTAACACCTCCAGCCATCTTGCTACCTCCCAGGGACACGCCTCAGTCCTTATCCTTCTGGGCCTCCTTGCAACATCTGGCCTGTTATTCACTTCTTCCTTGAAACACTCTTCTTTCTTCGTCATCTGTGCACTGCATCTCTTTCTAAAATTCACGTCTGGTCGGCCAGTTAAAGCCCTCAGAGGCTGCAGGCTCCGTTTAGGGTTAGAGGCTGCGTGTTTGGCCCTGTTCTCCTGGCCAGGGCCCCATCCCCACACCTCACCTTTGGCCCTGCAGTTCCTTTCGCCAGAAACCTCTTTCCTTCTTGCCCCTGGGGTCCCAGCTTAGACGTTGGAAGCCTCCTCTGGCTCCCTTAGCTGGCCCCAGCACTCTCCCTGGGGTCTCCCTATGCTTCGTCCTCCCCTGTTGCACTGCACTGCGGTCACTCACCCCCCCATCTCCATAGGGCTGCAGGCTCCCTGCAGCTGGAGGCCCTGCTTCTCTCCTCCGCTGCTGTCAGCAGTGCCAGATACAATACATGGGGAAAACTTAAACTCACTCTTCATCTGAAATTCAGATTTCCTTGGGTGTTCTGTGTTTTTGTACGCTATATTTGGCAACCTGAACTTCTGAACCCCCGCGACCCAGCTCAGTGCCTGACGTAGACACAGAAATTTTCGATGGAGGAATAACGGTGGCCATGATGGTGGCAGGGACAGGTTGCTGTGGGACACAAAGGGGAGGTAGCAGGCTCCGCAGAGGAGGTGACACCTGAGCCAAAGCAGATGGAGATATTAGGTCATGGCCTCAACCAGCCCCTCCATGGGGATGCCACCTGTAGTGGGTTGAATAATGTGTCCCCACCCACCCACACACACACAAAGATATGTCCATGTTCAAGTTCACCCCTGGTACCTGTGGATGTGACCTTATTTGGAAATAGGGTCTTTGCAGATGTAATTAAGTTAAGGATCTCAGGATGAGATCATCCTGGATTTAGGGTTGGCTCTAAATCCAATGACTGTTGTCCTTATAACAAGAAAGTGAGGGAGGTTTGAGATGCACATACAGAAGGAAGATGGCCATGTGAAGACAGAAGAAGAGATTGAAGGAATGCAGCTGCAAGCCAAAGAACACCAAGGATTCCTGAGGGCGATCAGAAGCCAGGTGAGAGGCATGGGACAGATTCGGCCCCAGTGCCTCTACAAGGAACTAACCCAGCCAACACCTTGATTTTGGACTCTTGACCAAAATTAATTGCTGTTATTTTAAGTCATCCAGTTTGTGGTACTTTGTTAATGGCGGCCCTGGGAAACTAATGCACTCCCAAGGCTCCATCTTTTCCAAGTTCAATCTATAAGACTCTTCCTTCATGACCCTTTTCCCCCAGCATCCCTTCTAGTACCAAATCTCTCATCCAGCCTTCGGTAGCCAGCCACCCAAATGGCCCCAGTGATACTTATTTTCTGGTATTCATGCTTTTACATAGTCCCCTCCAACACTGAGTAGGGCTGATGTATGACAATAAAATACTTCCAAAGTGACAGTGTGTGATTCCCAAGACTAGGTTATAAAACTTAAGATCAAGCTCCTGCCTTGGTCTCTTGCATTTTTCCCTCTGGGGAAAGCCAGCCATCATGCTATCAGGATGCACAAACAGCACCATGGATGGGAGGAACTGAGGCTTCCCACCAGCAGCCAGGCCCACTGGCTAGCCAAGTGCATGAGCCACCTTAGAAAATGAATGTCCCACACTAGACAAGCCTCTAGGGAACTGAAGCCCAGCCAACATCTTGGTAGCAACCTCATGGGAAACGTTGAGTCAGAACCACCCAGTGAAGTCATTCCTGAGATTCTGACTCAAAGAAACTTTGGGTCATTTGTTACACAGCACTATTGTGGCATAACTCATACAAGGCAGTTAGACGTCATGCTTGTTACTCTCAATTTCAGGGTCCACAAGCCCCACCCTTGACACTAGAAGTCAACAGCAGGCAACAATTGGTGGCTGGATTGAATGGCCTCAGGAAGGTGAGAGGCTGCTGGACTGCCAGGGCAGAGAGGGAGCCAGGCAGTCATCTAGCTTATCCTTCCTCTACAGCCAGGGAGGCCAAGGCCAGAGAGGGGCCCAAAGGTGGGAGGGGGTGAGATGTCCTGACTTGGAGGCCTCCTCAGGTCTTTGTCCAGGTAAGTCATGCCCAATCTGCACACACCCCTAAGCCCAGAGGCCACTGCCCAGGGCTCTGTAACAAAGTACCCAGACTGGGTGGCTTAAACAATAGAAGTTTACTGTTCTGGAGGTTGGAAGTCCAAAATCAAGATGTTGGCAGGGTTGATTCTTTCCAAGGGCTGTGTGAGGAGCTATTTCAGGCCTCTCTCCTTGGTCTGTAGATGGCCATCTTCATGATCACATGCTGTCCCCTGTTTATGCCTGTGTGTGCAAATTTCCCACACTTAGAAGGACACCAGTCACATTGGACTAGGGCCCACCCTAATGACCTCACATTAATTGATTACCTCTGTAAAGATCCCATCTTCAAATACCGTCACATTCTGAGGTACTGGGGGTTGGGCCTTCAACATGCGAATTTTGGGGAGGACCTCTTTAAGGTCACAGCCTTTCTATAATTCTTCGTTTCCTGGCCTCTTCTCTCTGCCTCCCTGCCACTCATTTCATGCCCACAACAGACATCACTAATTCCACCTACCCTTTCTGTGAAGCAAGGAGCAGACCCAGAGCCCTCACCAGCAGTTGCAGGCAGTCTGTCCCCCAGTATGGGTTTGGTTAAGACTGCAGGGGCGGGGGGTGTAGCTCAGAGCTAGAGCACATGCTTAGCGTGCACGAGGTCCTGGGTTCAATCCCCAGTACCTCTGTTAAATAAATAAATAAAAATAAACCTAACTATCGCCTCGCCAAAAAAAAAAAAAGATTGCAGAGGAGAGGGTCCTGGATTCAATCCCCATTATCTCCATTAAATAAATAAATTTAAATAAACCTAATTACCTCCTCCCCCAGGCAAAAAACAAGATTGCAGAGGACAGGGAGGAGTCAGAGGAGAAGATGGACATAAAAGCTTGTTGAATGAAGGACTGCATACATCTAAACTGAAAACAGTTCAAAATCCAACCACTTGTCTGTCTGTTCTAGGTTATCTGTCCCTGTAGACTCACCACTGGGTCCCGTGAGCCTGCTGTCCATCAGGAACTGTAGCCCTCTTTGCTGGTTTTCATCGTAGGAAATGTGGGCACCTGGGGGCCATGACTTCAGGGCCAGAACCTATGTCTGCTGGGGAAGAGACATGTTGTAGTTCAATCAACAAGTATTTCTAAATCTAAGGTAGACACGGCTTTGTGTCAGGGGGATGGGGAGGGCAGCAGGGGGCAGGGGTGACTAACCAACTGCCAGGCTTCCTTTTTCCTTGCTAACAGAGCCCCAACTGCTCAGGTGATGGGTGGAGATCCCAGGATGTCATGGCAGGTCTGCTGGAACACAAACAGGATGAGTCTAATCCAAGCATAGGAATCCTATGCCCCTTTGCTGGGGATTGGTTTAAGGGGCACAGGTGGGTTCAGAAATTCCTGAAAAATTTTTCTCCCTGATAAAAGAGACATGCCAAGGAGAAAGTCCCTGCCCTCTGTCCCTCCCCTTCCACTCTGGAAATTGTCCTCTAAGGATGGGCTGCTCGGAGCAGCTGCAACCATCTGGTGACTATGAGGGGAAGTCTTCTCATGCATGGAAGAGGCAGAGCTGAGAGATGAGAAGTAATGACACTGACCTCCACACTTCTTAGGAGAAATAATAAAATGTCCGCTTTGCTCCAAGCACCATTGAATGGCGGTTTCTCCTGACAGTCAAATGCATCTTCATTGGAAGGATGTGGATGCAGGGATATGAAAAACAGGGCTCTGGCATCAGCTGGTTGGAGATCTGTCCCAGCTCTGCCAATTTCAAGCTGTGTGATCTGAGGCAGGTCATCAGGTCATCTTCTGAAGCCTCAGCTCCTCACCTGTACAATGAAAATAATTAGAATGCCTGCCTTGTAGGGCTACTTCGGAGGAAAAGGAGATAAAATAGTCAGGGATTTTGCACACTGTGGTTGTTACCTGTGAGCGTTCAATTTGTTTGTCATTCATCCACTAATTTATTCAACAATAGTTGAGCATCTACTATGTACCTGTACTAATCTAGGGTCTGGCGAATACAGCTGCGAAAATAATATGGACTCATAGAAGTTGTCGCTTTCTATTACAGTAAGTCCTTAGCTATGAGGAGCTCCTAACAAATTGGTAAAACTCTGAGGTGATTTGGCAGAAGTGATTTTCTGGGGACAAGGCAGTGTAGGTACCTGTGGAGTGAAAGGGACTGGGGCAGTCAGGAGGGCTCCCCTGAGGAGGTGGTGTTTGGGAGATCTGAGGAGGATTCTCACAGCAGCTATTTGTTGAGCACCTACTGTGTGCCAGGTGCTGTGGAGCTGTGGGTACACAGGTGAGTAAGGTGGGTGCCATGCCCTCTCAAGACTCACCACTTTAAGGAGGAGATAGACAGGTAAACAAGCAGGTGGTTACATTAGAGTGTGGTCAATGCTGAGATGAAGAGGGGGCAGATAACCTAGACAGGGTGAAATTGAGCTTCATTTTGCAAGGCAAATGAGAACCAGTCAACAACGAAAGGTTGTTGGGCGAGGCTTAAGTGTAAGTTCACAAATGGAGTAATGTTGAGAGACGTAGTGGTTCAGAGGCTGTGGTTGCAAGTGACAGAAAACTGAAATCAACCAGGCTCAAACAATCAAAGGAATGCATTGGCTCACATGACTAAAAAGTTCAGAGGTTCAGTGGCTTCAGCTGAGGTGGCTCCACAGCTCAGTTACGTCACTGAGAAGCTAGTTTTTTCCCCATCTCTTCATGGTGTTATCCGCAGTGTTGGCTTTCCTTGGGGATCAAAGATGGCAGCAAACACTCCTGGCTCAACTTCCTGGACTTCATCCCATATTTATAACATGCTGATTGGGCCAGCTTAGGTCTCTAGTCCACTTATGAACCAATCACGATGTCCAGGGCCTTGGGAAAGGCTGACATAGGGTGGGATCAACTCCCCAACACCGCAAGGATCCCCGAAGGAGAAGGGCAAAGGGGGAATGGATGTCTGAAGGCCAGATTTGGAAGGAGATTATCAAAGGATAATGAGAAGCAGAGGATTGACTTGATTAGATTGGATTTGAGAAAGATCGCCCCAGCTGTTGAATAAAGACTAGATTAGGAACTATATTCAATATCTTGTAATAACCTATAATGAAAAAGAAGACGAAAACAATTATATGTATGTATATGGATGACTGAAACATTATGCTATACAACAGGAATTGACACAACATTGTAAACTGACTATATTTCAATTAAAAAATATGTGGTTTCAAGAACAAATTAAAAAAAAATAATAGAAGGGGGCAAGAGAGAAGGCAGGGAGACTGTTTTATTAATGGGGTGAGAATGTTGACTTGGAAGTGAAGCAGAAGGAGGAGCCCAGGGCATTTCCTGTTTCTACTTTGGGTACCGGTGGGAAGGTGAGTCAGGAGGAGGGCAGACAGTGTAAATGGGTAGTTGAGAGGTGGAGACCCATTTTGGACAGGCTGAGCTTGCTGTGTCTGAGAGAAAACTGAGCACAGAGGTCCAGAAGACAGTTGGTTGGGTAATGGGGGTCCGGAGGCAGGGAGATGGAGATGGCAGTGTCCACAGCTCCAGCAGTTCAGGGTTGCTAAGGATGTGGCCTGGGACTGAAGGATTAACAGGGTTGGAGGCCGAGAGGATGAGAGCCAACTGGGAGCTCACATCCAGGAGCAAGGGTGGCCCTCTCTGTCCAGTACCACCCAGAGGGAGATTGAGTCAGAGGTCCTTTGGCTTTAGAGATGACAGTGACCTTGGCAAAAGCAGTCTCCATGGAGTGGCAGAGGGTGATGTGAGACTACAGTGGGTGGGGGAGTGTGTGGGAGTGAGGACAAGGATGGAGGGGTGTGAAGAACACTTGTATGAAGCCCAGCTTTAAAAATAAAAGAAAAATTAAAGAGAGAGAGCGAGCAGCAGTAGCTTTAGCTGAAACGAGTAGCTAAAGGTAAACCTGAGATAGAGGAAGGGGTGTGTGTGTGTGTGTGTGTGTGTGTGTGTTTCTGGGAGATGGGAGGTTGGAAGGGACATCTACAAGTGAGGGAGAGGGAAGGAGCGGAATCTCTGGGTGTAGGAGATGGCCTTGGAAGGAGTTCCTCTCAGAGGCTGCATTTCTCTCTGGAAGTGGGAGGCAAGGTCATGTGCTAAGAGCCATGCAGGAGGTAGGGTGGTGGAGGAGGAGCACATGCAGGGTGGGCTGAGGGAGTGGGAAGGATGCTTGCAGCCAAGCCAGGAGCCCTGGATGGGCCCTGTTGAGCAGAGCTGGCTGGCCTGCAGGAGTCAGCAGTCCCAAAGGACTGGCCAGGCATGGGACATGCAAATAGGTGGGCCGGGCCAGGGTCTGCAGGGTGAACAGAGTATTCTGGGGCAACAGGTAGGGCTTAGCAAGTGGTGAGTAGACCTTTCTGGCTGGATCAGATACTGGCTAGAAAAGCCTTGAGTACTGGGTTGGGAGAGCGGAAGTTCCAACTTCGCCAGGAAGGCAAAAGGGAACCATGGAAGGTTGTTGAGCAGGAGTGGGACCTGATTGAAGCAGTATTTGAGAGTCTGTATCCAGCTTTGTTTGCATGATGGATTGGAGAGATAAGACTGAAGGCAGGAATCTAGAGCAGTAGACAAGTCAGAAAGGAGGATTTCAAGGGTCAAATGTCACAGAGGAAGAGCTTTTCTCTGCAGAGGTCAGACCCAGGAGCCCCAGGTGGCAATGGCCTTCAGCTGGTCCACAGAGCCTGCCCTGGCTTCAGAAGGAAACTTCAGATACAGATTTCAATTACATTGCATCTGAGATGAAGTTAGACCCTCCCAACAATCAGATGAAGTCAAAATCATTGTTCCCTTTGAAAGATGGAGGGACTGAGGCTCAGAGAGGCCAGGTAACTCACCTCAGGCCACACAGCAAGCAAGAAGCAGAGCCAGGACTCACCTCAGGTCTGAGCTCCTTGGTCTGCACTGCTCCTGCAGTTTTCCTGCGGTTCCCCTCACCTCTGCCACTTTAAGGGGTTCTGCTCCACCTGACTTTGTTCTGGGAGGTTCTGGATAGCTCTGGGCCAAGGAGAAGTTCTGGGAATTGGATCTAACGCTCAGTTGGCCCCCGGGGCTCTTGATCCCACGCACTTGCCCCGGGAGAATGGGCTCCTCAGGGTGCCAGGCTCAGCCTCCCTGGGAGGATGTTTGTGGCCAGGTTGGGGAGAAGCCCTCTAGGTCCACGCTGTCACCGCCAGAGGGCGCCGGTTGCTGCCCAGGTGAGGGTGAGGGGAGGCTCCCTTCCCGGCTTCCGGAGAAACGGAGGGGCTCCCAGGTCTGGAAGCTGCCCCCTCATGGGTCCAGGGAGCCCCCTTCACCTTCTCGCGTCTCTCAGCTAAGGTCTCGCTGACCCTTCTGCGCCAGTTCCTGCTCTACTCAGGGAGTCAGATTTCCTCGGCGTGGGTGTCAGGAAGCCTGGGGTCTCCTTGCTGACCTGCTGCCTGGCTCTGCTCTGCCCTCCCCCAACGCCACTCACAGATGTGCCGGCCTCGCCTCCTTCAGCAACCCCTCCTCACGCGGCCACAGTGCTGAGCCCTTGCCAAGCACTGGATTGTCACCTCTCAGCCTCTTCACAACCCTGGGCTGTTCCAGGGGATTACTAACTGGGTCCAGAGACGGGGAGGGCAGCACCTTGGGCTACAGTGGACCCTGGGGGGTTTGGGGGGAGGGAGGTTGAGGGGGTGGGGAGCCCTAGAAGGAGCTGTGGCCCACATTCCCCATTTTTCCAGCTTCATCTCCCCACCCCCATCCCACCTCCAGCCCAACTCCCCAGCTGCTCGTCCAGGTTTCTCCTTAGGTCCTGCCACCCTCCCTCCTCCACCCCAGGGCCCGCCCGCCCGCTCGCCTGCCTGCCTCCCTCCCCAAGCTTAGCCCCTTGGCTGTGGCCACTGAGGGCCTGGCCAGGGTCCCAGGCACCACACCGCAGCGGCCAGCCTCGCCTGGCCAGAGCTCGGGATAGTCCCAGTCTGTCTGGCAGGGCTGCGGGTTCAGGATTGGTTGGAGCTGCCCACGCCTTTGGGAGGAGGGAGGCGAGAGGGGAGGCCAGTGGCTTGCTCAAGGTCACCCTCCTTTACTCTCCCAGCATCCCTGTTCCACCTCTGTCCCCTCTACCTCACCTCGAGGAGGAAGGAGGCAGAGGGGACAGAAGAGCCCAAGGAAGAAGGCTCTGGGGGCTTCTGGCATTTATTTATTCAGCAAATATTGAATGCCTACTATATGCCAGCCACTAAGAACACAGCAGTGAACACGGTGGACACAATCTCTGCCTGCAGCCCAGCAGGGAGAGAGTCAAGAAATAAACAATCACACAAATTATGTAAACTTGAGTCCCTAGCAGTGTGGCAAAGGCTTTGAGTGCCTGGGTCTGGCTTCCCTGGGAATCTCAGGGGTGAGGGGCCTTATCTGGCCCAGGGGTGGGAGGCAGGCTTCAGATAAGGCAGTGGCTTTGGCTTTGTGGAAACCTGTGTGGGGGCTGAGTCAAGCCTCAGTTTCCTCAACTGGAAAATGCAGGAAATAAATGTGCCTGGATCATGAGGTTGCTGCCTGGTGGCCTGCAGCCCTCAAAAAGCAGGCGCCGGCATCCTACAGAGGAAGGGTGAGGGGCAGCTCCTCAATGAAGATGGCGGGGAGCGCACTCTTGGCAATCAGCAGCTCTCACAAAGCTCAGAGACAGCCTCAGGGAGGTGAGGGACCCCAGTACTAGTGCAGTGCTCCTGGGCTTCCCTGGCCCCTTGCCCGCCTAAGGCTGGAGGAGAGGAGGGGCCAGTCCCTGGGCAGCCTCCCTCCTCTGCTCTCCCGTACCCCCTGTTCCTGGCCACGTGGCACCTCTGTGCCCCTGGCCTGGGGGAGGATGACTCCTGACCTGGGGCTGAGGAAGCCAGGGCTAAGTGGGTGGGATCTGGGGTACAGCTGAGACCAGGTCCTGTGGACGGCTTGCTCCATCCCGCCCTACAGCCCCAGGGCAGGGAGGGGGTGCTGTCTCTTTAAGAGCCTTCAGGCTGCTGGGAGCAGATGGCCAGGCCGGCCGGGGCCCCTTGTCCTTTGTGTGGCTTTGCACAAAAGAGGGGGCCAGCTGGGGAGGGGGCGGCTGCAGCAGGTGGGAGGGTGGGGCCTTGCTCTTCCCCCTCCTAACTGCGCCATTGCCCCTTGGGGAGAAGGTTGCTCACTAGGAATGTGCCTCCTCTCTGGGCACTTTGGCGCCCACAGTCGTCCCCAAATTCTTAAGATACCCCTGCTATGTCGTGTCCCACCTCCTAGGCAGAAGCTTCATCACATCAGAGCCTAGGGACACCCCCCTCCTCTCTGACTCGAAGGAATAAACTCCTCTTCCTGCCCCCACCTCCAAAGCAGAATCTTCCTCTGGCCCTGAGCTCCAGGCTCCAGGGAGAAGTGAGAGCAGAATTAGGTTCTTATGGGGGGAGGGGTGCTAGGGAAGGAGGGGGGCCAGTCGCCAGGGGTACCTGGAGGAGTCCTGGGGGAGGGAAGTAAGAATAAGCATGTTGCTGAGGCCTGGGGTGGGGTGAGGTGCTGGGCCCTGGATCCTAAGTATGAGTATGGAAAAGAGGCACAGGGGAAATGGGGGGGCCCAACCAAGGCCCTACCTAATGGGGGGGCTGGTGTAGGCAAGATGGAAGACTCCATCATACCAGAGGGCTGTGTGCAGCGATGGCTGCCTGCCAGGCAGGAGGGGACAGAGATGAGAGGCTCCCTAAAGATTGGAGCTGCTGGGGGCGGGGTGGCACCCTGCCACTCTGGAGGGATCAGGCTGGGGAGGCTCTTTTTATCTGGTAGCAGACCCCTTAGCTTAGACCTGCCCTTGGCCCATTCATTCTCCTTTGTCCATACCTCCCCACCCTGGGGCTTGGTGCCCAATCCATTATTTAATAGGAGGAAAAAGGCCCCAAAGCTCCAGTCAGAGGTGTGGTGGGCAACGTGGCCGCTGGCTGGGTGGCCCCAGTGTGGCCCCATGTGGCCCAACAGCACCGCAGCGGGGTGGGGTCATGACTGACTTTACCCGGCCGCCCGCAGAAGTCCCCAGGGCCAGGAGGCCCCAGCCGGGTCGTGGTCGGACCGCAGGACCCCGGCCATTGGCCGCAGGCAGCGGTGGGGGCAGGGATCCCTGGCTGGGCCCTGGGTTGCTTCTAAATTTAGGAATCTGATTACAGAGTGGCCGAAGAAGGGAAAGGAGAGGAGGGTGCGAGTGCAGGCTCGGCTCCGTCTGGGCACAGCGGGGTGTGCCCGGGTGGAGGTGTGTCTAGGAGTCTGGTGCTCCGGTGGGAGGGGCGGCAGGCGGGAGTGGGGCATTGGCCTGTGTGCGCTGCAGCACGTGCCCGGGGCGGCAGGGACGGGCACCCGCGCAGCTCACAGGCTCAGAACCGCCGCCGGTGTGTGAGCTGGTTCTTTGTGTGCCTGGCAGGGTGGCTGGGTCTGGCTTTGAAAGTCTCTGCCCACCCCCTTCCCCCATCTCCGTCTGTGCCGCTCTACCCGCTTCCCGGTCTGTCACTCTGCCCGAGCTTGTCCTGGGGGAGGGGGATGCAGCTCCCAGCTGGGGTGACAGTGAACCCAGTGGGAAGGAGACCCAGCTCCTCCCTCACCCTGCAGTCCAGATCTTCCCCTACACTTTTCACTCCCCATCCTTCAGCTCCTTATGCCACTGTTTTGGGGTGCTCACTGCAGCAGTTAAAGGGAATTGAGGTGACCCCTGGGAACTCACAGATGCACCAGAAGCCAGGCTTTGGCCCGGTAGCTCTTGGAGGAATTCATTCCTCGCCTGTCCGGCCTCCCATCCGTTCTGGCCCCCAAGGGCGCCTGAAGGGGGGGTCCCCCCTGCGGAAGGGGGGGCGGGGAGTTCCTTGGCAGGAAGGGAAATGGAAGGAAAAGCTGGGCTCCACCCGGGCGGGCAGGCAGGCGGCCTCAGGGCCTCCAGGGCAGTCAGTAGTAACCCGAGCCCACTGGTGTGTGGGGCTGGTGTGCGTGTGGGTGGGGCTGACCCCCAGCTACTCCTGGGGGACAGGGGGTCTCCCCCAGGAGCAAGTCTGGGAGCCCGGGAGGCCCGCAGAGGGAAGCGCTCTCCACCCGGGTCCTGACCCCACCCCCTGGAGGTCTAGCCCCGGCCCCCAGGCCCCGCCCCCCGGGCCCTCCCTCCCACCCCAGGGCCAGATGTTCAGCTGGCGGAGGCATCGGCTGGGGGAGGGGTGCTGAGGCCGCAGCCGGCACTACTTCCCTGCCAGCAGCTTCATTGTGTGCGCGAGGAGCGAGCGGCGGCGGAGAGCGGGCGAGCAAGCAGCAGCCCGAGCGCGCCGGGGAGAGCGAGCGCGCCGGGGAGGGTGCGAGGCGGCGCCCGCGGCTGCGCTCCCCCGCCTCCCGGCAACTCTGCCCCAGCGCCGCGCGCGCCGTCCTGCCGCCGCCAGCTCCAGGGCCCCGCCGCCTGCCGTCGCAGGCAGGGGTCTGGTCCGGACAGGGGTGCCCGCCTGGGGACTGGAGCATCCCGGTGCAACTGAGAAGCGCGGAGCCCGTGGGGGGCGCCAATTGCGCCGCAGCGCCCGCTTGCTGAACTGCGTGGGCAGGCGGGCGGTGGGGTTCCGGGGCGCCCCGAGGGCAGGGCATCCCGACTTCTCCGGGGAGCCCTAATCCCGTGGAGTGTCCAGAGCGTGCGCGCCCCAGCCGCACCGGACCTTGTGCTCATCCCCAGCGTACCCCACTTCTCCACAAACTTTTCTGACGCCCTCGCCCGTGGGGGTCGCGAAAAGCGCTGGGCTCCCGCCCCGCCGGACCCTAGCCACGCTGACCTCCTGCCTCTCGTAGCCTCAGTGGCGACCTCTCCAGGCCGGGCCGGGCACGGCACACAAGACGAGCGCGGCAACCACCGCGGCTCTCCCAAGGTTCCTGCGCCCCCCGGGGCAGCTGGGCGGGGTAATGCCCTCGGTGATGGAGAAGCCGAGCGCGGGCTCTGGGATCCTGTCCCGCAGCCGGGCCAAGACGGCGCCCAACGGCGGACAACCTCACTCGGAGGATGACAGCAGCGAGGAGGAGCACTCACACGGTGAGCCCGGCGGCCTCGGGTTAAAGGCGCACCGGCCCGGGGGCGCGGAGCGGGGCGGGGGGCCATGTAGAGTTGCCGACCATGGGGGTATTATACTGATGGCTCCTATTCTCCCTAAATTGGAGCCTCAGCCTTGCTTCTTCCCCAAGCCGGCACAGGGAATCTGGAGACAGGGCCCCTAGCTGCTGAGGAGGCAGTCCTGCGTGCCCCCGCCCTGCTCTCAGTCCCCGAGGACTCAGGCGTCCCTCTCTTCCACACCTTGGGCTCTTCATACCTTGCCACCTTGCAGGGGACTGAGGTCTGGCTGGGGCAGGGGCTGGAAAGACACCTCCACTCCGAGCTGTGAGGCTCATGTGGTGGGGAGGAGCCTTGGATTCCCTGCAGGGCTGTGGTCCAGGTCTAGGGGCAACCCTCCAACCCCCACCACCACCCCCAACCAGAACAAAGGGCTCTGCTGGGCCTGGGCTTTAAAACTGGCCCCCGTCCTCCCCTCCAGCCCCACATGGCTATGGCTAGGCAGGGTCTCTCCCTTTTCCAGTTCCTTCTGTGGCTGAGGGTAACTGAGGGGAAGATCAGGGAAAAGTGAGCCTCCTGGAAGGTGAGGGCCCTGGGTGGTCAGGAAGGAGAACTCGGGGCCAGCCATCTCCCCCGCCACATCCTCCGGTCCCCCCTCCCTCCCTGGAGTCCTGACTGCCTCTCCCTGGCTCCACAGACAGCATGATCCGCGTTGGAACCAATTACCAGGCCGTAATTCCGGAGTGCAAGCCTGGTGAGTGGCAGGACAGGCTGCTAAGGGAGGGGACTGGAGGGCCCATGGCTTGGCCCTGAGCCCTACCTGGGGGAGCCCTTGGCTGGCGCCCACTTGAAGGACAGGCGGGGGTTGGTGGCCGGCCCTGTGGCACGGTTAATTTTCCTACTCTGCCTTCCTGTCTGGGTCTCTGCCCCTCCTTCCCCTCTGGGCCTCACCTTGCAGGCCCCACTCCTCTGCCCGCCCTCTGGCCATGGGTCCAGGCCAGCACCACCAGGCTGATCTGATGTCTTCCCTCTCTTCCTCTGCCTTTCAGAGAGCCCTGCACGCTACAGTAACAAGGAGCTGAAGGGGATGTTGGTGTGGTCGCCCAATCACTGTGTGTCAGATGCCAAGCGTGAGTGGGGTGGGACCCTGGGTTCACTCTTATCCCTGGGAGCTGGGGCCTGAGGTTCATGCCAGCTGGCTGCCAGCTCTTCTCAGAAGTGGGCTGGAGGCTGAGATCTGTGGGTTCAACTCTCGCCTTGGGGCTTGGGCCTAGCCCCTGGGGGCATATCCCTGTCTGGGCAGGCCTAGGAATTGTAACCCCTCCTCCAAGACCTGGCTCCTCCCGCCCCTGCAGTTGACAAGTACATTGCAATGGCCAAGGAGAAGCATGGTTACAACATCGAGCAGGTGAGCCTTGGCCCTGCAGGGATTTGGGGTGGGGACAGGACAGTGCTGGGGGCAGCTGAGCATGAGTTGTACCTTCTCCTGGGCCAGGCGCTCGGCATGCTCCTGTGGCACAAACACGATGTCGAGAAGTCACTGGCTGACCTGGCCAACTTCACCCCATTCCCCGATGAGTGGACGGTAGAGGACAAGGTGCTGTTTGAACAGGCCTTTGGCTTCCACGGCAAGTGCTTCCAGCGGATCCAGCAGATGGTAAAGCCCTCCACCCCTGCCAGCGCTCCTTGGCCCCTTCTTTCTGATAAGCTTGCCAGGGGCCCAGAGTCTTAGGTGGGCCCCAGCCTCTGGCATTGCCCCTCCAGCTGCCTGACAAGCTGATCCCCAGCCTGGTGAAGTATTACTACTCTTGGAAGAAGACCCGCAGCCGGACCAGTGTGATGGACAGACAGGCTCGGCGGCTGGGGGGTCGGAAGGACAAAGAAGACAGGTGGGGGCCCAGGGAAGTTCTGGGTGGGGGTAAATTGAGCTTCTGTGGGGCCCTGGCCCCTGCCTCACTCCTTTCCTGTCCCCTGTGTCGGCAGTGATGAGCTTGAAGAGGGACGAGGAGCCATGAGTGAGGGAGAGCCAGATGCTGGAGATGCCAAGAGAGAGGTGAGATCCCAGAGCTGGTCTGGCCCTGCCCACCTGCCTGCCTTCCCTTTGGGCTCTGCATCACCCACCTCCTCTCCTCTTCCTGGCAGCCTCTGCCCTCTCGGCCCCTGAATGCCCGCCCAGGCCCGGGAAAGAAGGAGGCCCAGGGATCTCAGTACCGCCATCATCCGCTGCGAACCCGGCGGCGCCCACCCAAGGGCATGTACCTGAGCCCCGAGGGCCTCACCGCTGTGTCAGGGAGCCCAGACCTTGCCAACCTCACGCTTCGAGGCCTCGACTCCCAGCTCATCTCCCTCAAGCGCCAGGTGGGGGCCCAGGAAAAGAAGGGGCCATGCAGAGTGGACATTAGGCAGCTGGGAACTGCGATCTAGGGCAGCTGAGGTTTACAAGAGGTGGTGTGGATGTGAAGCCTGCCTCTATCCTGTTCTCTGGGCCTCTGTGTGACTTGGCGGGTTCTTTTTCTGGGCATTAAACAAATGCCTGGTCTTTGAAAAGCGTCTCCCCTGCAGAATGGTTGGGAGGAAGGAATGAAGTAGATGGTGGGGGGCAAAAAGCTCTGTTGGGAAGTAGGGACCTGGTGAGGGTGGGTATTGATAGACTCACTGCCTTGCCTTCCCAGGTGCAGAGCATGAAGCAGACCAATAGCAGCCTCCGCCAAGCCCTGGAGGGTGGCATTGACCCTCTCCGCCCCCCTGAGGTGAGGCTATTCTTTAAGTTTGGGTGCAAAAGGGGGTGCTCTCTGGTGGCAGAATAGAAAGGGGAGTTTTGCTTGGCAAGCAGGGCCTCCATTCCTGGATTTTTGAGCCTCATAGTTATATTCTTTACTCTCCAGGCCAACACCAAGTTCAACTCCCGCTGGACCACAGATGAGCAGCTTTTGGCAGTACAGGGTGGGTGAGACCATGGGGAGAATAGAGGGCCCCAGGAGTCTCTCTCCTCCCCTCCAAGAGGGATAGGATCAGGGAAATAACTAGTTCTAAGGGGTATTCACACTGTGCTGCCCTTTTGACCCTTGCAGCCATCCGTAGGTATGGCAAAGACTTTGGGGCTATTGCAGAGGTGATTGGAAACAAGACTCTGACCCAGGTGAAGACCTTCTTTGTGAGCTACCGGCGCCGCTTCAACCTGGAGGAGGTGCTGCAGGAATGGGAAGCCGAGCAGGATGGGGCCCCTGGCGCCCCGGTCCCTATGGAGGAGGCTAGGAGGGGGGCGCCCTTGCCAGCCCCAGCCCTAGAGGAAGATGACGAGGTGAGGAGAGGAGAGAGAAACCCTTCAGAGAAGAGAGGAGAGGACCCGCCTCCGTCCTTGGACTGGGCTGAGGGTGTGGTTGAGCCTGGTTCCTCACTCTTCCCTCTCCTCTCAGGTCCAGATTACATCTGTCTCAACATCAGTGCCCCGATCTGGCCCCCCAGCGCCACCCCCCCCTCCGCCTCCCACCTCGCTGTCCCAGCCGCCCCCACTGCTGCGGCCACCTTTGCCCACGGCTCCCACCCTGCTACGCCAGCCTCCCCCACTACAGCAGGGCCGCTTCCTCCAGCCCCGGCTGGCTCCCAACCAGCCCCCACCACCTCTCATCCGCCCTGCCCTGGCTGCCTCCCGCCACAGTGCCCGCCCTGGCCCTCAGCCCCCACCCACCCTGGTTGGAGCCCCCCTGGAGCCTCCTGCACCCTCACTCTGAGCCTCAAGGCCTTCTGCCAACCAGAGGCTCCAGAACCCCTTCGCTGGACGACCTCGAGGACCTCTGGCTTCACTTAGGACAGAAAGGACTAGAGCTCTCGTCAGGTCTCTCGAAGACCCAGAGCTGCCGTCCAGCCAGCACAGCCTGGACCTGTGGGCTCTGTGTGTTTCTGGCAGTTGAGCCTATTTCCACCTCCACCCCGGCCAGGGTCTGGGGCCTTCTGAGCTGGCCTGAGGGTACTTTCTCTTCCTGCCTGCGACTGGAATGGCTGCCTCCTAGTCTGCCGGGCTCGGCTTTTGGGCCCTGCCCGTTGTATAGCGGGTAGTGACCATAGCCTTGGGGGTGGGGGAGAGGACAGTTTGGTGTGTTGGCTGTTCTTCCTCTTTCCCTTCTTTTAGCAATAAGTCTGGGGTGAGGTGGGGAGGGAGCTGGAGGCGGGAGGTGGGCAGAGTGGTTCCTCGGGGGCCAGACAGCAGCAGAGGCTGGAGAGGTAGTGCTCCTGTTTTCAGGGGCTGGGTGGGAAGTGCTGAGGATCTGAGAGTGCCCACTATGCCCACTGCCCAGAAGCTTAGTAAAAGGAGGGTTGGGAACATATGCAGACATGGGTTTATTTTTCAATGTTTCTAAAAAACTAAAAAAATAAAATCTTCAAGTTCACTGAATCCTCTTTCCCTTTTGGTTTAAGGGTCCTGGGCTTTCCTTCTTGTCTGTGCCATGAGGGTGGGAGGGAGCTTGCCCAGCACCGGCCTTTCCAGATGGGAATCAATTCTGCAAGGCAGGCAGGCGGGGCTGTATCTTACCCATGGGGACTGGGTCCCTGCCCAGTTGGGAGAAGAAACAGGAGGAGGCAGCTCAGATTCCAAACATTCTCTTTATTACGTGTTTGATCCAGAGGAGAAACTAAGTGCAGGATGGGGGGCTGAGTGGGGAGGGGCCACCGTGCCTGGGAGCCCCTGGGCCACCACCCCCTTTGGGAGCCAAGCCTTGCCCTCCTGGCCCCTGGGAGCACCCGGGCTGTTCCATAGGGCAGGAGGGAGGGAAGAATGGAGGAGGAGCCCTTGGTAGGAGCCAGAGCCCACGGGAGCCGGCAGTCCGGGGCTTGGGGCAGGAGGGCTGAGGTTGGCGAGGCCCCTTCCTGGGACCCAAGGGCTCGACTTGCTACGGAGCCAGGCCTGGGAGTGGGGGTGATGAGTAGGGGTGGAGTCATCATAAATCAAAAAAAAAAAATAATAAAATAATAAAATAAAAAATAAAACCCATCACAAAAAATGTACAACTCAGGTGAGGGTAGGGGCAGCCTGTCAGGACCCCCTCCCCCAATTTCTCAAGAACAGAAACAGCAGAGAAATAAATTAAGGGATGCAGCGGCTGCCACCAGCCAAGCGCCCATAACCAGCCACTCCCACACTGGCTGCGGAGGCTAGCAAGCTGGGAGTCACTTGGCCTGGCTGTCCCCCCACCCCGTGGAAGGCAGAGGCTCCCGGCCCTGCTGCCCTATCCAGCCTCCCGCCAGGCGGCCACGGAAGCCCTGGGCAGTGTCTCCTGAGAGGAGGGGCGACAGTGTGAGGAAGAAAAGGCAAGGCCGAGATGAGTGGTGAGGGAAGTCACTGCTATGGAACTAGCTGGTGCCCAGATTAATGCCAATGAAGGGGAGTAGTGGGGAGAGGAACGGCGAGGGGGGCTGTGCTTTCAGACAAAGGCTCTCCCAGAACGGAGAATGCCCAGCGTCCCTGTTCCGGAGACTAGCAGCCCAGGCGGCCCCCTGGGGGCCGAAGAGCCCATCTGCCCTGCAGTCCCCTCCCCTCCTCCAGCCCTGGGGTCAGCCCCGCCTTCTACCCAGGAGGGGGTGGGAGAAGATGGCACAGACTTTTTGAGGAGGGGAACAAAAGTCCCCACAGCAGCTTGTGGAAGGAAATGCCCAGCTCTGGGGAAGGGGGGCAGAGGATACAGTGTGGAGGGAGGCCAGAGCCCCATGCCTAGCCTGCCAGCCCCACCCGCTTTAGGGCTGCGCAGCACCCCCGCCCCAGCCCCCAGCCGCCCAGGCCTCCAGCCCAGGGGCCTGAGGTCAGGGGAAGGCCACCTCTGGTGGTTTGCTTGGAGGGGAAGGAGGAGAGGAGAGGGGAGAGCCCAAAGTGGGCCTGGCGGAGGGCCTGACAGGGAACTCCACCACTCTTGCCTGAGAGTGTTCCAGCCCTGAGCCACCCTCCCGGGAAACCCCACAGATCCAGTCTCGACTGTCCCAATGGGGCAGGGAGGAAAGGTGGCCGCTGGGATTTTTTTTTTCTTTTTTCTTTTTGGTAATAAAAAATTTCTTGGTTTAGGCGAAATACTCTGTGCAACCGCAGTACCGAGGGGGAGCCCTGCCCCCCCGCCCCTCCCTCCCCTTCCTTTGCCTCCTGTGGGAGAGAGGGGGGAAGGGGGACTATCTGGGCAGGGGTAAATGTGGGGGGAGAGAACCACCTCCCATCCCCCACAAACACGGAAGAAAAAACTGAGAAGGGCGGGGAGGGGAGAAGTGCCAGCAGGGGAGACACACCAATCCATCTCTGCAGTCTCGCCCAGGCGGGGCGGGCGGGTGGAGCTCCGGCCCCAGCAGCTAAGTCCAGCTGGCCGCCTCCGTTGCCCCCCCACTCCTGGCAGCCTGTTAAAGCTTAAGCTCGTTGGCTATTTTGGAGGCAATGTTTTTGAAGGCCATGGAGGTGCCAGATATCCGCTTAAACCGAACACCATTGAGGGACAGCCGCGGCAGTTTGCACACCTCCATCTCCCACTGCACGAAGTTCTCGTGGCCCGGCGTGCCGTGCATGCACAGCAGCATGTACTTCTCGTGCAGCTCACTCTGGCAGCTGTTTGCGTCCAGCACCTTGCGGATCTCCCGCATCATCTCATTGGGTTCCATGGAGCTCGTGGTCTTCATACTCCACGTGAAGCGTAGTGAGCGGGGCTTGGCCTCCCGAAACTCCTCCTTCTCTTTGTCATTGCCACCACTGCCCACCACGTGAGGTCTGCGGAGAGGGCAGAGGCTGCGTCAGGCGGGAGCTGAGGCGCCCCACCCCCGGGAGAGCCCCGGACCAAAGAGGAGAGCGGGAGGGAGCCCAGGAGGCAGCAGTGCCAGCAGAGGGAGCAGAGGGAGGGCGAGAGGGGTGGGCAGTCCTGCATCTCTGTCTCAGGGCAGAGGAGAGGAGAAGCCGGCCCCTGGCCGGGGAGGGGGTGGGGGTAGGAGGTGACAGCTCCATGCTTTTCTATGAAGAGGAGAGGGTTAGGGGAGAATGTGCTCAACAGCCCTGAGCAGTTCGCAGACTGGACAGAAATAAGTGGCTGGTTCACAGAAAGGCAAGCATGTTGATGGCCCCAACCTCCCAGCCCGGGGCTCCTGCTTCCAGAATACACTAGATCTGAGGAGAAGGGGCCACACCTACTGCGGTGGGGGTGTGGGGATTCTCTGAGGGAAAGGAGGCCCCAAGAGGGCAGGCACAGGGCAGAACCATGGAGGAAGAGCCAGGTGGCAGAAGAGAGGAGCAGGAGGCTCGTGGCAAGCCCGGCGGCCCGGCGGCACGGGCAGGGCTGGCGCTGGCTCCAGCCCTCTCTCACCTGAGCGTCTCCACTCGGTCTTTGCTTTCAGGTTCATTCAGGTTCCTCAAAAAACAGAGCGAGGGAGAGTTTAGTGCTGGGACCTCTCGCTCCTTCAGCCGCTGCAGACCCAGGTGAGGGTAGGTCCAGGGAGATGCCACCGGAGGGCGGGCCTCAAGCCCAAAGGCCACTGGCCCATCACCTGGCAGACCCACACAGCTCTGCAGCACCTCACACTGGCAGTGCGACTGTCCCTCTCCAACAGGGAGCCCGGTATACAGGGCCTGCCCCTCCCACATTCCCAAGAGATCGTGCAGGGGAGGAGCCCCTGCTCCTGGGGAGGGGTGTGGACGTGCAGGCACACGCACGCACTCATGGAGCACATAGTGCGGGGCCGCTTCCCCACCAGCCCGCAGCCAGGGCTCGCGCTGAGGGGGTCTTCTGCACCAGTACCCAGACCAGGGTGGGTCTCAGAAATGCAGTCCTCTCAGAGGGAAGGGGCTGGGGGATAAATAGGGGCCTCTTCTAGGAGGCTCAAAGGGCAGAGAGCAGGACCAACTTTCAGCATGCCTGGGGCTGGGTGGGGAGAAGGGCCCTGAGGCTGGCTGTAGACACGCTGGCTTCCCCCATTCTTTTTTAACTCCTTTGCCTGCCAGGCTGCCAGGCCATCTGCTTGTACAGAAGGGAGGACGGAGGGCAGGGCAGGGCAGACACCTTGGGAGGGTGGGTGGGGAAGAGGTCTGGCCCCGCTGAGCGGCTTCTCCAGCTCCTGGCTGGAAGATGGGTGCCTGGAGCTGGGAAATTGGGGAGTGCAGAGGAGGACAAGGATGTAAGGAAGAGTGAGAAAGAGCAGCAGCAGCACATGTAAAAGGAACACAAAGACACAACAGACACACGAATGCAAACAAGCGCACTGCGAGCAGGGAGCCCGGGCTGTGCAGGGAAGGAGACTGGCTGCTCTCTCCAGCCCCACCTGGCTCCTGGCCTGTGGGCGGAGGCACCCTGTAGGGCAGGCCCCCACTGGGGCCCCCGTGAGTCAACAGCCAGCCATGCAGTGAAGAGCTGGGTGGAGAGCAGTGGATGGAAGGGGGAAGCCTGAAGACCTTGTCTTAGCTGTTGTTCTGTCAGCTGGGACACCAACATGCCTGTCAGGGGTCCCAGTCCTCCCAACATGGCCTTTGGGCTTCAGCTTGGGATCTGGTCCGCCTAGACATCCAGAGAGGATGAGGATAGGGCCAGGGGTGGCAGAGCCAGGGGCTGGCCTTAGAAGGGCGATGCCTGAGTGAGGCAGGGCTTTCTCACTGTTTTGCCAGGGTTTAGAGGTAGACGGCCCCTGCCCTGGAACATTCCAGCTCCTGGGTCTTTGGAAGCCACAGGCCATATCTGGAGAACACACCCCAGAGAAAAGGCAGCTTGATTTATCTAGATACTGCTGGCAGGAGGTAGGCGGGGGTGGCGGTGGGGGTAGGCCTCATTTTGCAGGAGCTGCCAGAAGGGGGTGCTGTGTCCCACTTGTGAGGCAAAGGCTCCTGGGGCCTGGAGACTCCAGTGTCCCTGTAGTAACTCCAAAGTCCTGCCATCCCACAGGACAGGGGCAAGGGGCCACACAGCCCGTAAGTTCAGGGCACCAGAGAAGGGGATGCCCGGGAGCCCCAGAATAAGATATCAACCCAGATGCACTTTCAACCCCGGTGGAGCCTCTTCAAAGCGCATGCACAGACATGGGAAAGGGCCAGAAGAGGAACCCAATGCTTGTGACCAAAACCCAGGTTAGGGGCTTAGGGGGAGGAGACAATCTTAAAGGGCGAATTCCCTGAGAAGGCCCCCTTGCTTGGGGACAGCCCATCGCTTTCAGAGCTATCTGCTCTGAGTGGGCAAATGTGGCCTCATGGGCTGCCCAGTCAGAAGCTGTCTTCATCCCTTTAAGATGGCAGAGAGAGGGCCACACAGACATGGTTAGCAGATGGAGGAGGGAGCAAGAGCCAGAAAGGGGGAGTTAGTGATGGAGGCAGGACACAGGACACAGACACACACACACACAGTGGGCTCAACGCCTACCTTCTGGCAAACCTGAAAGACAGATTTCTAAAAAAACAAACAAAAAAAGACAAAATAAAAAAAGAAATAAAAAAAAAAAAACCAACAAGACGGTATGTGGATAAGCAGGTGGGGAGTGGCCTTTACAGGTTCAAGAGTCACCCCATTTGTGGAAGAGCCGCTCAGCGAGACTAGAGTCCCAGACATCCCGACTGCTTGCACGCCCCCCTGCGGCCCCACACCTGCATTCCGGGGCTGGAGGGGGCAAGGCTTGACCACTCCAGCTGAGTGGAATGTAGTGCAGGAGGAAGGGCAGGCAAGCCTGCTCTCTCCAAGCCCCCCGTTGCTTCCTGAGCTACACTAAGATGCTAGAGGAAGTGTGGGGAGGAGACAGGGAACATCCCAAGAGGCCTGCTGGATGCACCTCGAGAATCGAAGCTGTCCCTGTGGGTCTTCGGGGGCCAGGTGTGAGAGGCCTCACGAAGAGACTCTCCACAAAGGAAAAGTGTCAGCACAGCGGGCTGCCACACTGGGCCCCCACCAGCTATTTCATTTGTACCCTGCACTCTGGCAACCCACTGGGCAGAGGAACATGGCTGCGGAAGAGGGGAGCAGCTGCAGCCAGACACAACCAACTGGGTGGACAGAGGAGGTCAAAGGGGGCAAGACAAGGCCAGATAACTCTCCTCACCGGCCCAGCCTGGCTCAGGCCTCATGACTTTGCAGCTGCGTCACCAAATATAAGTTTCCATGGGAACCCAGGAGAGAAGAGGGGGCTTTTATTTTAGCATCTGAGTTCACACTCTCCTAGAGAGGAGGCGGCATCGGCCATCTGCTTGGGCCAGAGAACAAGGGATGTGTATGAGGAGCTGGGGAGGCCTGAGAGGGATGGACATGTCTGGACACCTCAGGCGCCAACAAAACTTAGGCTTCCTGAGGCCTCTTCTAACCCCAGGACCTAACCCCAGTTCTAACCTCAGGTGCCCCCACCCCCCACCCCCAGGCAGGTGGAAGGCCTGGCCTCAGCCTGTCTGCCGCCCTAAACCCCCTACTCACCTGCGTACAAACTTGGAGGTGAATTTGCTGAAGATGCTCCCCGAGGCCCCCCGTCGGCCCTGGCTGTTGCCAGAGGGAGAGGCTGGGGTTACACTGTAGGGCAAATTCTGCTGGTCCCGCACCTGCCGGAGCTGCCCAGCGTGGAAGGTGCTTCGACTGGACACGCCCCGGGGGAAATTAGTTCGGTCTGGGGCTCCACCACTGCTGCTGATGTTGTGGGCAGAGGGGGAGGCGACAGGGACACGCTGGGGGGCTGTGCTGTGGGAAAAGAGGTGGAGGTGGGGGAAATGCATCAGGGCACAAGAAAGCCACCACCGCTGAGCACCTGGAGGGCCCTGGGGTGGGAACAGGGAAGGGGGATGCTAGGGCAAAGGCAGCCATCACGGAGGACACAGAAGGAAGGGGTGTGACCACTGAGGACACCAATAAGGAAGACGTTTGGGTGGAAGGGGAGGGAGATGGTTTGGGGGAGGGACGGAGGGAGGCAGGGGAGGATACGTGTATGGAGAGCATTACAGGCTGGAAAGAAGTGGCTCCTTGGGAGCTAGGCAGACTGGAACCTCAAGGGGACAGTGTTGACCAATCCTCAAGGACTGAGTCCCTGTGATGCTGACTGTCCCCGGGTCCTAAGGAAGTCCAGGAAGGCTCAGAACAAAAAAGCTTCCTTCTGGAGCCTCAGGACGGCTTCTTGCATATCTGTTCTGAGAGGGAGAACTGGAGGAAAAGAGGGGCATTAAGCTATTTTTTGTTCCCTCCACTTCCTGGCTGCAGGGGACAGAGCCATCTCTTGTGGCTAAGATGACAAGAACAGATCAAGACCCCCAGGTGGGAAGAAATTGTGGGGGGCAGGGAGGGGGCAGGCTGAGGGCAGCAGGTGCGCCAGCTGCCCCAGCACACTTGCCTGGGCCGCGGCACCTCACAGTTACTGTCCGTGGGGGGCAGCCCAGTGGCCTTGTTGGGGTGCACGGAGGCCGACATGGATTTCTGGTGCTGGCGGGGCCGGGCCGCAGAGACTGCGGCGGAAGCAGAAGCCGTGGAGGCCCGGGACCCTGGCATGGTTAGGCTAGGAGACAAAAGCAGCGGAGAGGCCTGGGTTAGGGGTGGGGGCAGGAGGCTCTGGTTAGGAAGCAAGGGCGGAGCAGCAAGGGCCAGAGCTGGGGAGCCTCGGCAAGATGCGGGTCAGGCCCAGGAACAGCAACAAGGGGCACAAGTCAGAGCCAAGGAAGGCAGGGGAAGGAAGCGGAGGGCAGGGGAAGGAAGGCGAGGCAGGCCAGGGCCTGGGGGAGGAAACCAAAAAGTGCAGGAAAGCTGACAGGAGGCAACTGCCTCTGGGCTGCACTGGTCTCCTAGGAATTCTAAGAACAAGGATGTATCATGGCCAGAAACAGCAGGGTGTTGCGTAGGGGAATTTTCATTAAGCTCAGAAGACGAGGAGCCAGGAATGCAACACTGATGGTCAAGGTTAGGGGGGCTCTGCTTTCATGGGCACAGCTAAAGTCACCCTCAATGTGTCCACCCTTCAAGTGGGCATCTCTTGGTTCTGCCCTGAGCTGGGGCTCCCAAAACAAAGCCTCAGGCACTGATGCCCAGAGGAGTGCAGTTGCCATGCCCTGGTCGCAGTCAAGAAGTGAGAAGGCAGCTCAGATGACCACGGAGTAATAGTCGGTACACTGCAAGAAGAGGTCACAGGTGCACAGGGGAGAGGAGACAGGTGGGGGAGGTGGGTGGAGAGCAGTGAGGAGGTGCTGGTGTGTGGAAAGCTGGACTGGACAGAGCCAGGACGGGACTCTAGGGAGCAGGAGGGGAGGTGGTGATGCTGACAGACGTCACCCCTGGGAGAATGGCTCCTGGGGAGCGTGGCAGGCAGGGCCTGGGCCTGCTCACCTGTCTTTGCCGTTCTGGATGGAGGCCTGGCCAAGGCTGGCCCTCTCCAAAAGTGGGGAATTCCTGCTTCGATTTGTGCTGGTGGAGAGGACGCTGTTCTGTGGGGGAATAAAGGGCAGAGCTGTATCACAGAAAACCAAAGTGTTCTACTGACAGGTTCATAAAAACTGCTACCCCTCCGCCTTCCACCATGAGCAGTCAGGGGTGGGGAGAAGAAAGGGCTGTGCTTTCCCTCCAGGGGGTAAGGCTTTCTATAGTAAGCAAAAGTGGCCCCGAGGGAAGGTCAGGGAGACAGCCAAAGGGAACTAGGTCTGTATTAAAGAAAAAGCTGCCTGGAGAGGGCAGGGCCCATAGCAGGGCAGGGAGGACAAGGACGAGGAGGGAAGGAGGCGTGGGGCTGGCCGGGAGGAGGGAGGGGGTGGGCGTGGCTCACCGTGGATGGGGTGGGGGTGGTCTTCTTCCTCTCCAGGCCCGGCAGGGGGCTGGCAGGCACTTTGGCGGTGCTGCTGGCCTTCCTCCCTGACTCCCGGTCCTCCTCTGGCCTCTTATTCTCTGCGTTGTTACTCTGAGTCTTCTTAGAGTAGGAATTAGAAGTGGGAATGGCAGGACCAGCTGCTGGGCCAGAGGGACGGTGGGAATGGGTAAGGGTGGGGGACCCATCGAATGGCCACCATGTGCACAGTGCTATCCTAGTCTGGCCAGCAACCCAGCAAACCCCGTTTCATAGAGGTGGAGGGCAGTTATGTGACTTGCCCAATGCCATGCTAATAAGTGGCTGTATAGGGACTAAAATTCAGCTGTGTCATCTAAAGACCCCAGAACTTACCAGGAGAGGGGTGAGTCCCCCACCCACAACTCCCAAAAGTACTTACCCTGGTCACTAAAGCGCCGCTGCTTGGGGTTGGCTGAGACACTGCGCTGTACCTTGTGGGAGGGGGAAGGGGCACTGCTATTGGTCAGATCAGTGGAAGGCCGGGGCTTCAAGGTGATGGTGTCGCCCTCCAGCTGCAAGAACACAAAAGTGAGGGCAGAAGTCATGCAGAGTTGCCTATGGATGATCCCACTTACACATTCCTGCCGTACACAAATCCACCCCAGGCTCCCATGAGATATACTCCCTACAAGACCAATGTGCAATAAACACTCTTGGAGACACACATGTCCCAACACAGACCCTGACAAACACAGCCAAAGAACCCTCCCCCCTCCCAGAGAGGGATATCCACGCCCAGAAGAATGCACATTCAGACTCAGAGACAGCCCCTCAATACTCCTGAGCAGGCAAAGGCAAGAATCAAGAATGGGAGTCCAACACCAGCAGGGGGAGAGCAGGGTGGGGAGGCCATGAGTGCATGTGGGGACATGCAGATGGTGAACAAGACCCTACTCCCACAGAGACCCATGGATTCAGGCACAGACATGGTTACCCAGGCGAGCAGAAGAACAATCACGAAGCCTCCACATGCACAGATGGGAGGATGGACGCACATGCACACCGACACACATACCCAGACACAAGCACCAGGCAGAAGCACTAGACTCAAGACTCCTATAAAAAAAGACATAGCCACGCACCCACGAACCCAGACGCACACTTTCAGATACAGAGAGACACAAACATATGGAAACAGACACAGAGATTTCTGGATCAACACAGAACTGACCCAGCCAGACTGACCTACACCCAGTGAATGAGCCAGATCTACTCACTCGTGTGGAAACTCAGACCCAGGCCCAGACCCTACCAGCTTTCCTCTTCAACCACTGATGGAGATTAGTGAAAGCAAAGGCCAGAAGACCTTAGCACCACTGAAGCTGAGGCTTAAAATTCATCAGTAGAGAGCACACCTACTCAAGAGGTGAGCTTCTGCCCTCAACAGCTGCTAGAAGTATGGGGGTGCTACTGACAGCGAGGCTGGCCAGACCGGGGAGTGGAGCAGGGGCACAAACCTCAGAGCTCTTGTAGCCCAGGAGTAGATAGGTGGCCATCACCTCGTTGTACCTCTGGCCCACCAGTGAGTCCTGGATCTCTTCCCGCGTGTAACCCATGGACACCATCAACTCTGCACAGAGGTGGGGGGGCATACAGTTAAGGATGGTCCTGAGTCCTAGGTAGGCTCAACCCCATGGCCCAGCACAGCCTCGTCACCTGTTCGCCGGGGGTCCTTGTAGTCAGGAAGTGGCTCCACATAAGGCTTTAGTTCATCATCTTCGTGACCCACATTCATCCATCGATCTTTCATGATTTGCTGGGGAGCACAGGGAAGGGGAAGGGCAGAGAGGAAGGAAACTCAGCTTGGAGGTTTCCTTGGGAACCCAGGACCTTCTAGCCAGCTAGGCTCAGGCTGCTCACCTCTAAAGTGCCTCTCTTACTGGGATTGAGAATGAGAAATTTCTTAAGCAGGTTTTCACAGTCTGTGGACATGTAGAACGGAATACGGTATTTTCCCCTCAGTACCCGCTCCCGCAGCTCCTGTAGGAGGGAAATTTCAATCACCCCAAGGCCAAGGGAAGAAACCTAATTCCAGGCTCCTGACACCTTCAGACTAGCCAGGCAGACATAGATGAAATATTGTGGGAGGAGGAGAGTCTGGGACAAGGCACCTCACTAGAGAGGCGGTGATGTCAAATACCCCACACCCTCCGACTTCACAAGCCTGAGGCTTGCAATCCTGAGTGCTTCAGAGGGGTGAATGGACACGTGATTTACCCCATGCAAAGAACTGAAGTTATTACACTGGGTGCAGAAGGAGGTGAGAGGTTAGGGATAAGACCAGAGGCCAAGAGAAGAAATGACAAGCAATACAAATGATCTAAGCCTGCACTTCACTCCACCTTGAGGTTCTGTCCATCAAAAGGCAGGGATCCGCTGACCAGTGTATAGAGGATAACTCCCAGACTCCACACATCCACCTCGGGTCCATCGTATTTTTTGCCCTGGAAGAGCTCCGGGGCAGCATAAGGGGGACTGCCACAGAAGGTATCCAGCTTGTTCCCAAAGGTGAATTCGTTGCTGAAGCCAAAATCTGCAATCTTGATGTTCATATCAGCATCCAAGAGCAGGTTTTCTGCCTGGGAGGTAAGATGGAAAATATCAGGGAACCAAGTGGACCATATGAAGGCACCAGACAGGAAGAAGCTGAGGGGAACGGGAGAACAAACAGGGAGTCATCTTCAATCTTAGAACTTTCTCCACCAACTCCAGGGTGGACCTCCAATCATTGTGAAGAGGCTGGTCTGGGCTGGAGAAGGGCGGCGCAGGCTGTGAGAACTGCGATCTGAAGGCTCAGAGACGCTGTGAGCTGTGCAAAGCTTCCTTGTTAATCACGGCTGTGTCTGTGAGGACTTAGGGGCCAGGAGACTCAGAGGCAATCAGATTTTTTAACATCTCAGTGAAAGAGATGAGTGAGCCGCACACCTGCAAAGCAGCTATGACGCAGTGGGGGACAGTCAACACTGTCCCCTCAGTCAACCACCAGGCTGCCTGCAGCCCTCCTGCCTTGCCTGGCAGCACTGGAAGGTATGTGCTGAGAGGTGAAACAACAGAGGCTCTGCTCGCTGGCTGGAATGAGCTCCTAAGTCTGGTCATAAGGCCTGTGTCAGAAGCAGCCCTAGGGCTTCCTCATTGTCTCCAAAAAATTAAAGGCTGGAGTTTCCTTGAACACTAAGGGCATAATGGTTATGTCATGGTTAACGGAGGGTGAGCAGTCCTGCCTCAAAGACACAGAAGATAAGGGCATGCCTTACCTTTAAGTCTCTATGAACAATAAACTTCTGGTGACAGTACTGCACAGCAGACACTATCTGAAAGGAAGGAAGAGGGGTCAGCCCAGGGGCACCAGAGGGTGGGCCACAGGGGCTGATGAAGTTGTGATACTCTGCCGAGTTATAAGCTGCCATACAGCAAAGCCCAAAGGATGCTCCAAAGGCCACTTACAGGTAGGCAGCTCCTCCTCGTATGCCAAACCCCAAAAAGCAGAGGTCAGGCCCACATTCCACGGAGGGAGTCATACCCACCTGGCGGAATTTGGCTCGAGCCTCTTTTTCTTTCATCCTGCCATGAGCCACTAGGTAATCAAACACCTCTCCTGCAAGAGACGGGGGAAGGGTCTATATCAGGGCTTGCGGGGGTTGGTGAAGGTGGAGACACAGTAGGAAGAGGCCATTCCATACCTACCTCCACTAGCGTACTCCATGACAAGGTAGAGAGTTTTTTCGGTCTCGATCACTTCAAATAACTTAACTGTAAGAGAAAAGGCCAAGCCATGAGTCACAGAAGAGGCAGGGGCCACACATCGAGCCCTGACATGTACAGGGGCATCTTAGGAATGAAAGCTCCCCCTTTCACATTCCTACTCTCCCAAGGACAAGTTCCTCTCATAGCAGCCACAGCACTAAGGACGGTCTGTGTGCCAGAGGCAGAGCTGGGTTTTGAGCTGGGCCTCCCCAGAGGTATCCTTGAAGACTGTAGACTCCAGAAGGCAATGTACCCAGGGGGGAAGGACTCCATGCTAGGAAGTGAGGCCTTGCTGTGGGGGAAGAGGAAAGGAGGGACAACTGGTTCTCACCTATGTTGGGATGATTCAAAACCTTCATTATTCTTACTTCACGGAATAGCTGGAAAATAAAATACCAGGGGTCATGCTTGCTCCTCTCAGGTCCCCTCCAAACAGAGCTACTGCTAAGATTTTTTTCCCAAAAGAGAAAAGAGATAGGGCAGTTGTCCAGATCCTCCATGCCTGTCCCTGATGGCTGAGGACATGGGGGGAAGGAGAGCAAGAAGGGTCAGTGGGAGGAGAGCTGGGCTCGCATGACTTGTATCCTCGGGTGCAGCACCTGGATGAGCCAGCTGTGCCCTTGGGTGCTGTCTACCCAAATCCAGCCCCCAAACAGCAGACAGGTTTTGGTTGGGTGCCTTTGAAGGAGGGGGTATGAGTCCATGTACATGAATATTTAGAACCTGAGGTGCTTCTAAAGTTCCCTGACAAGGCAGACTCCAACTTGGTCTGTGTGAAGGGTAGGGGGGTTTCCAAAGGGGGACCCCATCATTTTCTGGTTTACAGAAGCCAGAGGGCTCTGTACTAGTGGGTAGGCCCTGCTCTTCTGAGTCTCGGGGTGGTAACAGAAGAAGCCACTCCTATATATAGCTGATGCCAATTTTAATCAAATCCACCTCCACACACTCACGCTCTTTGTGAAACAAAATCAGGGGCTCCAAACCATACATTTCCATAAAGAAAGATGACAGAAATGAACTCCATCCCTTCTGTGGGGGCCAGAGAACTGGAGGTGGGGTTTTTTGTAACTTCCAGGCCTCACTACTTGCACAAACAGCAGAACTAGTTGTGCTGTGTTTTGTCTTTTTTCGAGAGGAGGGGAAGTATGGAGACCTAATTTAGGTTGTAGTTTGTAGAAAAAAAGTGAACACTTTTTTTTTTCCTTTAATGAAGTCCTAGACCTTTTGTGAGCTGGAAAGGAAAACAAGAGACAAGCTTTCCAATTTTCAGGAACCTGGTTCTGATCTTGGCTCCCTTTTCTTATTAGAGTCCAGGTTTTCTTGCTTTATTCCCTGGCCCAGTGATCATCTTGGAGGAAGAGGCAAAAAACCCTGGGTACCACCTTGGGGGCAATGATGGGGAACAGCACTGAAATGGGGCCTGAAGGCAGCTGGCAGGGTTCTCCTGATGGCACCCACTGGGTGTGGAAGGGACACTCTTCTAGGAGAGCGTGAAGTTTTCCAGGCTTATCTAGAACCCTGGGGGTGTGTGTGTGCTAGTTTTTTCAGTGTTCATCCTTTAGGGATCATTGCTGGGATCAAATTTAAAGAGTGATCTGGACGAATCATACTGGCCTTGGCAACAGCGTATATTAAAGGGCTTTTTAAATAAACGCCTATGTTCATCTGGTACTGGTGTCTTCCAGCCAGTCAGGAAGAGGCAGGGGAAAAAAAAATAGGTGGGAAATAAGATGGCTGAGTTGACTCTGGCAGGGTGGACTGCTCCAAAGATTAAATGGCCCACACCACGCTGGCTCCTACTCTGCTGGGTCTGAGCCAACATGTCAAGAGTAGCTCTCTTTCCCTTCCTTCCAGAAATCTCCAAGCAGGGAAGCCCTGGTGATGATAGCAGCATTTCCTTTGAATGAAAGAACCTTGAGGGGATTCCAGGGGTAATAAAAAACTAGGAAACACCTTGGTTTTGGCTGTCAGTGTATCAGGGCACCTCAACTCACACACTCTGTGTCTCTCTCAATAACAGCTCCCAACCCCTAGTCCCAAGCTGACTCTGTTAGCATGAGGTTGTGCCCTCTCCTAACTCAAGTAACACCATGTGCTCATGAAGAGAAAAATGCAATCTGTCTTGAGATGAAAAGAACGAGGTTAATTTAGGTCAGAAAATCTGAGCCAGGGTCAGCTGGAGTATGAGGAAATTTGACTTGAATAGGGGCAGCTTATTGGGAGCCAGAAGGGAGATTTCTTCCTTCCCAACTGCTGGAGCCCAGGATGGGGGGAGAGGGCAGAGTTCCCAGTTCTACAACAACCAGCCCTTGGAAAGCTGTCCCTCTTCTGCACATGAAAGCCTCCTTTTCTCACTCCTACCAGTTTCTCATAGCAGGGAGTATGTGTTCCCTCTTGGAGGGTTCCCCTCCCTACAAGCTAAGTGAGACCTGTCTCCCACTGTAAGTCAAGGAGGGAAGGAGAAGTTCAGTTTCCTCTAGCTAAGACTACATGCAAACGACTTTGACTTTTACTCAAGAGCAGCCTAGAAGTGAGAAGGAAAACAGGGAGTATCTGTTCTTAACCTGCACATACTATCAGAGGCTTGCCGCTGGACTTTAGTTTCTAAAAGCCCCAGTCTCCCATACCCACACTCCAAAACGCAACTGGCACAGACTGGCCACTGGCTCTCTGCCTCCTCTTATCCCTGTTCTTGTAGAGCCACTCCCCTGGATCACTCCAGATGGGACAGTGACTGCATGTGTTTCTAGTAATGGCTATAAACATATGTTTTTGCATAGGGCTGGCCACAGGCCAGAAGATAACAAGATGCAGGAAGTAGGTCAAGGGGCTGGGAAGCGGCAGGAAGACTTCTCAAGAGTCAGGGCCTGTGGCCATGAAGCCCAATCAGGAGGAGTCAACACAGGGGATCCAACCAAAGCCCTAAAGGTAGCAGAGTTATGGAGAGGGATGGTGGGGATAGTGAAATGACCAGAGATTTTGAACTGGAGGTTTAAGGGGAGGGCAAAATGGGGTCAGCAGATCACTGACCCCTGAAGAAAGGTTTAGACAGGGACAGGAGGTACTGTGTGCTTACTTTCTGGAGGCTGGAGGAATTCAGTTGAGTCTTGTCAATAATCTTCACAGCTACCTGAATAAAGAGATAAAAAGCCCAAGATTACCTCTCTGACCAAGCTAAACCCAGGACTTGAATCTACTTCCTCCTTTATATTTCTGCCTCCTTTCGCCCCATCCCTCTTAGCACCCCTATCTGTTCAGATCTAATTTCTGGCTAATAAACAAGAGGTTGGCTGCAGTAGTAGTCCCACCACTACCTGCTGGGGTATAACAGCTAGGAAATGCTGCCATGTCCCCAGCCCCAGCACTCACCTCTTTCCCAGTCAGGATGTGCCGAGCCAGCTTCACCTTGGCGAAGTTACCCTTGCCAATGGTCTTGAGGAGTCGATAGTTGCCGATATGGGGCTGCTCATCAGCAGAGGTGGCTGAGTTGCGGCCCCGCAGCATGTTGGACTTACTGCTGGGCTTGGAGTCGAGGTGTCCCAGGGTGGGCTGCAGAGGGAAACAAGCACACCTTTAAGTATACACTGCCCTTCCAGTTCCCTACACCTCTGCCCTTAGCTCTCTGCAAAAAATGCAAAAAAAAAAAGGCCGGTGTGTGGGAAAGACTCTGGGGGGCTAGCAGGCATGCAAAGAAAGAATTATAAGGCAGGGGGATAAAAGAAGCTGGGAAGAGAGCCAACCTTCACGCCGAAAGAGCAGAGCCTATGGTCCAGTGTCAACATCCTGTGGATGTTGGAGTTTAGGACCTGAGCTGTCCCATCACTGGCTCTACTGCCTGGCAATACATCCCCCATTAATAACCCAACAGCTCCTTCACCTCACGTGGGAGAGTGAGTGTTGTCCGCCATCCTCTGCCCGTTTGCACTTTGATAAGGCTGCATCTCAAAGTCGCAGGAGCATCATGATCAGAATTACTGCAAAGCGCTCGCCACCCAACACTGTAATCTTTATTATGTACCACTTTACATTGATTTGTTGTCTGTCCAATAAGAAGGGAAGCTCATGAAGGCAGGCAGGTATCACTTATTCACTGATATATCCCAGCACCTAGACAGACTGGATTATGGTAGATCCTCAATGAATACTTGTGCCACGAAAAAACTACGGACAGGATGTGAGCAAGCCAACAGTCTGCCGTCCTTAGATATCCCATAGTTCAAATAAGGGGGAGGAAGCAGGAATGACAACAACCAATATCCCTGTTTGGTGCTGGCTGTTGCCAAACAGGGATATAAATGTAACACAAAAAGGGTATGGACCAGATGAAAACATATGTCTGTGTGAAGACCTGTGCGCTCCTCAAAGGACTAAATGTAGAGCTCTATGCGATCCAGCAAATCCACTCCCAGCTATATGCCCGAGAGGAGCTTGTACACCAACGTTCAAACATATCCCACATTCATAAACGCCAAAAAGTAGAAATACAAATGTCCATCAATTGACAAATGGATACACAAATTGTGAACTATCCACATAGTGGAATATCTGTTGATAATTAAAAATAAATGAAGTACTGACATACTTTACAACATGGATGAACTTTGAAAACATTATACTAAGTGAACAAATGATCACAAAGGACCACAGATTGTATGATTCCATTTATCTGAAATGTCCAGTGTAGGCAAATCCATATAGACAAAAATACTAGACTTGGGCTGAGGAGATCTGAGAAGGGTGAGGGTATTGAAGGGTGATAAGTAAGGGGTGTGAGGTGCCTTTCTGCAGTAATGAAAATGTGCTAATGAAATACTGCTTGCGGTGATGGCTCCACAACTCTGAATTTACTAAAAGCCACTGAATCATACACACTTTAATGGGTGAACTGTACGGAATGTGAATTACATAGCAATCAAACTGTGAAGAGTCTAGTCTAATACTGGTCAAGAGCCCTGATTTACCTCTTACAGACACCTGATGCCATTGCTCCAGCATAACGGGGTAAAGGGCTGCCAGAGCCTTGTCCCAGAACCAACCAGAGCTGCCTTGGAAACTTCAAGGAGACAATCTGGAGGGGAGCAGGGTGACCAGTGAAGTGTGACTCAAAGTTCTTTCTTTCATAGTCCTTTCTGGCTCTAAGTGAAGCCCTCAAAAACCAGAGAGGAGAAATGACTTGCTACCACCCAGGGAACTGTCCAGGGCTCCCTGGTAAGAAGCATGCTTCCCTGACCAGTTGCTTTTCAATCCTAAGGCGCTGTGAATAGGGAAAATCTTCCCTCTGCCCCAACTCCTGAGAGAGGAAGATGGGTGGAAAAGTTTTCTTGGCAACACCTCTGATCCAGCTCCTAAGTTTCTTGTCACTTCCCTCTTTTCTGAGGATATGAGCCAAAGGCAGCAGGAGCTTGGCAATCTCCAAGTCCTCAAAATTTGGAATGGAATCTAGCATCTACATGAGAATTTGGGCCCTTTACCTCCTGAAGTCAAACCTGGGAGTCCTATGGCCTAGTCTGAGCTCAGCTCTGCCTATCCCTCTTGGTGCACCTATCCCTCTTCCTTACTGGGATGGAGACATGTGGTTAAGAGTACAGATGCAGAGACAAACTGCCAGGGTTCAAATCCTGAATCGGCCACTTACTCAACACTTAACTTTATTAATATCAACATCGTTCTTCAGAGGGAGATGAGACTATTACAAAGGAGGAAGGAAATCATTTAAAAGATGACCAGTGTTGGGGGGATCCCACACATCGGTGCCAGGAGATGGTCTAGTGGGTGCCAAGAGAGCTAGGTTCTAGTTCTGGCTCCCCCACTAACTAGAGTTAGTTTCCTTATCTGTAAAGTGGCAATAAAATATTCCTTATTTCACATTAGTTAGATGACAGAACACACGTAAAATGCCTTATCCAATGCTCGTTAAAGAACAACCATGACTGCCATTATTTTTAGTTCCTAAGTACTACAAAGCCTGTCTACAAAGCAGAAGTCTCACTGTCAACAAGACTTCTCTATCTCAGTCGAGCCCGCCTAAGTCAGCTGCAGCCCAGCTGGAGGCTGACAAGAGATGCTATGGGCCCTCCCCGTGGGGAGAGGTCCAGGCTGCACATCAGCTACCTGGCCTACACCAGCACCTTTAGCCTTCACGGGAAGGAGGGAATGCAACAGGGAAGCTGTGAAGGGCTAGTTCCAAGCCAGGTATCCAGGACAGTCAAAGAGAAAGTTCTGCTTGCCTAGGACCCAGAGAAGCAGGTAACCCTTGCTGGTGCATGCGCCTTGATCCCCTGCTCTAAAAGTCACCCACTCCCCTTTCAGGACCAGACTACCCAACTCTCAGGACTCAAAGCACACAGTCCTTCTTTACTCCCTTCGCCTCTTCTATGTTGTGAGATATTTCCCATGGCAGGGATGTGGGACAGGGTGAGGAGAGCCCACGGGGAGGAAGCAAAGGATAAAGTCTCCAGTAGAAAATGTTTCTTCGACCACGGCCCCACACGAGGCAACTTCTTTGAAGGCTGAAGAGGAGGTAAGTGGGTGGGTGGCTATTATGGAGAGAGTCCCTTCTGTGGTTCTGACTAGGCCCATGTAGCCGGGACCCAGATCTCACCAATGGGGTGGGGCACTGAGAACTAACTGCCCTTCTGAGCCAACTAAACAGGATCTGGCCACAGCCATGCTCCCCCTAATCTCCACCCTCCTTGCACACAGTACGATCTGGAACACCAGTCAAACCCAAAACTCTGGCTGACATCACACCATAATAGCAGGCCCCAAAGGTCTGAGGAAGTCTGTTGAAAGTAGACACCATGGCTCTCAGGCAGTCTTCAGAAAGAACAAGAGGTCACCCTGAGAGGCAGTATTTGGAACTAATAGGCAGAACTCACAGGTTACTAAGCAGGCCTGATTTGGAAGTAGGGTCTAAACAGCTTTGGGGTCTTCAACAGAGAGGGAGGAGAGAAAGCAGGACATGAGGATGAATAAAGAAAAGAGTCTTATATCCAGTGGGCCCTTCCACCTGGATCTCAGAACTTGGCCTAGGCGCGCTGCCAGGTTCGCCCGGAAGACAGCCTCCACCCCAAGAGGCCCGGCGCTGACTCAGGTAGGCAGGGCCCCCTCCCTAATGCTGGAGGCTCCGACCAACTGTTCTCCCCTAGAAAAGCTCGTGCTTCGGGGCTCTGTACTCAGGGTTGGCTGCGAGTGTCCTGAGACTTCCCCAGAGTTAGGAAGGGGCCAAGCTGGGAGGGGTGACAGGCAGGTACTCCTTGGCCAGAGGCAAAGTGAGCCTGGGCACTGTGGAATGGAGGAAGTCTCTTGGCCACTAGCTCTGGCGGCCACCCCAGATCCGCCTCCCCTCACTGTAGCACCAGTGTGCCCTCCCTGGGCCTCTGCCGGTCACCAGCCCCTTCCTTTCACTCTGGTTGGGCCTGCTGACTCAATCTGAGGGGACAATCTTCTCTGGGTATTTGTCCTTTCTTTCTCAGTCGATGCCTCTTCCCAGGAATCTGACTGCCCTGAGCTAGTGCCTGGCTCCATTTAGCAATTCTTCAAAGATCCTGTGTTTGGGATGGGAGGGATGGAAGAGGAGGGGGCAATTTCACAGCAGAAAAGGGGAAAACATACCCGGCTGGAGAAAGGGACAAGGACTATCAGCGACTTCCATTCAGCAGAGCCCACAGCAGAACCTGTCAGGCAGCGAGGGCAAAGTACAGAGGCCGAGAAGAGCCAGGCCCAGGGCGGGGGCTGCCAGCTCCGTCAGCCACCCTTACTCAGCTGAAGCGGGCGACACCTTCCACCACCTCCTCAGTGAAAAGTAGCGAAGCAGCCAGGCCGAGCGGCTCCTGTCTGGGAACCTGGACTGTGTCGCAACCGAAACCACCACTAGCAGAGCCCCAGCTTGGCAAGGAGAGCAACGGGGACACAGCCCCGCGGCTTCTTGCGGGCCAGGGCCTGGTAGCCAGGAAATGCATGCAGTTCCAGGACACTACCCAGGAGCAAGGTGGGAGGAAAGGGGCAGGAGGGGAAAGGGAAGGAAGGGAGACAGAAAGAGAAAGAGGCGGGTTTAGATCAACTTCCTTCTCCCTTCCCCTCCCCCTCCCCGGAAGTGGGCTGCCCCACCCTCCCCAAGGTGCTTTGCTGTGTAACAGCTGGGAGAGGGTGAGGAGGAGACTTACTCCAGCTCAGGCTGTCATAAAGTCCTTATCTCACCTGCAGCAGGTGGGACCTGGGTAGGGGCTCAAATCGGCGGGAGGAGTATGTGTGAATCAGACCCAGAGAACGGCAGTAAGCCACCCATCGAGAACATGGATAGGGGAAGGGTGAGCAGAAGCCAGCCATCCAACAGTGGCAGATGGACCTCCTACCTCACAGAAAACTGTTAACCTGAGAAAAATGCATATTCCACTTATACCCAAAATATTTGGGACATAATATCAGGAGGTTCAGGGACCCTGTGAAGCCCCTTAGTTCTACATTAAGAAACTTTGCCACTGATAATGAGATGTTTAATCCTAAATTTTGCCCAAAGGCTGGGGAACAAACTAAATGTCCCTCTAAATCCCTTCCAGCCCTGATTCTGGGAGTCTGTCTCTAGGTTCCCACCACCTCCAAGTTTCCAACCCTGCCCACCCGCCTCCAATTGCTTTCTTTAAGGACTCAGGGCCTGGGGGCAGGAGGTAGCCATTCCTCACACCTTCCTGCTGCCTAGGCAACTGCTGACCTTGGTGCAAACTGGAGCCCTCCCAGTCTGTGTCCAGTGTTCTGGTCACGGCCTTTCTTCCGGCTCCCAGATCTACTTCACATTCACTCCACCACTCTAGGCTAGGACCTTTCCCATTAAGCAACTCTTTAATAATCTCATTGCCGAGAGGCCAAAAACCCCTCTAGGGAAGGGCAAAACCTCCACTGTGCCCTCACAGCACCTGAGTACAGACTGGGAGAGCACTCTACTCAGTGTTTACCTTATGTACGAATCCTGGTCAACAGAGGCGACATTTCTGCTACTACTTTCTGCTGGTATGTATTTCCTATGTGCTCCACATCATAGACCTATGGGGTAGGTAGCATCTTCATTTTACAGATAAGAAATTTAAGGACAGAAGTTAAGAGACTTGCCCAAGGTCCCGTAGGCTTCCAGTGCAGAGCCGGGACTGGAGCCCAGTGCTCTCACGCCCACTTCAGCACTCTGCTGTTCCTCATGGTCCCCTGTACCAGCTTCTCTTTAACCCTTCTTGATACTTATTCTGCTCTTATTTCCCACAAAGAAGGCTGAGTCTTTGGTTCTTCCTCCACAGACTGGGAAGAGGGGAAAGATGTGAAGACTCAGGAAAAGTACCTGGGACAAGAGGAATGTCAATATCTGGTTAAGGCCCAGGGGGAGGTGCTGGTTTAAAGACCTATCCAGGTGACCCACAGCAACCCCTCCACTCACTCCTTCCCAAAGGGGGCCCTGATCTCAGTGGAAGAAGTCAGGCTTTATTCTGGACCCCGGGCTCAGTCCTGCCCCTTCACTCAGAAGCCAGAGCAGGATCAAATGGCTTCATTTTCCAGTCCCCAGGATTTTGCATTGTAACAAGATTGTTTCTTAAACCTTATTTGTGGGAGGCAGTAAGGGGTTTTGTAAACTGAGGAAGTATCAAGCACTGACCTCAGAGAGGCTGGGGAGAGAGAGGGTAGGACTGAGATGAAAAGTCACGTGACAAATCGCTAGTTTTTTAACCCTTCCTCCTTCACTGAATCCAGAAACCTTTTCTGCATCCTTTGATCCTGAGCAACTGTCACTTTCAACAGCCAAGAGTCAGTAGACCAGTGAAGCATTCTGGGTAGGAGAGTTCTGATAAAGCTGTAGAAAGCACCGACCAGTGGAGAGGCTGGGTGTACCCCCACCTCTGAAATTAACTGTGATGGCTCCACCTGGGGACCCCCACAACCCCTTAATACTCTGTTGTAGAGGGGAGGGTGGGGCTGTATAAAACTGCCAAGGGGCTGCTCCCTTTTTCCAGCCAGAGTAGGTGCCTCCCTGACAAAGGAGGCCAACAGAGCCTGTGACTGAAGCAAAGCCAAAAGCAAGGTGGTTCACTGCCCTCCAGCTCTCTGAGCTGCAAGTCTCACCCCAAGGCAGGGAGTGCACCGCAGCCTGGGCCATGTGAGGAGCCTGCACACCTCAGAAGCAGCCACACCAGAGCCAGCGCCTGCCTGCGGAGACCAGCAGGCAAGAACTGACCTGGAGTGAGAGACGAACTGAGCCACATCCAGCTCGACCCTTCATGCATGAAGCCGCAGTGCAAGGAGCACCCCTCACATCTCCTGTCTTCTGAGCCACTTGAAATGCTGGGCTCCTCTTAAAACATGGTGGATTCTACTGAGCAACTGGGGCTTCAGAAGCTTTCGCACTTCATCTCTGAGAATCTGCTCACCGGGCCTGTCTCTATCTCGTCCCCAATGACTGCTGCCCGTTTCAGCAAACCTTCATCGAGTGCTCACCTCTGGAGTCCACTGCAAAGCTCAGAGAGATCTGGTTTCTGCCTTGTAGAAACTGAGAGGAGGGGCGCTGTACACCAGACTCACGACGTATCTCTGCTTACTTATTAGGGAGGCAGTACAGCTCAGCAGAGCTCTGGAGGCAGCCAGACCCTGTGGGAACTCTGCCTTCGCTCCTTACCAGCTCACTGAACACCAGCCAGATCACTTGACATCTCTAGGTCTCAGTTTCCTCACCCGGGACACAAGGATACTAGCTGTTCCCACTTCACAGGATTAGTGTGAAGATGAAATGAGAAAATCCACGCTAGCGTTGACCATGGTGCCTGCCTGGTGCACAGTAAGGTCTCAACAATGTTTTCTGTGATCTCTATGTTCAGGTAGGAACCTTTGTTTCCCAGCTACAAGGGTTCTCTGAGCCCTAAGAAGAGCTACAATCTCTAAGAAGATGACCACAAGTACCAGTGTAGCAAAGCTGGTATTCCTTCCAGAATGAGAAAAAGTCCAATTCCTATCACGGCTGGGCTGTCAGACAAAAAGAACCCTCCTTCCTAACACAAAACCACTCCTGCCCAGAGAAGTGCGTGAATGAGAAGGCAGCCATGCCTCTGCCCTCTGAGTAGCCCAGAGGAGGAGGAAGGTGTACTGCTCTTCTTTTCTCATCAGTTCCTTAACTCCTTCCTCTCAAAAAAGGTCCAAGGAACAGCCGACATACCAGGACCACATGGTGCCAAGGGCCGGGGGAAGCTCACATTGCCAGCCTTGCACTCCATTTGGCTCCTCCCGTACCAGTGGGTTATGGTAACCATGGAGACCAACAAGTTCCTCCATATCACAGGAGAGCCAGCCTGCCAGCAGCCCAGGGCTCTGGGGGAGGCAGAAGGCAGCCTGCAGCAGAAAGGTTTGGCTCACTTCACAGAGGATTGTGGGGAGCTGATGGAGACTAACCAGTGCAGCTGAGGTGCCTGGGCCTCCCTCTAGCTTCCTTTTCTTTGCCTAGTAGTTTGTTATCAGCACGCTGTCTGGCTGTATGTGGTGCGATAATGATGGGCGTCATTCTGGAGTCAGACAGACCTGTGGTGGGACCCCGGCTGCCATGCAGGGAACAGACTGGAACTGTGGTATGAAGAGCTACACAGACACAGACACACTTAAAGTCAGGCTCCAATATCATATAATGCCTTCTTTGAAGTGATCCATGTAAGTAAACCCTCTCATCCCTTGTTTATCCCAAATCTTTTGTTCTAATAGTTATCCGGGCACCTTTCTAGCTGACAGTGATCTCTCCGTTCTCTGACTCTCACAGCATCCCATCTGTACCCATCCAGCTCTTCTGACTTTGTGCCTCTACACCCTAACCCCCTTGAGCTCTGAGAGGTCAGAGGTCACCTTCATATGCCCTTAGTGCCCACATCTAGCTGCCCCATGTTATAAGTCTTACAGAATAAAAATGGTACAACTTTTTGACCTTAGTTTCCCACACTCCTGCACCAGTAGATAAGCAAGGGGAAAGGAAGGAAGATCAAAATCTCTTGCCACGAGACTCCTTTCCTCTTTTTCAAGGCATTTATCATCCTTTAAAGTTGGCTGGTTACTCCCTGTCCTTCCCACTAGACTACACCACAAAGGAAGGGACTCTGGTCTGTCTGGTTCATGACCCACAACAATGCCTACAGTACAGAGCAGAAGTATTCAATAAGGTACTGAACGAATAAATGTGTACGGATGAATAAACAGGAAAACATGTTGGGGCATCTTCATGATGGTCTCTGGGATCCACACCAATAACCTGTATCAGTATACTCTGCAGACAACGTCCAAGGGGACTGTGGGCCACGAGATCCCCTCTCCCAAGGATGGATGACTTCTCTGGAGCATTAGTTCCACCAACAAGCTTTCACTAAGGTCATGATAAGGCCCTTGGTGTTCTCGTCTCTCACAAAGCTCAAGGCAAAGATGGTCACCAAGGTGAACAGGAGACAGACTCAGAATACAGGCACAGTCGAGGACCAGCAGGGCTCCCCCACCTATCCCTAGCTCCCCTCAATCAAACACAAGCCCTCCTTTCATCACAGAGGGGGAAGCCTCTCCTGAAACTTCCTGCTGCCCAACAACCACCAGGCCCTCCCACTTCAGGCAGTTCTGTCTGCCTCTCCACATTCAATCCCGCTACTGCTTTGCTATCAGAACCATTGTGCCTTGCTGTGACAATGCAATGCAGCGCGAGCCATTCTAAGAGCTACTGATTTGGGGAAGTGACAGTGACTTTAGGAGACATTTACTTAACTGTTTGCCACACTGAGAGCTCTGCTTTAATATTTCCTCCTTGAATCAATGTACTGATTGCAAGGCCCTGTCAACCCTAGAGAGCCAAAAAAAATTCACCCAGACACACCTGCCTCCTGCCCTGCTGCACAAATCAGCATTTCCCCCCTGCCTCCCACCCCTCCCCAAACTGCCTCCCATTACAGAAAAGCAGAGGAACTAAAAACGGCAGCTGGGGAGCTCAGTTGACTCACCCAGCATAATCATCTCCTCCCAGAATCTCCCATCTTCTCCTGGGGTTTTTGCCAACACAAAGTAAAAAAGAAGCACGAGATCTTTGGGGAAAAAAAAACAAAAAACAAAAAACAAAAAACCCCACACAACTCTCTCAGCATTTATGCAACAGCCTTTCTACCTGGGTGCAGATTTAACTCTTTGACTCTGCCCTTTCCAGTGGGGTTTCCTTAAAACATTTTCATGCTGAAGCTGGAAGACAGGCCTTCTGGGTCCTACCTGGTTACAGCTCTACACTGGAAGGTGCTAAACAAGACATGTGCCTCTTTCCACTGCACCTTCCTCTGGAAGTGCAAAAACTACTGCCTTCCCTACTCTAGCTTCAAAGAGGGAGCTGAAGAAGGAGGAGGAAATACTAGAAAAAAACACTGGGACAGTTTGCTGCCCCAGAAGTCACCATGGCCAGAGGTTAGGTCTCAAGCAGGTAAAGAAGTAATGGAAACCAGCTAAGGCTGTCACCACCACTCTCAGAACTTGTCCCCACCTGGCCAGGCTGCAATGTGGCTGCTCCATTTAAGTGACCATTAAAATCCAAGTGGCTGCTCTTTGCATGAGCAAAACCCCATTGGGCTGTTCCTGCTCACAGGCAGAGGTGTTATCTTCCTCCTAGAACAGATGGTGAAAAACCCAATCAGGTGAGGGCACATGTGCCGTGGAATGGAGGGCACCCCGTTTCTGGTGCTACCTGACAATGGGTCAAATCAGCCAAGATTGAGAATTCAGTCTCACCTATTCCCAAAACAATCCTAGGAGCTGAGTACAGCTGTCTAGCAAACTTTCAGGGTAGGAAGTAAGGTTGGGGGTGTCTGCATCTGCGTGTGTGTGTCTTTGTCATTGGGGATCTAGAAGGACAACTTACTTTTGGGATAGATGGTGTTATAACTACAAAATAATGAGAACACTTCCACAAGGCACATGCAAATCTGCTGTAGTATTTTAGTAAAAAAATCCCCAATTTACCAAAAGTTCCATTCTTAGAAGGAACTATTTTTCCTTAGAAACATGTTACAAATGGTGGCTGTGTTCTCAGCCCAGCCCTTCAGGGCCCACCGTCGTATTTGAAGTAGTCTATTAACCATACTTAACATTTAAATCAGAACTCAGAACAAGAAAATAGAATTCAGTTTTCCAACATGGGATCCAGGAATGTATCTTTGCTCTCCAAGGAGTGTGGGCAATAGAAACCAGGGCTCCCTAACCTTCAAACTGGGGGTGATGGCTTGAAATAAGAGGACTTGAGTTGGGGGAGGGGAGCTTCAAAGTTATTGGAGTGACTGGGTAGGAGAGAGAGTCTCAGGAGATATGAAGCCAGGTGAGGTGAGGAATGAGGCTGGAGAGGAATTCTGAATGGGTGCTGCCTTAAAGGAGGGGCTAATTAAGGTAGGCCAGGTAGAACTTTCAGAAAGAGAGAAGGGAGCCTGGGACAGTCCCTTGACATATCAGGGGCAAACACTCTTTAGAACTGTCTTCGCTGCTTGGTAACTGATGTACCAAGATGTACCTCCTTTCTACCTCCGGGGCCAAGGGCAGAGATTGCTGAATCCTGTTACTAAGTAGCCATGACCTGGGCAGGTGCTTTGGCTAGCCTGTCAGATAAACGGAGGAGGGCTCGTGTGTCAGAAGTTGGGCAGAGAAGATTGGAAAGCACAGTCTTCTCAGTGGAACTGCGTACATGCAGCTTTGGACTTTAGGCCTAGGCTGCCTTTCAAGCCAAACACTATTCATTTTCTGGTGGCAATGACAGTTCTACCCCAGGGTGCCCTAGCTGTTTGTGTGTGTGGCCTAAGAGCAGAGCATGGTAAATGAGATGATAGCCATTTTCCGTGGTAAGCGCCTTCTTAAAAAGTACTTTTATACTAACTCATCTTTTCAGAGAGTCTAAGAAAGAGTCTAACGGTACTAGTTTCCAAGAGAAGGGAGTGGTCCAGAAATGGCCAGTTTAGTCCTGGCCAAGGTGGCAGGGAGACATGGGTTCAGGCTTCATTGTTGGAGGTTCTGAGCTTCCTAACATCTGTGATACGAACCTGGGAGCATGGCTCTCTGGTGCAGATTGGCTCATGTACAAATGGAAGTCCTCAGGAACTAGAATCACCAATTAACAGGTGGTGTTGGGGAGGAAGGCATCCACTTTGGGGCTCTGTTGGATGCACTATTACACATACCGCAGACCAGGAGAATGCTGGTTGTTTTGAAGGAGGCAAACAGACAAGTCTCTAGCTCTCCACCTCCAAATTCACTCAGAGAGGGCAGAGAGGAAAGGATGGCTACAAAAGAAATACAGATCCGCCTCAACAAATCCTGAAGGGCAGCTCTAATTGCCAACAGGCACAGTGGCTTAAATAAAGACCTGAAGATTGAGAGGGAAAACCCACCCAGGATGCCTGGGATCAGAAGAATCTGGCTGGGCAGCAGCAGGCCACTGCTCCCCCTCCTGTTGTTCTGTCTGGTCCACACGACCACCAAGGACAAAAACAAAGAGCCCACAGGCAAAAAGGGATTCCTACCAAGAGAAAAGAAGGTGTAAAGTCAGAAATTACTGAATATCCAACACTGTCCAAAACACTTGGAACAATGTCTGTCATATACTAAATGCTCATGACACTCTATTATTACTAAAATTCCATATGCTTTCCCAACTTATTCTGTAGGTTACCAGAAAGAGATGGCTTTTGGCTTTAACTTCCTTACCCAATGCTTACCGCAAATGCTCTATTCTCCAAAAAGATCTTTTCGAATTGGCCTAGGAGACCACTAGAGTGGAAGATGAAGTTCTGGTCATCTATTTGCACAGCTCCGACTTGGACGTGGGTTTCTGGCAGAGCCAGAAAAGGCTCCAGCAGCTCAACTGTTTTCTCCCTTCCATAAAAGGCCACTCTACTTGCCCCTGATAAAAAGCACTTTAAACACACATATCCCACCCTAGGAAAATGCAGAGTACACACCAAGCTCCTGAGATACACAATGCGAGCAGTCTTGCCAAGATTTTCAGAATTGGAAACTCTGAAAATTAATAGTCACAAGGGGAAATGTGACTGGTATTTAAGAAACACACACACACAGTGTGGCTAGAGTCCCTGATTGTTATGTATGGAAAAGCACTGCCTCTTCAGTAGTGAGATGAGGGAAACCTGGAGTGGGGGGAGCAGGGGTGAGTGGTGGTGAAAACCGAGCCGCCCTCTCAGCTCCTGAGTGTCTCTGGTTTAGAGACTCAGCCTCCTGTGGCAGCCAAGCTCCGACCACCAGCTGTCCTTCATACAACATAACAAGATCACTATTTGGGAAGATGGGATTCTCAGTGTGGGGTTTTGTAGCCCATGAACTGGCAGGCATCTGTCTCAGGGGCAGTTTCCTAAAACAGCTGCATGTCCTGGGCCCCTGCAGACAGGATTTGAGATACAGAAGAAAGATAAATGAGATACCACAAGTAGGAAATCAGGGATAATAAAGGAAAGAAGGAATGACACTGTGTAGCTGTCTTTTTCTCACTCCTGTCCCATGGGAGCTGACTTTTCCTACCTGGCCTTCACTGAGGAATCACATACACCCTCATCTACCTTCCTTGGCAGACCCAGGCTTCCTCCTGGCATCTCCACCTCTTCACCCTGACAGCTCTACCACATCAAGTGACTGTGGTATCTGAAGTTGATGCTAGTTACCCCATGAAGAGATAACCAAGGTCATGTGAGCTGGCTGGACACGTTCTGCTGCACTTGTTTATAGGCAAGAGGATTAAAACAACCTGTCAGGGGAGGGAAGGGGGCAAACCCTGTACACAGGGCAAGCACTGGAACACAGCATAGAGGCCTCCAGCCAAGAAATCTTTTGCTCAAATATAAAGCAGAAATCTCTCACCAAACGCCAAACCAGCCAACTATGCCAAATACCACTTATGATCCAGTGACCTTGAGGCACTGTTCCATTTTTCCAAAGTTCTTTGTATGAAAGGTTTGGGGTTTTTTTGGGGGGGTTAGGAAGACTCAAGGGATGAGCAATACAGAACTCCATTAAGAGCCCCTAATTAAATTAATACCCGAGCAAAGGCCTTCTGTCTCATGAAGAAATGTATGTGGTGTAGGGCTAAAGAAAAAGAGATATTTCCAGGGTACTTTTGCATAAAGAAAGCACTCAGTTCTCAAATGCCTAAATGCCCAATCAGAAGTCAAACTACCAAAACAGAACTTCTTATGACCATTTCTTGCCCTACTCAAAGTCAGAACTGGGAGACCAATTAAGTACAGCTCCAGGGCAGAGGGGCTCAGGCAGCAGGGAGTCCGGACCTCTTCTCTAACCAGAAAGTAAACCTGACAATGGTATCACTAGCCACCAGACACGAAAGGAAGGCAGAAGGCGGTCAGCACCTGAGCCTGTGGCCCTGTGGCTCCAGGCTGTCTGGGCTCTCCACAGGGAGACCGCAGAAATTGGCCCCTGGCTTCCCGAAATTAGATTCTTTCTCCCCTGCTCTTCCACGAAACCATTTGTCACAGCCCCTAAATAACCAATCCTCCCCTCTTAACAGGCCTCCTCCCATCTGGTCCCTGCGTTAGGCACTCAAGCCTTAGTAGCAAGAGGATGTTTCCATTTGGGTGCTGCCTTGGCTGACTGGAGAGGGTGGCAGGAGAGAACTAGGGTGGCGCCTGTTCTCTAGCCAGAGGGAGAACTCGAAACACCTGCTGGCATCCTGTGTTCCCTCTCCAATTTCCCCTTTCTAGCCAAGGAGCAGCTACTCCTTTCCAAAACTTCTACCCACAGTCCTGCTGAGGTCAGAGATGCACCCATCCTATGAGAAGTGAAGGCAGTAAGTCCAGCTTAAGAGCTAAGGAACCTGGCTTAGGGAAGAAAGGGATATTGTGCTGCAAGGGATTCCAAGAATAAACTCTCCAAACCACCCACAAGCTCTTTGGAAGAGCAGGGGTATTTGGGAGAGCTTTCCATTTCCCTACGTATTAGACAAGAGCGTGGCCTCAGGCAGATACACACCTGGCTGGGTCACCATCTCCCCTAAGTCTCCCCAACACCAGAATGAGTCCATACCTACCACCGAGGACCAGCCCGAGATGGTAATGTGCTCCAGAATTCACATACTCACACATCCATTAATTTTCCTCCAGATCGCTGCTGTCATGCAGAGCAGTGAAGCGGCTGAGTCCCGCTCTGAGCCCCTGAGCAGGTCACTCCAGTTTGCTTGGTGTGTGTCGGGGGGGGGGGGGGGAGGAGGAGGAGGAAGGGAGATTATGATTCTCTATTTTCAAGCCCTGCCCCTAAAACCAGGGAGGGAAGCAGCTGGGTTCCCGTTGCAGGAGAGCTCCTATCTCTGGGCACTACAGAGCCAACCAGCTGCACAAGAACTCTGGGAAACACACACATCGAACATGCTGCTGGGAAAAGGAGGGGAACCCAACCCGGGGAGAAGTGGGTTGGTCTCCTGCCAAGAACTCTGAATGGTACTCCTATCAGAGCTAGAACATAACAGGAGGTAAGCAGGTTTATGGTCTCTGGGGAAAGGCAGGAGGGGAAACAGTAAAAGCTGGACTAGCATGGGAACAAAACTTGCTCCCTGGCAAGAGAGGGGACAGCCCAGCTGTCTGCCAAGCAACATCCACATGTAGTCAGAAGTGAAACGCTATCCCGTTAAACGCCTTTCAGAGGTAGACAGTCCACACTCTTAACCTTAGGTCAGTTTTTACATGCTTTACTGGCTATGCCCTGAACCCTGCAGTTTGGAGCATGGTCATTTCTGTGACCCTGTAAGTTAAGGTCTGCCACTCAAGCACTTGTGCCTCTGACTTCCAATGACAGGAGGGAAGGGGGCCTCTGGCTGGCTGTTGTACAGGGTAGAGCAGAAGCCACAGATGATGGCCCCTCCCACAGAGAGGGAGTGCTCCTCCTTCGCCAGGGCAGAGCCCAAGGCTGCCACAGAGAGGTGCTGTTTAGCGACAGAACTGTCTGTCAGAAGAGGCAGGAGAAATGGCCACCAGGTACTTCCTCTTTCTCACCAACGGCTACCATCAGCCACCATAGGCTGCCTCTGAAAAGCCTGCAAAATCTCTAACAGCAGCAATGGCCTGTGAATCACTCCTATATTAGAAGAGGAAAATTGGTCCTGACCCCTAGGCCAGAAGAAGCCCCACAGTGTCCTTAGCCAGCTCTGCTCCAAAGCTAAAACCAGTCCCACCCGCCAGGACTGAAACCTCAGACAGCCTACTCTCCACCCACACCCACACACAGAAAAACCAGTCCCTCTTACTCTACAACATGTGCAGGGACACCAATAGTCATCTCAACAGGGGACCCAGTCCTGGGAACAGGAAGTGATGGATTCATACACAAAGCGCCCCTTACACACACGATACATACACACACACATACATATATATGTATCCATACATACGTATACACACCTATATGCATATAGATGTAAAATTGATTTTCAGACCTATATAGATTCTGGATTTTTCCTTCCACTGCATAATGAGCTGACTGGCTCCATTTCCCTGCCTGCAGCTCCAGCTGAGCCCTCATTCTTTCCTTGAGTCTCACTTGGTCCCATTTTCCTTCCTGGTTAGCCTCAGCTCAAGACATCACGTCCTCAAGATAGTTTTCCCTGCTCCATCTCTCTGACTTCACAGAGTCCCTGACATCTCACTCCAGGTATCCCACGATCAGCCTTCTTGCACTGGGACTTCACTGCTTGCTGAACGGCCTATTTCCTCCACAGCTCTAGGAAGCTGTCTTGTTCACCACTGTACAGGACTGGGAGTGACCTGAGGGAAATTTCCAGGGTTGAAGTCACCTCTGTGTCCTGGCACCTAACAGGCTTTCAAGAAATGCTTTCCTAATTCATGAGGGAAAGTCAGGGTCAGGGTCTTCCTGCTTTTCTTGGAGTGACTCTGCCCAATAGCTCTTAGCACAACTCTGCTCCATGTGGCTGCTTCAACCTGGACCAGGGCTAGAACGCTGGTGCCCAGTGTTTTAAATCCATCCCCTGGGGCCTTCTGGCGCCTCTACGGATGCAGTCTCTGGCAGGATTTCAAAACTCATGGCTGGTGTGTGGAGCTGGGGCCTACCGCCCTTCCACTCATCCTTTCCCAGTCTCCCCTCTGCCATGAGGTCTGCAGGTAGCCGCCACACAGGCCTTCTAAGCAACAGGACTGACTGAAGTGGAAGCAATGGGGGGGTACAGTGCGAAGTCCCCAAGAGAGTGAGTCTAGATGCAGCTCCATCCAAACAAGTTACATATTCTGAGCAAGTCATTCACCCCCTTGGGACTTGTGTTTCCCTACTTGTACAATGAGGGACTGGAGATGAGCTCTGAGGGTCTGTCCTACATGGATGAGAGGGCTCTCAGTGCTTCTGTGCTCAAAAGCCTTCCTGCCCCGTCCCTGAGACCACAGCAGGAAGTGGGCATGATCTGTACATCCTGAAGACCACACCCTGACCTCACCTTACACCAAGTCAATCTGCCTAAAAGTCTGGCTCCATAAGTAAACCTCGCCTAACATGTCTTGGACACTAGGCTCACACATTAGGAAACCTCTTCTGCCTAGGGCTGAGAAAATTAAAGTTAAGCTAGGTGACAACTCGGACTTAGAAACATTGCAACCCTGAACTCAGTGTGCCCTAGGGAAGAATCCTCTCCCTTTCTAGACTTAATTTAGCCACAATTTATAAGCTTCTCACCACTCCCAGCCTCTCTGCATACCTTGAATATGGCCACAAGGGTGCAGGGAAAAGTACTGTGACACACAGTCTACTTCCAGAGGCCTAGGGCTCTGCAGCCTCAGTCTGAGCATCCTGGAATAGGCACAGCCCCAGGTAGGGTAGGGGACACATCCAGTGCCCAGCACCCGCCCCCACCTGCAGCATGACTCCCTATCAGCTTGGCTCCTTCGATAGCTCCCACCATGGTAGCCGATCCACGAGGAGAAACCGACTTGGCAAAGCCCAGCCAGCACCAGTTTCAGTCTCCCTGCCCAGAGTGGGGGTAGGGGGAGGCACGTCCAAGCGGACCAGTCCAACAGGTCTTTTTTCCACCACCCTACATAGCTGGTGCCTTCTGCACTGGTTCAAAAACAGGAGACTCAAAAGTCAGTTGACACTTTCACAACCTGAGTCATGGAAGACCAAGGAATCAAGAAAATAGAAAATGGTCACCTTTCTCACCCTTGCCTTACCCACAATGGCTCTGGAAAACCTGGTCCCTGATCTCCCAGCTCTTGGTCAATTCAGAAAAGCAACTGATCTCCCCTGAGACGCTCAAAGAAAAATCTGGGTCCTCATCATCACCAGGCGCCGAGGTGGTGTGAAATCAGTCCTTCCTGCGCTATGTTCCTGATCTTTTCTCCCACTATAAATAACTCTAGCCTTCTGATACAGACCACATGGTCTCTCCAACTCTGGACAAAATTCCCAATACTCAGTGCACCTCTATTCACCCATTGCAAAAGAGGGAAAGATGAGGCCAATTTAACCAAAAGCAACAACATAGCCAGAGGTGCTGTGTGTCAGGAGCAAGAACAGAACTCAGCAAAACCAGGAGAGCTTGGCTTTTTGGCTCTGGTCCCTGCTTTGGGAAGCCAGACAGGGCTTCCTCAGCAGTGTACTCTCCTCTTGCGGTTCCATCTCTGAGCGCTTAACACAATCCAGTAATAGGGTGAAACACCCCCCTGAAAAAGTTGTTCTTTTTAGTCATTATTGAACCTATTAAGACACTGATTACAGCTCGTAACTTACATGGCCAAAAATTGACTAGACAGATACACAAATCAATATGGACGCACCTCCCCAAGGGTGGTTGCAAGTAAAGAATAATACCCATGTTATAATTTTTCTTATTTTTTTATTTCACACATAATTCATTGAGAGATGGTCATGTGTAAAGCACTCTAACAGACTTTGTGGAAGGAAGGGATATAGGGAAGGATAAAATATAGCCCAGTCTTCAAAAAAGTTGACTATCTAGTAGGAGAGAGACGTACAAGTCACACAACCCAACAAAGGACCAAACCCAGGAACTAAAGTTACAGTCGACCTATTCCCTCCATGCACTGTAACTCTGTAGCTTTTGTTATTTTTCAGAGGAACCACAGGCTGAGAGATTTGAAGATCCCAGGTCTCACTTCAAGCTAGGATCATGAGTTCTCCTGGGATCTGTCTACACCCTGAGACTTCAATGAATGGGGATGCCCACCCACTGAGGGCACCATAGTGAGAGTCGTGAGATGCTGGTATAAGAGGAAGTCAATGCCAGGAGACTCATTGCCGAGTTAATCATCTAGCCTTCCTCGTCTCATCCCCAACTAGAAACCGGAGACAGGCCCAATATACAAGCAAAGATGATACAGGAAGGGCTTAATCACAAAGTCAAAAAAGTTGCTCAGGACTAGGGTCATGGAAATGAAGTCAGAAAAAGCCCCTAGCATTAGAACAGAAGAGAGTGCTCTCAGGGAAGATCTGGAAGGGATTCTTAAAGCTCTGCACCTAGAGCCCCGTAACTCAGTGCTGGCTGTGACTACAGAGGCACGTTTTTTTATTTTTCCTTTTCTTTCCCAATTATTGGTTGTCAAGCCTGGTCTCCCTCATCAGTTCCATTCAATCAGTGCTACAGCTCGGTGCACACCAACACCAGTTCTTAAACTGTACCCGTACTCAGCAGCCTACCGGCAATGTCAGAGCTCTTCTGGAAAGTTGTAGGAAGGAATGAGTACTCATTCCTGAAAGTATATGGAAAGAAATAAAATTCCCTAGACAAACAGAAGATTCTATGCCATCTAAAAAAAAAAAAGTTAATTCAGGGACTGGGGATAAAGATTAAGTCCCCTGTCCTCCTCCGTTGGGGTAAAAACAATTCTGAAGGTAATTCTTCTTAAAAATGGTAAAGCTGGTGAGGCTTGGTCCAAATCACCTCAAAAGAAAATCATTTCTTGAAATTAAAAAAAAAAAAAAAAGTAGGTAAAGGGGAATGGAAACTGGTTTAAAACCTTTCCTACAGTAGATAGCAGATTAGCTACACAAGACTTTTCTGGAATGTTAACCATGCAGAATTTTATAATGTAAAGCATTCAAAATGTGAAACTGGGAGCTCTGCACCTAAACATTTATTAATGAGAAAAATCCTCACACCATAATCATAATGAAGGCTTAACATCAGTGTCTGACATTCTGTCATTAAGGGATCGGTTTTAACAGTGTGGATTTGGCAGTTTGCCCTATCGGCTGTTTCACAAGCAGTTTCTGTGGTTTCAAAAAAGGCAGGGTATTTGCTTTTAAACACTATCTTAAAAATATATTTCAGAATAGGGTCCAACCATTTCATGACAGAAGGAAGGAATGAAAACCAAACCAAATAAAGGAATCTGTGCTACCAGACAGAAAGGGAGCACACCAGAGGTGCAGGTGAGGAAAAGATATTGTTTGCCACCTGCGCCAAAATGGCAAGCAAAGCCAACTGAGTGCTTCTTATAACCAAGTTAGAAAATAAGGACACAGAAATGGCACTAAAGACAAGAGATTAATAAAGGGAAATCCCTATATAGATCTTCATCTCTCTAAAACAACCTTACCTGGCTCAAATCTGTTTTGTTTAAATACAAAACAAAACAACCCAAAAGTTCCACGCCAAGGCAAGGACTGTCATCTTATCAATTAGCAGCCACACCTTGCTGCCAGCATGATGTGGTAATTAAGGTAGAGATTTTTCTCCCTGGGAATACAAGTACAGAAGGGCAGAGCCCCTGTGGACCTAACCCATTATGACAGCCTTTTCATTAGCAAGAAAACACTGCCAGGCACTCTCCAAGGAAGCAGTGGCCCGCATCACTGAAGAACACCTGTGTGTGAACAGCAGCCACCTCTGTTGAGAGACAAATGTGCTGGAGATGGGAATTGGGGAGGGGAGAACCACTCATTAAGAAATCCAACAGGTTATGTTTCTCAAAGTAATTTATGTGGACCTTGGTTTTTCCATCATTACAAAAAAAGGGATTCTACGGTAATTTAGAATTGGCACATAACCATGCCTTAGAATCATGTTTGAACACAAATACAATCATATAGTTGAACTCCCTCTCTCTTCCTGGTAGGGCAGCAAGAAGGGTGCCAGGGGATAAGTGATGCCTGAATTGAGGGCAGCAGCTCGCCCCTGTACCCTTGACCCACGCTAGCATCTTAAAATCAGCTCAAAATTTCAGAATTTCGCTAATAAAAATCAAAACCTGTAACAGAATAAAAGAGACAGTGTGAGACAAGCAAGTAAATCAAACTCGTAAACTCAAGTTAAATGAAATTCCACAGAAGTACACACTGCAGTCACTCTAAGAAACACCTCCAGATGTCTAGGAAGACCACATGCATAGCTATGGGGACTGGCTTCAGGGGAGAGAAGTGAACCAGAAGACTGACAAATGGAAACAGGAAATACTGGCATATTCCACAAGCAATGGGATAAAGAGACACAGCAGGATGGCCAGAGTTCAGCTCCCAGGATTGAACTGGCAAGTTCCAAACACACACAGAGGCCTCGCACTACCAGGTACGGTGCTCAGTGTCCTTGACGGTCAAGGCTAAAAGCAAGTAGCCTGGGGCCCCTGTGTGCGTATAAGTGGCACATAAAGGACTGTAAAAAGAAAATGTTAGTTTCATAAGGATAAAATGTACAAACTTAAGATCCACATACAAAAGTTTTCTTTTTGGGGGGTGGGGAGAGGAGTGCATTTCATGGGTGCCACTCAGCAGGACGGTCAAATCTAAGAATCCAAACTGTCCTGTGCTGTGAGATCCTTACAATTTTAGGTCTCAAGATTCTGGTTTTTCTAAAAGAGTTCTTGAAATTTCAGAAGACGAGGAGAGATGAAGAGGATTAAATAATAAGGTTAAAAAAATGTTTCCCATAGCTCCTGTACAGAGCTGTAAAGACCAAGGAGAGAAATCCAGAGAGCAGCATCCTGCCACCTTCAGAACAGGCCACAGTGGGCAGAAACCAACTGGGGCAGAGAGACCACGCACAACTCTAAAGCCAACCTGAAGTAAGTTTTGCCCCACACTGATGGGGACCTAATGCTTAGGGATCTGTCTTCTACCATTTGAAGCCAGAGCCAAAGTGTCTCACCAAAAAAGTTTTGTTTTGACACCAATACACACTCTGGACCACATGGGTTTGTTACCTTAAGTTACTCAACATTTCTGGGTCTCTGTTTCCTCATCTGTAAAGTGGGGAAAATAATAAGACCTGCTCTCTCACAAAGATTATAAATAGGTTAATCAATATAAAACAGCTGATTAAATAAGTGTCCAGGACAAAGTAAGTGCTCAGTAAATGCTATTATTATGTCTACAGCTGAAGACACTAGCCTCAGGGCAAACTGTGCCCCGTGAGAATGGGTGAGGGCACTGTCTACGTGTCAGTACTCAGTCCATTGCCTTTAAGAATTTCCCAACCACTTGGAACAGAGTAATGTACTCAGAGGGCCATCCAGGAGGCACCGTTACTGAGTCACTGCCTTAGCTAACAGAATGAACAAATCTCCTTTGAAAGCAAAAGTCTATCAGGCCAGTGGCTGAAGAGACAAAAAAGCACATCAAGCTCAATTCTGGAATTGAAATGAAAGCCGCATGTGTATCTGAAAAGAAATATGCTTTGTGTAAAAAGCAGAGGATTATGAGACTTGCTGAGTGATGGGAAATGGAGCTATAATCCCACAAGTCTATATGTAGACTCAAACTGATATAAAGTAAGTACCTGATTAGTTTTTTTTAATGATTCCACCAAGAATTGATTCTGAGCAAGTGAGATGAATGTAAAAAGATTTGCTTAAATCTAGTCCAAAGTGACTATTAGGAGGCCCAAAGGTCTATTATTAGTGGTACTAAGAGAAGCTTTTAAAAGTTAGAGGTGCTACGTTAACTGGAGAATGAATACAAGCAAAAGAACAAGGATGAAAATAAGGTAGTTTAGAAATAGTATCAACTATATCTCTTAAAGATTCATCATTACAAACACACACCAAATCCTCTTACCTCTAAAGGAGAAAATAAAGTTCACCTACATAAATGTGGGATTTGGCAGGCATGTTTCACTAAGAAACAAGGCTAACAAAGAGTTAAGTACTGAAAAAATAGGAACAAAGTGTGTAGGCTCTGCAGGCACTCTGGGAACAGACTGTTGGGTGTTCTGGCCTTAGGAAGTGCCTGGAGCCTATCAGCCTTCAGCTATTGTAGGCACCAAGGTTTTTCAAGGATAGAGGCTAAACAAGCTTTACAGTTTTCAAATCTGGAGTTGATAGCCAAATGATTTTTTTTTAATGGAGGGGTGGGGAGGCCAACGCTCTGTATTAGAAGGAGGAAACAAGACAACTTTGCTTAAAGTCCCTCAGGTCACACTGAGAACCAGAGTCCTCAGCTAGATCACTGCAAACCAAGGCAGCAAGTGCCTTCCTGCAGTCCAGCCAGGACTCTGGGAATTGCAAAACAAAGGCTCATTATGAGGTCATAGCAAGTAACCAGCCAATCAAGGACAGGGATGATCAACCCCATATTTCTCTACAAAAGCATTTCTCACACTTCTGCGTGGAAACCCTTGACACTCTTAGTTATTAAAGATGTCAAATAGCTTTTGTTTATGTGGGTTACAGTTACTATATTATAATGAAAACTGAGAACATGTTAAACTATTAATTCATTTAAAATATTTTTACTAAACCCATTATAACTATGTCTTAATAAGTATATTTTCCAACATATCAATGTAATACATATCATCAAAGTAACATCCAAGTTAATTTTCAAAATGGAATTAAAGCTACAGCATGGATGAATCTTGAAAACATTATGCTAAGGGAAATGAGCCAGACACAAAAGGATGAATACTGTATGATGGCACTTATATGAGGTACTCAGAACAAGCAAATTCAGAGAGAAAGAAAGTAGAATAGAGGTTACCAAAGGCTGGGGGAGGGGGAGATGGGGAATTATTGTTTTAACTGATACAGAGCTTCTGTTTGGGATGATGAAACAGTTCTAGAAATAGCAGTGATGGTTATACAACACTATGAATATATTTAATGTCACTAGACTAGACACTTAAAGATTATCAAAATGTAAATTTTATGTTATGTGTATTTGACCACAATGAAAAAATACAATTAAAGCACAAAACCATGAGAAAATTTCAGACTACCATAACTGAGGAACATTATATAAAAAAGCTAACCAGCATTCTTCAAAATTGTGAATGTCAGGAAAGACATGGAAAGACTAAGAAATGGTAGACTTGAGACTATGATGGACATATGACAACTAAATGCACTGTGGGATCCTGTACTGGGTCCTAAACAGAAAAAGCACATTAGTGGAAAAACTGATGGAATCTAAATAAGTTCTGTACTTTGGTTAACAGTATGATGCCAAGACTAATTCTTAGTTTTGATACACGGTCTATGATTATATAAGATGTTTACATACAGGGAAGCTGGATGAAGAACGTACAGGAACTTTTTGGACTATTTTTGCAACTCTTCCAAGTTTAAAATTACCTCAAAATTTAAAAAAATTAAATTTAACTGCTTAAAAAAACTCACAAGGTCAATGTTGTGTATTCAAAAAGGAAACTTTGGTCAAAGTCCCTCCGGTCACTAAGAAGCAGCTTCCTCAGCTAGAACGACAGCAAACTGAGGCAGCAAGTGCCTTCCTGAGGCCCAGCCAGGACTAAATAAGGCCTACGAATTGCAAAAACAAAGATTTTTTTTAATGAAATTACCATGAAATCGACCAAACAAAGCCAAGGAGAATTAACCCAAGTTTTGTCTACAATTGTGATTCTTACAATTGTTGGTTTCAGAAAGCTTTTGCACTATTAAAAATAACTGAGTCCCCCCAAAGCTTCTGTTTATGTGGATTATATCTATCAATATTTACTATATTAGAAATTAATGAGAAAATGTTTAAATATGTATCCATTCACTTAAAAGAACATTAATAAAGCCATTACATGTAAACATGTTACTTTTTTTAATGAAAGAACTATACTTTCCAAACCACTTCATACATACTAAAGGAAGTATACCTGATGAACTGATTTTATAATGCAATCAAAACACAATGCCAAACCCCCCACCAAAGGAACCTAACAAACTAAAGAATAAAAAAAGAAAAAAATGAGAAAAAGTAAAAATAAAAGAATAAAGAGAAAGGGAAAAATGAGAAAAAGAAAAAAAATAGGGAATAACGAAGAAAAAGGGAGGGGGGGAATAAACAAACCAACCAGACAAAACAACAACAGAAAAACCACACAGGGCCAATGCTCTCTGCAGTAGAAGGAGGAAATAAGTTCACTTAGGTCAAAGTCTCTGAGGCCCAGGCAGGGATTATTATAGGAGCTGGGAACTGCAAACAAGGGCTCCTTATGAAGTCATCGCAAGTAATCAGTCCAAGACTGACGACAATCAACTCAAGTTATCTCTACAACAGAAGTTTTTTCACTTTTCGATTTCAAGAACCCTTTACACTCTTGAAAAATTATCAAGGACTGCAGAGATCTTTTGTTTATGTGGGTTAGAGCCATCAACAGTTACCTTACTAGAAACTGAAACTGATAATTTAAAAAATTATTTTTATTAATTCATTGAAAATAACAAAAAAACCCATTACATGCTTACACAAATAACCTATTTTTTAATGAAGAAACTATTTCTAAAACAAAATGAAATTCCCAACAAGAGTTGCACTGTTTTATGTTCTTGTACATCACTTTATGGAAGAGAGCCAACTTCTTATACCTGCTTCTGCGTTCAGTGTGTTTCCTTATGTTGTTTTGGTTGAAAGATATGAAGAAATTTTTATTTCACAGATGTGTAGATGGAAAATAGAGTTTAGCAGCCTTCCAAATATTGAGGATTTTCTTCTTTGATACTAGACCAAAACTCCACAAGTGGTAGTTTTTAAAGGCTAGTTGCAGTGTGCAATCTGAAATTTTATCAGTGACTCTTCTGTGCACTTTCATGTTAAAATCCATTGGCTATCTTGCAATAATAATATCTTTGAATGGTCCTTTTAACCACTGATAATCTAGGAAATATTCCTTCACCGAACCATGCAGAATTTCCAAATACTGGCATTTCATAAAATATCAAAAAATCACACTCCATAAATCTTACCACTGTTCTCATAAAAAAAGTCTTTGACAAATAGAAGCTTTCCAAAAATCCTAGTTTTGCTTGAAAACTTGAATTTTATCACTGACAACAGTGACAGACTCACTGTTCAATTTCAAGAAAACATCCACTGAATACTGAAGTATGAATAACTAGAGTTTGTCCATCAGTTGTTCCTTCAAGTAAAGATGATGCAGCTGGTTCAGCTCCAACACACAAGTGCATTTTCTCCAGAAAGTTGGGCTGTGGTTCACAGCAGCAATGCTGCATGGATAGTTTGCATTTCATCACTCAGAATATCAGAGACCTTTACTGGAGGCAATCTGGCAGTATAAATTTAACTTAAAAAGAAAAAAATTTTAATGGTTCATCCAGGACATTCTTAAGTGAAAAATGGCTTTTTTAAGACAGCATTTAGCAGAAAAGTTCACGCAGCCATCAGCAGAGTTTGGTGTCCCTGCGTTCATTCACATCACGGCACCAGCAGTTTTCCCTGTCACTGCTTCTGCACCAGCAGTGCACATGGAAATAAAGTTGTTCCAGGATAAACTGTGACAGTCAAAAAAGCTATTCACCCTTTGCACATTTATCACAACTTGTGTTTGTTGCTGAGGACTCACATAAAAGAAAGTATCTTCCAAAGGTTAGCTGGTGCTGATACAAGCTGAGCCATGTCTATAAATCTGCTCATTTGTAAGGTAAAAGTAAAATTCTGTAAACAAGGTATCAACTCAGTCTTCATACTGATGCTAAATCTTTAATTCAAGGAGTCACAGTAACACATGAAGTGGCACTGCCCTGAATTTTACTGACTTTTTATCCAGTGGGCATTCAGGAATGTCAGCTGTTCAAACTTCGTTACTCTCTCAGCTATTGGGTGGGCTTGTCCACCCAAAGCAGTGTGATAACTCATTCTATAAGAGGCGTCAGTGACTTTGTCATTTTGAGGTAGAAAAGCTGGAACAAATTTTGGCTTTTAAAGGGACTGTGGTGTGTGCACTTAAAACACATAATGCCTTTTTCTGTAAACTCTGGTCTCGAAATGATGCCACAACTTAACTGGCACCACAACACTATGTGAAAATGCTCTGTTGCATAAGACACAATAAAGTACATTATCAGCATCTATAAAGCTGAAAAGAGGATAACTTTCATTATGACTTCATTTCTTTTAATTTTTTTTTCATTTCTCGTTCACAGTTTTGCCCAGGTTCTTCAGAGTAGATCCCTCCCTTTCACTTGTTGCAGTAAACAGAGCTAGCAGCTCTGTGTTGAGAAAGCAAGTCTTCCAACCTCCCTTTTTTAAGCCAACAATCCATCTTTAAATATAAGAGAAATATTATAAATTTTCTTCTATTTTAGACTAAAACAGAATTAAGTGCTAAAATAAATTGTAAATACAATTTTTAAAATGGTAAGTTTTCCCAAATTTTTTACGAGCAAGTTTTGCAACTTCCTGTGTTTCCTCGAAGGTGCCAGGAAAATGCTAGGATTTCAAAATAACTATTTATTGGACAATAATGAGGTTTACTGAGATTATAGCAAGTATGACCAAAGAAAGCTAGTAAGAGCACAGTAGAAGTACTGAGAAAAAACCGAGTTCATCATTGAAAACTTCCATATTTATACCTTAAAGTACTACCTTAAACATTCTAGGGAACACAAAAATACAGAAGCACATATTCCATTAGCCAAGAGTGTTAATGCCGACACACATTATTCGGCTTCTGGAAAACTCCACTGTATACTGGTGAGAGAATGAGAGTGAAACAGGCAAATACTGCATTAATGTTACGATGAAAATTATTTTGACTTTGTATGCCATCAAACAGTCTTGAGGTCGCCAGGGGTCCTCAGACCACACTTTGAGAACCAAGTTCAATACTGTGCTACCAAAATTAGTAAGTGCTTCCTCAGATCTCTCCCAAGACAGGTTCTAGAGTTATGGCATTCCTGACAGATCAGAGGAAACAACCCAGAACTAGTTTAGACCCTGTCACCAGGGAAACTGGGATGCTGTCCCTAATAAGTTGTCAAATCGCCAAGCCTGGCTTTAACTGAGGAAGGTGGCTCCTGTGGCACAAAAAGAAAATGTTTCTAAAGCAATGAATCCTTAACTTTATAGAAATCAGAGGAACAGGAGAAAGAAAGGACTGGGTGGTTCTAGGATTCTATACATGAAGGCGATCTCAGACTATCAAAATTCCCCTCCCGAGCCATGCCACAAAAGAGGCATAGAAACAGGTAAGGTAGTGGGACAAGGAGATGAAAACCCAAGATGGTTAGTGGTAATGAAAAACAGAGTTCAAAGGAACCAAACAGAAAAAAAAAGGAAGTGAGAAGTCAGCAAAGGGGTCAAAAGGAAGAAGAAAACTCAGTGAAAGAAATACTCCCTGATGAGCTCTGAGGTGACACTGTTACCTTCCTCCCTGCCACAGAGGTGAGGTGAAAAAACTAAGCAACTTACTTGCTGTTCTGATAAGGCATCCAGCCTTTGTAAGTGGCAAGAAATGAAGAGCAACAGGAACCAAATGAGACTAGAATCTCAGCCCACAGATTCACAGGAGCTGCTGAGAAATGACTGTCACCATCCCAGGCCTCACAAAGGAGAGGCTTTCTCTCACTTCAGAGAAGCCAACAAAAAACCTGCCCTTGAAGGCCCCTCCACTAGTGAAAAAAGGGACCTAAAATCATTAGCTGCTAAGTTCCCATGTGGTCTTTAAGGGAAACAGGGAGCTTTCTCCTGTTGCCAAAGGGTAAACACTATATATGAAGAAAGGACCACGATGCAAGAAATCCCCACACCAGGCGGGGGCCTCCTCTAACACCCAGATCCCAATACTGGAAAAGCCCCTGCTCCAGTGCCTGGATTTGTCTTCCAGACAATGAAGAGCCTGCACATCCTCCACCACCACCATTCACCACACAGAAATATAGGCATGCAGAGGGTGATGTGAGTTTTTTCCTTTTAATCAATAAAGTTGCCTAATACTGATAGCTTGTAAATAAATGAACTATCATTTTTTTAAAGTACTTTCAAAAGAACATAAACTTCTCCCACAGCATTCTGTTTTCTTTCAGATAGCTGACTGCTTAAAAAAAAAAAAAAAAAACCTAAAATAAACAGATTAAAAAACCCAAAAATGCTAAGAAAAGCACCCACAGAACCCCAATGGCTGGAAAAGGCCAATATTCTTTCAATCACTACAGAGTCGTTCCTACCTGGAGTTGTGTGGTGCTCAGAGAAAATATACTAAATTGATCGACTGAAATGATGACGGTGATTATTACGCCCTGCCAGGCACTATTCTAAGTGCTTTATATTCATTAATTCTTTTAATACTCACAACTATACCTGTAAGATGGTACCATTATTACTCCTTTTTTTTACAAATGAGCCAACAGGCCTAGAGGGATAAAGTGAACCCCAGGTCACAGTATGGGCTGACCTAAGATTCCACTGCAGGGACTCTAGCTGCAGAGCCTGCTCCAGCCCCAGCAACATCACTTACTGGGAGTCCCAAAGTGCTGGGATCTCCTTTCAACGCTGCCATAAGCTCAACTCAATCAATCAGAATGCTATGCTAGACCAAGAGGGCCTGCCTAAGAGGCCCCACTTCCTGTGACTGAAGAACCAGTAATTCAAACTTTTGTAGGCAAAAAAACAAAGCAGCAAGCCACAAGTGCCGCCAACACTACGTGCAAAGACAGTCAAATGATGGCCATCTGTGGAGAGGAGTGGGGGAGTCATGGAGTTAGGGAAAACCAGCAGACCCTTGGGTCTAAAGACAGTGGAGGGAAAAGGGGGCCACCCTACATGCAGGATATCAGTACCCAAGACAAAACCTTCAGTGAAACGGCGCCCAGGAGAAGCAATGAGTAGATCACTGCAGTAGCGACAAAGACACAGGCTGGACCTCTGCTTGCAGGTAGCTTTACTCATTAATCTTTTGGACTTGGGAGTTTTACACTTGGTGGGAAACAATCCTGCTACAGCAGCAGCACTGGTGGTCACAAGCGCCTCAGGATCCTGCCATGTTCCCTCCCTGAGAAAGAGTCCTAACTGCTGTTCAGGAAGTGCCAGAACGTGGTGACTAGTGGCTTCCACCTTTCCTACAGGTACTCGATATGGGACAAACTCAAACTGTTCCCCATGGCTGAAGCACCTGCTGAGCTGGCAAAGACCAAAAATTATTCTATCTCCTATTTTCTTCCCCAGCACACCTGGATAGACAGTCCCTCTGCACTGATCCAAAAGGTCTGGGATCTCACTGGATTTAGCAACCAGGAATCAGGAGTCCCAATTCCCTTCTGGATTCACAAATGGGGAGCCAAGCACAGACCTTCTGGCCAGGCTGAGGGCCTTTTGCGAAGCTGTGAACTGCAAAGAAATGGAGCTATATCTTAGAGCTTCCAGTGAAAGGTGTGTTAACACAAAGTTGCTTTGAGTGGCATGAGGTGGAGAGAAAGCCCACTCACTGGAGAGGCCCAGCTCAGAGACCCATTCAGTATTAGGGGGGAGGGAGGTTGTTTACAGACATCGTCCAAACTCATGCCTCAATGAGCAGAGCCCCAGAGGAGGCAGATCTTTGTGTTGCCAACTTCCCAAAGAGCACAGAGGAAAATAGGCCGAGGTGGCTCAAAACCAGCTTGACTGGTTCTACAGAGAAGCCACTGGTCTGCTCCGCCTTCCTTATGTTAAAAAGAAAAAGGTGGCTTGGAGCCAATCATTGACCCACCCACCCCTCCACCCCTCCCCACTGTTCCATAGGATCCACCTAGCCACCAAGATCAGTGTCCATCTCACCCTCCCCCCACCAAATCTTGTGATTACGACTTTATAAACCTAAAATCAACCATTTGCTGCACAAGAAATACATTTATTTTTGCCCTTTTCTAATGAGATGTAAGGATTAAGTGCAAGTAAGGGGGAATGAGTGCCAACCCAAGAGACAGACACCTGTGGAAAGAACTCCCCACAGAGACTGAGAAACTTCAAACACTCAAGACAAAAACGGACATCCAGATGAATGGATCTAGCTTATTTTTCCTCTCAAAAGGAGGAGCAGGTCTAGTGGGCAAGAGAAGCAACTGGGATCCCTCCTCTTCTGAGAGATAACTGGAAACCAAAGGGCCAGATTTTCTCTTGGTGTTTTTTCAGAACCAGACATACCATCTCAAAGTCTTAAAAAAACAGCAATGACATTCAATGGCCTGCACTGAAAGGGCTGTGGTGGGTGGTGACATTTTGCTCCGAGAGCTAGAATTTTCAGAGTTAACATGGGGATAGACGGCCTCTTCCCAGGCCACAAGTGGGAAATGGGTGGTTCCTCCCCCACAAGGTTTGTAAAGGCTTACTCCTCCTTTTGCTGAGACAGAAGGGGAAAATGCATAGATAACACTTCAGTGACTCACTCATATTTGATGAAGGCAGGGAGAAAGCCTGGAGAATCCAAGCTTCAAGTGCAAAATGTACAAACACTGGAATCTACCATCGAGAGAAGGAAACCCAGCCACCTATCTGGCTTGTCATTTTGCTGAACTTCCGCTGAAGAAGGAAGGGCCGGGCTTAAACTCCGCCCACCCTTTCCACATCCCTCTCAATTTTTGCTTTGACAGGAAAGTGGCGAACGTGGCCACATCACCACCACGGCTGAGAGAGGAACCCTTTCTATACCCTCCCTCAGAGCAGGGCCTAGCAGTCAGTCTGCCGCTTAACCAAGTGAAGCGAGCTGGGGCTGGACCTGGTTACGGCAGGAAAGCCTCATCCACAGTCTCAGGGAAGGAAGGACGACCCTCCTCGCCCTTTCCATCTGCAGAGGTTACCTCATCCCAATCCATTAATGGGCTTCAGAGTGCTGCTGGGGGGAGACCATTTAGCAGAGACACTATCATGGGGCCAAGGGTGGCGCCCAGCCCCCACCCCAGTTGTCGATAATGGGCCACAAAATCTGAGGCTTGGCTGCACTCTAGGCATAAAATATTCATTTAAGTCGACACAATACATATGTAGGAGTCATGGAAGCTCCTGGGAGAAGAGAAATGCCAGGCAGGTGGCTACGAGCTCAGTGGGAAAGAGTTCATGTAGGCATGGGTTAGTCCTGGTCAAATGCCCACTGCGAATTAGGTTGTTTTGTACAAAGAGGAAGCAGTCTAGTCTGAGAAGTTTCTAACTCCCAAGAGCTCTAACCATGCAAACCTCTCAGAACAAATTCCCAACTTTTCCTACCTCATAGGCATGAACTTTGTTTAAGATATTTATGCCGAAAAAAAAATCTCGGGCCCAATCTTCGGTCACCATCACAAAAATGCTGTTATCCCTGGGCAAACTTGATTTTAACCTGAAGCAAGCCAAATTTCAATGACCGCCTTCTGTCTGTTCAGCTATTTCTCAAATTCCACAGACTAGAGAGAAATTATTACAATTTACTAGGTAGTTACATCTACCTTTAGGTTCAGAGGTTGTGGATAGCAACTCTATGAACTCCAGGGACTCCTAGAGCCCTCAAACAACGCCTCCTCCCTGATTCCAAGGGCCAAGCAGAAAGTGGGAAATATGGTCTGGCATTCACCCACATCCCTGACCAGGAGGCAGCACCACCAAGGAGCCTTGGCCAGAGTCACAGGGCAGAGGTCAGCGTCAGCATTCAGAGAATGGTGCTGGCTGCACAGCTTGTGGGGCAGGGAGTGACAAACAAGAGCGAACCAAGCTCTCTACTAGACAACACTAAAACCAGATTATTCAGTGACACATTCTGCCAGAATCAACACTGGGATCCAAGCGATATATGTGGTTGGACTGGCTCCGTTGTTCTCAAAAGTCAGATTTGCTCTCTCACCCAGACTTTCAAACTCCTCTCCCAGAACCATCTGAGAGAATAAACAATGCCACTCACTCCCTGGAAGGAGGACAGCAACCCCCTCCCTTGCCCACTGCAGTAGACATGGGGTGGGTCCTGAGGCACAGGGCTGGGGCAGGTCTGAAGCCCTGTAGCCCCTTGACCAGGTGCTACAGAAAGCTCCTGGCAGTAGCAGGTGAACTGTGGAAGTTGGACCCCTCTCCACTTGCCTATTACTGCTGCTGCTGGCTGGAGGACAAACAGTCATCTTGCTGATTGTTTTCACCACTGCCAAGCCTCCAGGCCAGCAGAACCATTTGGAAAAGAAGTGAACAGAAAGCTCAGCTCACAGACTAAGAATCCCCAAAACTACCAGCCCCAGGTCACCACCCTCCTCCTGCAAAAGGAAGACGAGTGTATGGCTGTGAAAGCACATCTGCAATCAGGTGTCACAAAAATCACAATGAAGACAGGCCCTGATTTTCTTTCATCTCCTACTTTCACTGTTAAAAGCAGAGTCGATGGCAAACAGACAATCTCTCTGCAACACAAGGTTTATTTTTTTGTGCTTCAACATTTTCTGTGTTGTGTGTATGTGTGTTTAATTCAGATGTGATCAAAGAGCTCCAAGAAACAGCTTCTCATCAGCCACATGTCTTAAAGGAAAAGGGAGAGAAAGAGCAAGAACAGATTGGAGCTTGAAGACAACCAGTAGAGTTTGTTTACCTATCTTCTGGTGAAACCAGTTTAAATAATTAAAATCTAAATAAGGTAACAGAGGATCTTTGGGGGAAAGGAAACAACCCAACCAAATCCCCTGCTTCTTATTTCACAACACTAAGGCTCAGGCAATGACTACTTCAGCTAGATTGGCAACAGGACCAAGAAGAGCTTTCTGGTCTCACCTGGTGGCACGATCTATTCTAAAGGAGGTCAGTGCTTCAGGTCTCTCTGGCCTTATGACCAGAGGAGCTGCTACTTGTCTTTTCTCTTGTTTTAAAAAATACAGGCACCTGTCTGTAATATGTGTATCAAAGGTTTTCCAAAGCCCATGCTTTTAACAGGAGGAGACTTAATATCAAGTCAATAATGCAGCTACCCTGAGAACGACAGCAGAAGTGATGAAGTGGCTCAGGAGAACCTAAATCCACACAGTGGACACAGGGTGAGTAATTCATAATTTCGAACAGGAATGACAAAGTATGCAGCCAGCGCTCTGGACAAAGCTATCAAAGAGCAGCTGACTTCCCAAATGGGCCACCGAGTACTGCTATGGTAAAATCAACGGGTGTGCAATGACTTCCTACTGTGTGCTCAGCAGTACACGAGGAATGTTGGGAAGAGGAAATCAATGTACACATCACAAGAGAAAGACCACGGCAAGAATATATTTACATTTAGTAAACAGCACAGAGAAATCACATTGACGCATTCTGTTACTCCACTCTGCTGAACACAAGGCCCCCCACAGCCTCACTGAGAGAGCAGGCACTCCACCGCCACTCCCCAGATGCCTGAGGGTGCCAGTCAGTCACTCGGCCTCTGCCTACCAGCTCAGAATTAACAGTCTGGGAAAGTCCTTTAGTTAAGCACAGTTTACCTGCTAAAATAAAGGTTGTAGTAGGAAAAAGAATAGAACAGGCAACCTTAAGCAGGCCTAGAGAAAGTGGTTCCCAGTAAGGAGAGAAACAGCTGGCAAGCAAGGGAAAGACTGTGAGATAGAGACCATGCTCCTGTTTCCAAAGACCTCAGGCCCATGCATAACGAGCTGCCAAACCCAGTGATGAAATGGAAATCAACCAGCCCTCCCTCTCAACCCGTTTCACTCTCAGAAGCAATCAGTCAATCCATCAGTAATGAAAGGGTCAACCACTGCGGAGAAAAACTCATGCAGAACTTCTCTTGAGTTCCTGACTGCCCAGATGACAGACAGTGAGGGGTTAAAAAAAAAAAAAGAGAAACGTAGGAAAAATGAAAAGAGGGAAGATTTTTCAGAGAAAGATGTTAATGAGCAAGAGAATATAACAACAGTTCTACTGCATTACACAGAAAGGGAATAAGAAGAAAACAAAGAATGTAATGACAGAAAAGGAGGCAACAAGCACTGCAAGCCTCAGAGCAGAACAGCTCCTTTTCAAGTCAAGTTTTTTGACCAATAAAGTTCTTCACCAAGAATAGTGTGACAGGCAGGGGACTCTCCACAGAGCAGGAAGCAAGAGACACTGGAGATGGTGAAAGAAAGGGGAGGGGTGGAAAGTAGATGCCTCTCGGCTCAGAGGTGAGATGACACAGAAAAGGCTAAGGCTTGGGTGACAAATGACAGCAGTGATTGCCAGGATAGGGGGTGTGTAGCCCAAGAAACTAGCATGCAAAATGCCTGGAGCAGGAGTTACAGACTAGCCAATCACAAGGGGATGAAAAGGGGCACATGTGGGGAAAATAAAAAATGATGTAAAGAAGGCAGGAGACTAATGTGGAGATGAAAGGCAATCCTGATTACGAGGCAGAGTAAGAAAGATGTGGTGAGGGTGGAGAAACCGGAAGGCAACAAGCAAGGAGGAAGATACTGTGTAAAGGGACAGATCCAGGAGTGAAGAAACAAGAAAATACGGTTTGTGCTGCGGTGTAAGACAGAAAAGCAAGGACGGTGATGCAGGGAGGCCTGGGAAAGGACCGAGCAACAGGTTGTGTCAATGGAGTGGGGCTGAAATAGTGAGTGTCTTTCCCTGGGTAGGAAGTGACCAGGGACAAGGCTGACAAAGCACTCAGAGTGAGAAAGAGGAGGTCAAGACTTAAAACAAAAACAAAAACAAAAACAAAAAACAAGACCCAGAGGAAGAGAACGCGAAGGATCCAAGGACTCTGAAGGGAGTGATGACTGGAACCCCAAAGACAACCTGTGGGAAAACTATGCGCATGACAGCTGTATGGGAAACACGGAAGCAACAAATGCCAGCGCGAGGCACCAGGGAGCTCCTGGAGAAGAGAAGGGAAAGTGATGAGCAAAGAGTAGGCGAACGATTTGGAAAGGTGATGAGGGTGGAGCTGGTGGGTTGCAAGCAAGAGGGCGAGCACAATTTTGAGAACGAAGAGGCAGAGTAAAAAGCTGAGGAACGAGAAGGGGATAGGGATCGAGAACACACTGCGGGGCAAGGACCCTGAGGGTGATAACTGGGACTGGGAGAACCGGTGCGGGCGGAGGGGAAGCAAGGCTGGAGGGATGCAGGAAGAGGTGGACAAC